>NW_022884412.1:160000-769617 GCF_011952205.1 Bombus bifarius | reverse complement strand
TCGCTTCACGGTAGTAAACTTAGACTTACGACACTCTTCTAAATTTCTTTCCGCTTGAAAATGGTTTTGGCGTTCAAAATTCGTGATATTATTAGAAAATTCTCGACCGTGATTTAATTCTTCGTCGAAAACAAAACAATTTTGTGAAATTAACCAACTCGAAACAACGACCGCGTCACTTGAAAGCGTTTACACCAATACACGTAACGTATCTCCGCGATAATGGATTTTTAGATGGGAAAAGTTCGCGCGAACGAACCGATCTTTCAGAACCCGTGTCTGGCTGAGTTGATACTAGTAATGATAATGGACAGTTGACAGATCACGAGACCAGAGTGCGTGATTCCTCCATCTGAAGAATGAAAGCTCGGCTGGTGAAAAATATGAAGTTTACTCGAGCGAAGAAGAATTACTCGAGAACAAACTCGTACGAGTAATTTCTCTCCCATGAATTAAATCACGTGAAAATGTGTCGAAATATCGCATATGCGTTTCTTTTTCGTTATATGTATACTAAATCTTAATTGTTAGTATAGAAATGAGAAGTTCAAGTCAAGTAGCACGTTTAGAAGGTAAAGATTTTTGTTTGAGATGCTTCATCGACGGAAATGTTTCCTCGATCGACTACAACGTGAATATTCCAGCTCCATTTTTAATTCAATAATCGCTTAAACGAAGAAAAATTCGCGAAAAGGAAGAGAAATGGTTAACGACTCGTTATGTGGAAGGCGCTCAGAAGTCAACTTTCTGTCATTCTAGGTTTTTCCGTGGTCGACTCGTTCGATTTCTTCCCCTCTTTTGCGAATTACTTGCAAAAATTACGACTCAGTTTCTGCGGAACTTTCCTCTCCATTACGAAGCGAAGTTCCTTACATCTACGATCGTCTCCCTTTACCTCCAGCTTCCTCTTCTTCGTTCGACTTTTACGTTTTCGCTGTCCCCTTCTTTCGACAGTAAAGGAGAACGAAACTAATACCAACCACCTGGTCAGTGCTGCTAAAGAGCTTCGGGGGTCGCAATGTTTGCGAGTCAACGATATACTTAAATTAGACTAATTACCATCATCGTTCCTTCCAATAGCTGCATCCTTGCTAAACCACGGCGAGTCTTTCAATCGTACCAACGTTCCTCGAGCAAAGATTACTGCGAATAAATGCATGCCCTGCACGGCCACTGGGTTCGTTTCATATCATGGATGACGTTTCGCTATATTACTTCTCGACGAAAACCAATATATTTTTATCGATAAGTTTTTTTCTTTTCGGTTCCCTTATAAATTCGTAAGGTAACAGTGTAAATAGTATACGGAGGAACAAACGTTATGAAACCATGATAACTAATGGATTATTTGGTTGAAAACTCTGTGCAATTATAAAGTAGAAATATTAAATTTGCCCCAAAGAAGCGAATAACCATACTCGACTGCAGTCCGAATTAATTTTTCCAACGACATAACTTCCACGCTATTGTTACCACTGATTACCGTCGATCATAGCGATTAACTACAATCAGCGGCTATCTAATTCATAATTGAATACGTATTACGATTCGCTATCCAAACGTTCAATAAAACTCATCCGCATGTGCCAGTCTGCTCGCAATAAGCCAGAAGTGGCTTGCTAAAGGCATCATTTGTTACAAACGATATTGCCCGCTGAAATCGTCGTGTCCTGAAATTCTCCTTTCGCAACTTGCCAACAACTTTCGCCAATCTAGTTTCTCCACAATCTTCAAACTGTGTGTCATTTGTTTGTGTTTAACGACGAACGTAATACGTGATCAGTTGCCGCGGTCCTTGCTCTTTCAATTTTTGAAAAACCTCGCGTAAAGTAAACTTCTTTATCAGATACGATGCAGATTCCATAACGACTCGATGACAATTTTCCTATTTTTTTCGTCTGCTATTACAAGAACGTTATAATTGGATTGCTTCGATGAAGAATTGATCTGAATCTTCGTAGTGGCCAATAATCGTATCAGTGAGACACGATAAATCGCTGAACCCATAATTTCACATTCCATATTTGTTTCTAACTTCGTATTAAAGTGTTTAATATTTAAAGTAACGATGATGGAAAAAGAAAACGATAATATGATACAGGACTCGAGGGATTAAAGGATGAACCATAACTGTTGAACCTCGATCCCTTGACAGGTTAGCGTGAAGCTTTACGGTATCGATTGTCGAACGGTCTCTCGTTCGTTGTCCAGTCGGCGCGCGACATTGGCAAGTGTGATAAAGTCAGCGCGCGTGCACCGTGCTGTGTGAGTGTGATAAATTAGTCGGGCCTTCATAAACATTTCACAGCTGCTGCCGACACCGTGGGCCCACCCCAAACTCCACCACTACCTTCCTCTCTTTCTCTCTCTCTCTCTTTCTTTCTCTTTCTCTAGCCGTAAATGTATGTGTTCTCCAACGTGCGTGGTGACCCTCTTCTACCCCGTTTTCCTCTGCCTAGCTGGTCCTCCGGCTCTGTTGCACGCGTGCGTGTCCTTGCCCGTGCGTTGTTCGCAGGGTCAGCATCGATATGCTGGAAGCGAAAGACCACTCACTACTTGCCGAGGGGCAGAGTTCTGTGGTTTGGTCGGTTAATTTTTTTTCCATCCGCAACCAGTCTGTGCACACGTAACTGAATCTCGCTGGCATTATCAATGCCGCGGAAATTTATCGCCGTGGAACGTTGGGAAGCCCTTTCGATGGTTCGTTGTAGCCCGGCAGAATCGATGGTGGTTTCGTTTATTTTCCGGCTGCTTTATTTTTTTCATAAACTCGGAAAGAAAGGTCTTTTTCTTTTTTTGGTTACGAAGTTCTATATCGAATACAAGCAAGGTTTACTTTATTATGTACAGGCTACGGCCGAAAATAAAATACTCGAACGAGCCTCTTTCGCAAGAGGAAAATTCGATATTCGAAGCAAATGATAATTTATCGCAGTGCAACTTTTTTCTCATTTTCCACGCTATGGAATAAACTAGACATTTTCGATCCAAATGACAGTAAAGTTCCAGCAGGCAGTTACGTTCAAATTGAGTTACAGTTCGCGAGTTGGAAATGAGCAGTTTTGAGAGCGACGCGGGAAAATATATGGACCACGTTATACCAGCCATTTTTTCCAGGCGGCAGGCTGAAAGATTGTCGCGATTTACGGTAAAATGGTAGCAACCCCCAAGGACGACAGAGTGGACAGACGAGTTTCGAACAAACGACCGAATTGGTCGAACGATGTTGCTAACTTTAAGAATAAACTGCGTTCGCATAATCGTGAATAGAAAGTATTTATTTAGGACACGTTACAAGTAAAATATACTCGTGAAACGTTGTTCATTTTATTGCTAAACTTATCGCTAAACTTATTACCGTGGGATGAGAGAATTCATCGATATCGATAACTGGCAAAATTTCAACAATTAACAATATTAAAGCCCAGAACTGTGCCAGTTAGACGAACGCTTACAAATATCTCGAAATCAAACAGTATAATCATAAAGCCTTAAAGCAATGGCACGATTAAATGAAATTTTCGAATTCAATTATGTCAACGTGAATACTAATTACTAAATGAAAAAAATTGTAGATAGTACGTTCATTCGCAATTGCCAATGCCCTTAAACCGTAATATATCCTGTTGCAAGTTTTCTACTTCGACTAGATACAAGTTAAAAATACTTGATAAATACGATCCAAAGTTATTGATTTCCTGCCTTGAGGAACACCCACGAGGAGACGGTGTCACTTAACCATACGATGATTGATGGACGTCGTTTATGTCGTCCATACGAGCCATAAAAGAAGGAACTGTCCGCTGGCATACGTGCATTGAGCCGTTCTTCGAGAACATTTGTTCGTTTCCCACTGGTATCAAGAGGTATTCTGCGGAATGACAAGGGGCCAGGACAATGGAAGGCGTATCGTCCGACGATATATGCTCTTCTACTTGCTACATAGTACATTTAAGGAGCAGAAGTCCGGCCGAGTGGCTGCTTTTGAACCGTACAAAGAGATACGTGCTCGCGCCTCTTTGTCGATCGGACCAAGACACGACTTTACCTTGCTTTGTATCACCGCACAACACACGCTGATTTAAAACCAGATTCGACAGGATTTCGAAGAGTGTTCTCGACGAAAGCTACATTTTTCCTATGTTTTTTGTCGCAGGATTTGGGTAAATATTGCGCCTCCATTCGAAGTATTCGAAACATTGTTAAAATAGTATAGGGTCGCGCAAAAGCCTTGGACCATCTGCTATAGGATTTTTTTATTTATTTAGAAATATTAGAAATTAGGGTTTCCAATGATTTCTATCCTATATGATAAGTTTATTGATCGATAGATCTATTTACAGTGGATTATACAGGAAACGATGGTTATTTAAGTCAACTAAATGGATAATTCACAAGTCACACCTAATAGTTTACAACTCATACAACTCCACAACTCAACTCTCGACTCCTCACCACTCGACTATCAACTCACAACTCGACTCTCAACTCACGACTTGACTTCTCACACCTCGACACTCACGACTACTCCACTCGACTTTCAACTCACGACTACTCTCAACTCACAATTCCCCTACTCGACCCTTCAGGTGACGATCACCCGGTAAAAACCACAAGGCCCTTTTGGCCTAACTGCATTTAGGCCTTCTCGCAATATTGTTTATGACTCACCCGAATTTCTTAGGCCATTTGTCCATGATATTGCACTACCAAAAAGAAACGTTTAAGAAGAAATAAAAAGATACTCGACATTATTTTAATTCTGTCGCTATCTTTTAAGAAACATTAAATCCAAAGGCTGTTAAAAAAGTCGTATCGGTTGTCCAAAGACTTTTGATAGAAGTACGAGAATCCCTCTTATAACATGCACGCTATCGGATATGTTTAGCTGTACACTCGATAATGTAGCTCGATTACCTTGAATAATACACCGTTACCATTTGATCTGTCTGATGATCATGCGATTAATCAATTATCAAATGCCAGATAGTACCTAAATGTTATGGGTGCGCGTATTCACTTGGGGGATCGTCGCCGGATGTTTAATGTCGCGCGAAACGTTTATCAACTTTTGAAATTCGTCATCCCAACTGCCGTTTCGGCGTACACGCAATGCTTTTCACCAAACGAGCATGATGTATTACCGGTCGAATGTTATATGAATACTTTAACGGCATTAGTCGATGCACAGTGAAAATACGTGAAATTTCGAGCATTAAACGGGTTGACTCGATCCCGCGTGTGTACATCAACGATGGCAAACCGATTAAAAGTAATTGATCAATGCATTTGTTTTCCATTATGTGACACATTGAGAATGGCCAAGTATTCGATCGAAGCGATACGCGAATTGGTAATTTAAATGACAGGAAAACTGGCGAGATGGGGCGAGATCTTCGATCGTGTAGGGATTGTCGGTTAATGACGCGTGTAATGCGATTGATTCGAGTGTCGGTTGATTATGGTGATTATTAGTAATTTCCGACGAATATACACACGGATATACGAACGTGGCTCTTTTTGTCGCGTTGTGCATTTCCAACTGTTACGATTATTAATACATTTGGAAATATTCATCGAGCTTTTTATTTAAAGTTATTCGAATTAAAAAAGTAACGAAGCGTTAAATGTTTCACTCGAAAGCAGCTTTAATTCATTCTGCACTGCCGTAAATAGCTTTTAAAGGGAAATTAAGACCGGTGGATCGAGGATAATTACGAAGCCCTTTCGTTTTGTGAAAATCTCTAAGAGGTACATTTAGAGCAGAGAACAAACGTTAGCGAATAGAAACCTCTTTGTTAACGGCCATTAATCTTCAACTTGGCACGATGTATAGCAGTAAATATTATCTACGACAAGGAGCAATAATAAAGCCAAAACGCTGAGCGAATGACGGAAGGGAAAAAGGTGTTGGGTTGAGGACCGTGACTTGGCTGTTCCCGAGGCAACGGATGATCTTAAGACGAGAAAATTGAAAAATGGTCGGAAAGTTTGTCGATGAATATGCAAATGATGTATTAAGATCGAAAATGCAAACTGCTACAAGGGAGAGAAATATGAAACGTCTGAAATACTTTCCCTTACGTATAAACAGATAGCCTCGTATTCTTGATGAAAATATGAAAGTCGGGCGATATTTACGGCGTGCACCGGGACCTAAAAATTCACAAATAAACGATATCTTCCACAGAAAAATTTCTTTGTATCGAAAATACGATCGATCGACGAGGGATTTTTTAATCTCTTACATTTTCACCGACGATAAACTCTCCAACCTGCAACTCACGCGTTTCCCGATTACTCCAACATGAATTTCCCACCCGTACAGCTTTTCCCATGCTGTTACTTTCGCCCTTGAACAGTGCGAGTCGATAAAAATGTAACTTCTCGATCGCGAACGGCCTGAAAGCCGTGGGCTAGTCAAAATCGCGTATCGCGCGTTTAAAAGCGGAGCCCGCGGGAGCTCTGAAAAAAGTACCAGAAAACAGAAGCAAAAAGCGTGTAGAAGGGACGCGTGTTTTAGTTTAAAACGTTCACGTCAGGTTGCTCGTGGTGGGTTGTTACACGTTAATCCTTCCGCGGCGGATACAGCCTTTTTGTTTTCTCTTTCCTTTTCATCTGGTTCATCCTCCGTCTGCCTCTTTATATCCGCGAGCCAGGCTACGCGACTCGGTCCCATGGAAAAATGCTAATTTTCCTAGCGAATCCCCGACCACCCCCGGCCACCCACGAACAAAACGGCTGCGGTACGTTCACGGGCCGGTATTACGCCGCCTCTTTACGCTCGAATATCTAATAGCGACCATGGCCGCTTGTTTTTTACGACGAAACCGCTGGAGAACGATGGAAATGGCCATACGACGTTTTATAAATAACACGCCATGGTTTAATATCGGAAACGGCTACGTTCGGTCCACCAGAAGCGACGATATCACCATCTATTATGTAACATAAACGCGCAGATGCGCGTGCATCTCATTATATATGAATGCTTCGAAGATATTAATTGGTGGAGCTGAAAATATGTTAAACGATCACATGTAATTCGTTGGCAGTATACTTTGAGATTACACGCGCGACGGTATACTTACATGTTTGTGTGTGTGTGTGTATGTGTAGTTTAATAATGTAGTTTATAACGTCTAACACTACGTTAGACTGGACGTTAGAACTAGAGCTATGAGAAATTGGATGATAATATTTTGCTATTATGTGGCTTCATTTATGTAAAATGTATATGTTTCTTATACATACATGTATGGCAGTTATACACTGATACTGATCGATGATAAAAGCTGAGGCAAAGATAAGCAAAGGATATCGAATTACCGTAACAAATGAGAGATGAGGGGAAGCTTTTTCCTGACTAGAGTGTAAACAAACTTCCAAGGGGAAAAAGCTTTCATCGATCTACATCAGGTAACAGTTAAGTCAGAGCCCGAAGCTTTTAAGAAAATAATGGAGATATGGTGAAACGTTATACTTTTCATTTGCCAGAAGCTAGAGTTCCACGGAAGATCCGAATTCTCCCAGCAAATATCGATATTCGTTCAAAATGTAATATCAAAGATCGTATTCGCCTGAAAAAACCTTTCTCTTTTGGTAATAAAATTTTAAAAATCGGATATTAATCTTATATATATATACAATATATAAATTGCATCCAGAACATGTTAATATATGAAAATTGATACATGGAAGTTGATCTCAGAATTATAAAAATGTAGAATAAAACGTTGTTGAATAACCATTGGAGTAAATCCTAAATCATTAGTTTAATAATTCTGCTACAGTCGCTGTCCTAATAAAATTTCGCCCAATAAAATTTTACCAAAATAAAAATAATGTCTCGAACGCCGATACCTTTGATGTACCTTCGTTTCTAACACGATTGTCAATATCACGAGTAGCGGAGAAATAGGAAGAAGGTAAACTAGAAAGAGGCAAACACAAACAACGAAAATGTCAACCACAACCAAGTTAAATCGCTACCACTTTAACAAGGCGAGAAGATACTCTCCAATGACTCATAAATTAACCCAAAGTTTGTTTCAACCTCCTACGCGACCGACGGTCGAAAAGCTGCTTCTCATCTTCACGGCTTATACTTATCTATAATAAGTATTAACTTATTATAAATAATTAGCCATGTTACTGCGCCACGCCAGAAAAATTACTGAAAATTCTCAACGCGAGAATTGATTGTAATTTTAATAAATATTAAAAAAAAAAAAAAATCTTCACGGTTACGTCATACCTTCAAGATTTACGCGTCATGCGTAACACTCGTGATTCTTATTTTGCCAGGCTTTTTCTAAAATTGTTTTCCGATTATATGTAATATGTTTATAGGATTTATAAAATTTATAAAAGAAAACTTGTATATATACGCTTTTCGATAAATTGTCCAATTATGTTGAGAAGAAAATGCGATATATTTCGTACTTACGCACTCGCGACATACATTTCGCTAATGCGGCTAACTGCATGTAAGCTTCCCCTCTAAATTGACGTTTTTTTTTTGTGTCGATACGACGTTTCGTTACCAAGATATCGCCGTTTAAAGTAAAACGTAACATTGAACGGTTTACTTTACTATCTCGCACGCATGCCGTCATTGACCTATCCTAACTCCCACCACTAAGACAGACGTTGAGCAGTGCTTTCTTACCTATTACATACATATTACTAGAGCGTACGAATTTTCAGGAAAAATGAGGATCAACACCACCACCACCGAACCCTTCACTTATCACTCATCGTTCCACGTGTTTTTAAATGCTATCTACATACATTTCATAAACTAACCAAGTTATCGATTCAAAACAAAATTGTAGATTTGAAGAGCACATCTTCCTTCGTCTATTTTAAAGGTTTACATCTCGAATTCCATAGTTTATTATCTTCTTTCTCAGTTGCAATTTCTAGTAGATTTAGTTTGATATTATTAGCTTGTTCGAAGTTTGTTTTATAGAACCGATATTTTATCAATTATTCTTGACTTTACGCAGACTCAGAGACGAATATTCCAAACATTCTACATATTCCTCCAATAAGTGGTACATATAAAATATAAAGTTCCTTTCTCATATCTTCAAATTTTTAAACAAAAGTGAATTTCAAGTGGATATAATCTACTGTTTATCTAAACGCATCCCGTCTTATCCGAGACACCGCGTTTATTTCGAATGGCAGAAAACTCGTAGAATAGTCGATTCCGTTCGCCCGTGTTTGTCTACAAAAAATACTCGAATATATTCGGCATCGCAGTGGCGAAACCGTCGAGGTCCGCTAGCCTGTGCTCTAGCAAGGAAGAGGGCATAATTTACGGCACCCTTCAATGTCTTCGATATCTTTTCAGGCGACTGCTACAAGAATTCGAAGCCTCGCGTTTTTTTTACACAAAGCACAAAATATAAATATTATATATTCCTATCACACCGAATAGCTTAATCTACCGATTTTCTCGTATATTTTTTACATAATTCTTTCATTTGCAGAGATTTCTATACTGTAGAAAGTTGATTAGTCGGATAAGCTTGACAACAGTTCAGTCCGATAAATCGGTAATAATACATCGGTTATCTGTTATTCGAACGAAGCATTCAGATAGAGTGTAGGATGAATATTAATACGAATTAAGTGAGCAGCAAATATAAATAACTCGCTCGTAGACAAGAATTATTATCGGCTCGTCTGGATTATGACTCATCGGACAATTAACGTTTAGTCGTTTGAAAAGTTCCACGTTCGACTGCTTCGATTCAAATTAACGAAACGTATATATTCCACGTAAACGTACAAGAAAGTTATTAAGATTCATATGTAGCTATTGTTTGCTGAATAACTCACATCAAAACTGCAGGTACGTCGAACTGTTTAGGCATTAAATCACGCAAGGCGAGAGCAATACTTTTAGAACGAAGATAAGGCACGTTCTGAACTACAAATTGCTTTGCTTGATATACTGCTACTCTTTTATGCCGGTGCCGTTAGAGTAAATCGTAAAAACGGACTGTTTAGACTGAACATTTACTACGCATGATAGTCGTGTGGGATAGAGGTCATGCTAGGGAAAGTACGCTATAAGATGGATAGCTTCGTTTGTTTTATTAAAATACTTCTAATTTTTCTTTAAAGTTGGCAATCTGCGCGATTGCTTGTCGAACCAAATTTTAAGATGTACGATATTCGTATAACGATTCTCAGTTTAGTTTTACTTCTCTTTATACTTTTTACAATTAAAAAACATGATTGAGATTCGAATAAATGATACACGATGTTCTTTTCTAAAATCTAGTTTACGCTTACCTGTGAAAATATTCTGGCTGGAACCAAGCAGGTACGTGGTATATCAGAATGACGAAGAATGGACGTTTCGTTGAATTTGCAGGACCGAGTTCGATAGCAACAAACGATCACCGAACGGAATAATTAATTACAAAATTTTCTATACGATAATTTTTAGCACGAAAGTGCGATTGATCGTTTGATGGACACGAAAACACACGAGGCACGATATGTCAACGAATCTGAAACAAAAAATAAAGCGAAATGAAATAATGCATTAAGAAATAGAGAATCAATAAATAAATACGTTCAAGAAATTGAGTTAACTTCTCTTCCTCGATTAACGAGTTAACAAGCAACTAACAAATTTCGGCAAAATGTACCGATTGTTTACGAACACAAGAATTCTGTTGCAGTATTATTAGACTGAAACGCAAGGCTGAAGTAGCTAAAAATGTTAGCCTTCGTAACTCGTGAGGAGTCTCTCGGTCTGCGTTGCGTTACCTCTTCCGAAGGATTGTCATTTCGACCTAGAGCTTTCTATTTGGGAAAACGAGGGGTAAGAGCAAATTTAATAAAATCACTCCACCGGGGGAACGTACGAAAACTTCATAGCCGTGATATTGTTCACGGAATGCCTACTAAGAGGAGGGACAGGAACGTATGGATGAAAGAAAAATCCGTACATATCGTACCAAGCTCGTAAGCTCTCGAGCACTTTGCTTGATTTATAACAACGGTACCCAAATTTCTATAAATTAACGACAAATTGATAATAAGCAATAGCCTCAGGATTAATAATCTTCTAGGCGCGATCATGTTTTATTACACATAGCTACGATGGTCTTAAACTATAAAATCACTGTATCTAAAATCATTGACCTATCAGTAATTTTATAATTAAAAGAGATCTCTCTAAAAAATGAAGGGGTGTTCAGATTATTAGACTGCCATGTTTCGAAGCGATGTACAATGGTTCGCACAATTTCAATACTTATTTTCCAGAATTCTGGGCCGAATATTTCAATTACTACTGGCGTTTTAATTACGCCGTTCCTAAGGTGAAAATGCAGTTCCATGGAACGATTGTTTGCCTCTAGATTCGAGATTTATTTCCAACTTGCTAGTAAACGAATTCAGTTCGATCTAATGTCCTCATACTCTCATTTTCTTAACCGTTTCTTGTCTACTACTCTTTTCCTAGTCGTACATTCTGGATTAAATTTTCACGGTATTCCGACGTTCAAGTTTCACGAATAAAAAAGAAAAATTAATAGTAACAGAGAAGAAACGGAAGGAGAAGAAGATGGGTACAGCGTAAAACATTAAGAGAGAAAATACACAGAAAACAAAATCTCAAAATAATTTCTTTTTCGTGGTATTTTACTTACTAAATCGGATTTTTAAATCAGACCGATCGGAGAAAGAAAATTTTCTTTTACCTATGCCCGTACCTATCCGCTTTGACTGTCTCCTTCGTTCAAGCATTCGATTCAAAGATTCAATCCACCTTACCAAATCTTGTCAGTTTATGAAAGTAGCAATAAGATTGCGAAACAACCTTTGGAACACTCAACGTATCTCAATTTAACCCCCTCACTTTCCTCTTTCAAGCCACCATCAAGCCACATAGAGTCTCTTCGGTGTTAGTGCTGCACACGACATACATCGGAGAACGTCGAGTGAAACAATGCGTTTTTCGCAGCCAGTTAAATCTCAGCATCATTTTTCTGTGTGTAGGAGCACGCGAGAAAAGCTGCGAACGAGTTATTTAAGGTGAGACATAGACTTCGGGGCGAATGTCGAGGAAGACAGGCAGAGGCAAACCAGCGAAAGAACGAACGGAACAGCATAGCGAAGGCAAAAGGATAGAATTGAAGCTGGCTACGTCTCGTGAATATTTCAGACATACCAGTAGCGCGAGCAAGAGGGGTCGGACTCGAAGGGAGAAAGGAAGAGAGGCCTGGGAGGAGGATATTTTTCGAGGCGCCTCCGTAATTGGCGAGTTGAATCATTGATTAGCCGGCAGGCAGACGGCTTATGCTCGCCCCTTGCCATTCCTCTATCAGACCTGTTCGCGATCCAGCCAGCCATCTAGCTGGCTACCATCGAGGAGGGTAAGACCTAATGTAGCCTAAGATATTACTTCGCCAGATTAAAACTCGACCGAGTGGCAGGATATAGGGGGCCGCTGCCTGGCTCGGCTTCTAATAATGCAGAAATTTAATTAGTCCTCCCGACAATGTGTTTTCGCGCCTTCGCACCTTCTGTCTGCAGGTTCTTCTCTGATTACCGCCGTGAGAATTAGAGCCCGCAGATCGAGCAGAGCTGCTAGTTCTCGTTCAACGGTGAGTTGAATGCTCGTTTCGATGTTCGAGTATAGAGAACGGTAGTAAGGTCCGGTGGATGATGGAATACCGAGACATTGTCGAACGATAGTCAGGTAGAGTTGGAAGAGTGAATCTGTTAGATAGGTGGGAATGTTTGCGAAATAACCGGATATTTACAAATTTATGTAATATACGTAACACGCACGATGTTGAAATTTCACGGACGATGGTCAGGAACACTTTGCTCGAGTTAAGTCGGCTGCGGCTCGTTGCCAGTCGATTCAAATCAAGTCTCTGTCAACCATAGTCGATCAAAGTTAAATTCAATCAGTATTGGTAGATCTATATTGACCATGGTCCGTATATAGTAACTCGAATCAAATTAGCGTTAATTTTGATCAACTTCGCCCAAATTTTATTACTGCAGTAAACGTATTTAAATGATTAGAATAATTAACATGCGACTTTGCAGATTCCAAAAATTACGTTTGAAGCTATCGATACTTGAGAGGGATAAATTACCAGGGATCGGAGATGATCCTTTATACTTGTAGTATGTATTAAGTATGTATTATGTATGTAGTATGTTGTATTAAGTAGCAGATAGCGTAATTTCTTAAGTAAATACCATCTGTTCGAGCTTGATCCAATTACAAAAATTTCATGCTAATTATAACTTGTCCGTCTCTCTAACCATCATGATTCCATCATATTGAGACGTAAAAGTACACCAGCAGCAATTGCACCAACGACATGACGTGTTTCATATTTTTTCCTCTGTCCGATGCGATCAGACCGCGAAAATATTATGTTACACCTCGGAGGAATCAAGAAAGTTTGCCGCGAGCTGCTTCGTGGAAAAATAAGGGCCAGAAGAAAGTGGAGGGGCTTGGTCGTGGTGTTCAAACGAGTTGTCGAGAACTTTTGTCGGAGAATGGAAACTTTTTCTCTTTTTTTCGTTCCACCTTTCTTCCTCTCTTGCTTTTCTCTGTTTCCCATCCCTAAACCCTCCTTCCCCCTCTCTGTTTCTGTCTCTATCTCTGTTTCTCCGTTACATTTGCCACCAGTCTCGGCGCGCAACAGTACGCAAACCCCTATCGACTTGAAGTGGCACGAAATAAAACTTGTTTCCTCTGGGATGGGAATTTCATTTGCGTCTGCGACGCGTGTCTCCACAAACGCACCAAGAACACGTCCGAATTACGATTGGTATCGATTCGATGGCTGCTTTTCGGTCATGTTCAGAAGGAAGATTTAACGACTGCGATGCCAACGAAAATGTCACTAAGAAAATTAATATAAATTTCTATATAAAGACAAATGGAATAAGATGGTTCAAGTCATTTCGAGTATTAATTCTATCGTAAACTACGATGAAGATACACAAAAAATGGTTTATCTCATAGTTATCGAAAAAATCGTACGCATAAACGTTACTGCGGCAACGATTATTCCAATTACATATTGTGAATGTCGCTGTCGACGAGATGCTTGGATAAATATTTCCGATTAAGCAATTCTACTTCAATAAATTTACGCGTCACGTTAGCTGTTGTACAATTTATCTTTGAACAATTTTATAAACGTTTCGTTGGAATTTCAGTCGTTCGAATAACACTATTTTTCATCGGCACTCGTCAATCACAGGTGAGAGCGTATCGGCTTCGCGTTAATGACAGCGAGAGATTTACGCTTGAACAAACGTAACGATTAATAATTTTTTATTCTCGAGTGTTCTCGATTAAAATACACAGTGACTTAAAATTAAAGGGGTAACGTTTTAAAATTGTATTAGTTGCACCGGTTACAGTAATCACTATTGGCAGATTTGGCGACACTTTCGGCAAGGAAAATTCCTTTTTAATGAAATATCTGAAATATATTTTGATGTAATATCGGTTGCGCGTGATAGCCAGCGTAGAAAATCAATCGAGAACTCATTTAGGATTGACGTCTATTTATAAGGGACAGTGGGTGGAAACACTGGCGACGGCATAATAGCGGCGAGCAAATATTCTCAGTCGTCAAGTGTCAAATTAATGAACCGTTTCTGTCAAATTGTGTAGCGTGATACTGATAGCGTAGGAATATTAGATGAATTATTCAAAGGCATCGCTAATTTTCCGCCAGCAACTATTCGCTCTAGCGAGCACCAGTTAGCCGTGGAATTTGGAAACGACGAGTAGCGAGAGTCTC
This sequence comes from Bombus bifarius, assembly GCF_011952205.1. NCBI lineage: Eukaryota > Metazoa > Arthropoda > Insecta > Hymenoptera > Apidae > Bombus > Bombus bifarius. The sequence continues at coordinate 754,801 of NW_022884412.1, read as the reverse complement.
TCGAGTATTCGTAATTGCTTCCCTTCCTCGACATCAGGATACGGGAAAAGCTTTTATCGAAGCCTTTACCGTTGCCCTGCTACACGAATTCTTTTATATTTCTAAAATGGCCCGATGTAGATTTCGATTAAAGGATCTTGTTAAGATAACCGGAGAGCTTTGTTGATCAGATTACATCGGTAGCGACTTCGTTATTTTTCCAATAGTGATCATTGGAAGAAACGCTGTATATTTTTTTCTCTTGTTCATTAGGTTGCTCCCGTTACGTATCTATTCTTCTAACGGTTTATCCATTTTATTTTGGTCGAACCATCAAGGTACTTGCCTGGGATATAGGGATTTTGACAGTCATAGGATAATACAATAGAACGGATTCCAAAACAAAATATCATGGATGGTTTATATCAGGCCTGTAAATATGAAGCCGGAATTTGCTTATAGATGGCCCTAACTGATAATGCAGTTATCACTAAACTGCGTCATTGATGCCAAAAGTCTTTGTTGACATCTCACAAACATTTTCGACTCGGAACAATACAAGTTTCATACAACAGCATAGTTTGTAATAGCGTTGAACATGTCAAATTTTGTGCCTGGAAACTACGATTTGCGGACAGCATTGATTTTCTGTTACCATTTGAAGAAAACTGCTGCAGAATCGCATCGAATGCTTGTCGAAGCTTGCGGTGAGCATGCTCTTGGTAAATCACAGTGCTTTGAGTGGTTTAAAAAATTCAGAAGTGGCAATTTTGACGAGAGGAACGAAGAACGTGGAAGACCACCGAAAAAGTTTCAAGACAGCGAATTGCAAGCGTCGTTAGATGAGGATGACGCTCAAACGCAACAACAACTCGCTGATCGATTAAACGTGACACTAGAAGCCGTCTCCATACGTTTGAAAGCCATGGGAAAGATCCAGAAGGTGGGAAAATGGGCTCCACACGAACCGAATGAAAGACAGCAGGAAAACCGAAAAACCACTTGCAAAATGCTGCTCGCCAGATACAAAAGAAAGTCATTTCTCCACCGAATTGTGACTGGCGATGAAAAGTGGATATATTTTGAGAATCCTAAGCGTAAAAGATCATGGGTAGCTCCAGGCGAACCACCGACATTGACTACAGGACCAAATCGCTATGGGCGGAAGACAATGCTCTGTGTTTGGTGGGATCAGAAGGGTGTGATCTATTACGAGCTGTTAAAACCTAGCGAAACCGTTAATACCGAGCGCTACCGACAACAAACGATCGATTTGAATCAAGCTTTGCGTGAAAAACGACCAGAATATCAAAAAAGGCGACACAAAGTAATTTTGCTTCGTGATAATGCACCATCGCATACAGCAAAACCGGTCAAGGAAACGATCGAAGCGTTCAGTTGGGAAATACTTTCGCACGCGGCTTACTCGCCAGACTTGGCTCCGTCCGATCACTATTTATTTGCATCAATGGGACACGTACTTTCTGACCAGCACTTCGCTTCATACGAAAATGTAGGAAAATGGCTCGATGACTGGTTTGCCTCAAAAGAGCGACAGTTTTTTTAGCGTGGCATCCACCAGTTGCCAGACAGGTGGGAAAAATGTATAGCTAGCGATGGGCAATACTTCGAATAAAATATTTTTAATCATTTTCATACGATAAACGTGTATTTTCTATACAACAATTCCGGTTTCATATTTACATACCTGGTACTAGATATGTTAAAGATTATTTTTAGGGTTAACTAAAACCACCTGTGGGTAACTCTAGATTTAGAATATTCTACTACGATTAAATTTGATATGAACTATCCATTTTAAGAGATTCCATCTCTTGAGGAGAAAAGGTGTTCACCGTCTTCGGAATTTTTTCCACGGAATCATACGCGCTTAGTGTATTAGACAATTAATTTAGACAATTAATCTCGCAATGGTGTGCGAAGACATCGAAAATATAAACCAGTCGCGACACTTCGACGCCTAAAAATTCTCAGATTCTTGAGGTCTCGTGCATTTTCAAGTGGCGCGTCCGATTTATACCCGATTTATTGCACTATGCCTAAGAAGCCTTTGTTACAATGCCTAGGAAATGGCTGGATAAAGCCTGAGAAGTACCTTTCGGTGTTAAGCGACTTCGTTCCTTTCCCAAAAATAAGAAAGGTTGGGTAGTCGAAATCGACGGTAAATGTTGCAAGAGAATTGTTCGTTTATTTAATCCTCCCTGTGTATTCTTCTAAAGTAATTAATAAGGCAAACGACTCGAAAGCACGCGAACTATCAAACAGAAGCGGCGAATTAAAATTTCACAAAACGCAAAACATTCTCGGATACGAGAAACGAAATACGTCTTGAGTTTGTTCACCAATTAATTAATTCCAGAGTTCGATGCAGACTCTGTTTTCGCTGGAGGTACTCGCGAAATTTATTGCGGTCCAATGTTAAACAATTTACGGATAGTCAGTTGCAACCACGATAGTGTTAAAAGCTCGACGCGCGAGCATTGTCTGTCAGCGCGAACCCCGACTCAAGCATGCTAATTATCTGGCTAAAGCGATCGAAATGTCGAGAACTACGTAGCATAATCAGTGCGATAATGACGGAACATTTGGCCATTATTCTTAATAACCGACGTCGACATTCTTGCTTATGTTTCTCCGTGGCGCGCAGTCCATGTATTAACCTAGTCGACCATACGACTACCGGGCGTACACGTTGAATCGCAAATCGTCCAGCCTTTTAACGCATTTCCAGATTATTCCGTGAAAAAAATTGTTAAATGTGAACGAAGAGAACGGATAAAATATTCAAGCGAACGTAATGGACGTAAAAATATGTGTTTGCACGCACGTGAATGCTTCGAAGCACGAGATTTTTTTTTTAACCGCTTTTACATTTAAGCCGTTAAATATTGATTTCTGTCGCTAGATTAAAGTGTTTTTAAATAACGGATACTTTTGCCTGAAACGCCCGCAACCGTGGCCGTCGTAATCATCGATTCGCACGGTTATGTTAAACCCAAACGAACGAGTATCTAATCCTGTGTTTAATGGGCAGGGCGCACAAGAAAGGCGAAAGAAAAAGAGTCAGCGAAAAAGAGGGCGATGCTTCCCCTAGCGCAACATGTAAAGCGTTTAAACATCGATATTTCCGCATGGTTGAAAGCCATGGCGGCGCGGCGGATGCTTTTTCGATTACGAGTGACTCGTAGCTTTTTTTGCTGAGACAAAGACGAAGACGAATGATCGTGCGCGAAGGTTAACCAAGAATTCCAATTGGAATCACGTTCCTCGTTGAGCCTTACCTTGTCACGACCAGACGGCCCTCTCGCTCTCATTTTGTTTCTCGTCTTGATGCTTTCTCGTCTTTCGTTCTCTCTCTTTCTCTCTTGCACACGCTGCTTTTTTTAACTTTTCTATAAACGCGACCCTCGGCCCCTGTGTACTATCAGAAACTCGTATGGAATTTTGAGATCACACCGAAATCGAATATCCGAAAAATTGTAACGGACTAAAACATACAGATAAAGAAGGGACAAAAAATATATATAATGTCACTTGAATCGATTTTGTCACATGGTAGGCCCTATTGACGTTATTTACTAGCTCGTTCTTCCATGGTAACGAGCAACGAGATAGGGCAATTATGTTTGCCCGTGTGTACGTGTCTATCGATCCTGACGACGATTGACGACGGTGTTCATCCCTATATCCAAGAAACTATTTCTCGAATCGACGAAACTGTCGACTCGATATCGTATAGTGGCGTGAATTTTCAGTTTCAGGGAAACGATAAGAAGTGGACAAATTTCTCATGTTAATATAGATTTTATTTTCTCTGGTTTCGATTCTAATTTGAAATTTTTAAATAAATATGGCAATATCTAAATTTCTAATTAATTTAAAAATATCTTCTTATCGTTTCGAAGATATTCAATCACATCCTATTACACGTTCCACATATCCGACGATATTCTCTTGTTCCATCGAACGAACCTTCTTGCAAATTTTCCTATGCGTTTCGCTATGAATCTGTTTAAGTAGCTCACCAGGCAGAAGCTGGGTCAGGAAATGAGTGACGAACGTTTTTACAGGCATTTTATGAAACGGTATATCGAAGTAAAAGGTATCGCATGAGAGAAAGGGAAGGAAAGGGAATTTCTACAAGGTAACCGCCGTGTAATTCGATGGCTGAACGAATCTTCGCAATCTGTGGCGAATAGGCGTTCGTGTACGTTTACGAGGTTCGCTTCGTTAGAACGTCGCGTCGCCGGGCATAAAAGTCTCTCATTACGAGCGAGTTTATCGCGTACAGGACAGGTAACGTTCGAGGTTAATAGAGGACGAAGAAACGTTATAAAGTCCGTCCAACTACGCCTCACTTGAACTTTTTAGCCGAATTACCGCCCTTTCTAGTCGAATCTGCCATTTGGAATCCAATCGACTGATCTCAGCAAGAAAGTCTAGGCGATTTTACAAATTATTTGATCGTTTCGAAATGTACGATTCCGATTGTTCGATAGGATAATAGAGTATACTCTATAGTCTTACTCTTGATAGTTTGCATTAGGAATATTTTTGCTATAAATGAACAAACATGTTTTCGGGTATTATTACAACGTATATGTAAATAAATCGTCTGATCTAAGAAGAATTTAATTTATAATAGATTTGAGAAAAGTATGATTTTATTATACGATCGGATCATGGTTAACGACATAGCATATGGCATATGGTTCTAACGAGTGTCTAAAAGCTTAAAACTCGGTGAGAAAACAAAGGTAATGGGCGATAGATGTAAAATCGATCGATACGTGCTAAAGTCGGAAAGGCCAAACAGATGGGACTCGTGAACTATGGAAAACGCGAAACAGTAAACGCGAAGCTTCATTCTGCGGTGCTTTAAGTTAGCAGAGACTCGCCTGCAGCAAACGTTTTACGAAGCATAAGCGTTTGCATAACCCAAGATTGACTTTAAGTTCCTTAACCACCCTCGCCGCCGGATAAGCGAACTTCTGGCTTGCACGACGCTGAAACCAATGAAAGCGTATGTTAAGTCGCAGCTAAACAAGCCCACTTGTGCAACTTCTCGTGTTCCACTTACAAAACCCTACACCCTTTAATCATCTTCGCCGTTTCTACTAACGTACAAGACAAGGAAATGTCCTTTTTCTTCCATATTCGTATCTTTAATTGCATTATGAAAATTAATATCTTCCCTCTCAAAATTACATCGTTTATGGTTCATGAGTTACCATTAAATATCGTAAATAAATTAATGCTGTAATTATTCGAAAATAATCATTTTTTAAATATTTATGTGAATAACACTGAATTAATAGAACATTGGATATACGATAATTTTAAGAACAATTTTAACAAAATATCATAGTTTGCGAATATTTTAAGGCGATTTAAAGAAATCCTGAATCAGAAATTGCTTCTTTTCTTCTCAGGTATGCCAATTTCGAAGTTCTTCTCAAATGAACTCAAATGGAACTTCAAAGTAGTTTGTATGAAAAACGTAAACTGGGTTAAGTCGTTCATTCTTAATATTTCAGTTAAAAGAAGCGTAAATTCTTCTGTCCACAATTTAGTCTCCACAGCTTCAATTTTGTCCGTGTCGGTGAAAAACTTTTATTTTAAATGCTAATTCCCTTCGTTCCAAAGTGCATTTCGTACATTTGTCTTTAAAATAGTGTTATGTATTTCCTAGAAAATATTTCGGAACTGTGGGTATTACTTTGTAAAACGTTTAATCCGTTCGTTACGACTCTGTTAAATTATTGTCTGAAAATTGCATAATATATTAAATATATATTTTGTCGTTAACCTATGTGGAATCAAATAATTCATATCGAAGCAACGTTATTACAGTTTCGTTATTTGATTTTAGCTCTCCTCAAATAAATTTGATTCTAGAGTGCGGAACATAGGGTGTGCATATCCCTTTGTGCATGTATTAATTCGCAACTAAATGGATCTACAGCGGCAACCACGAGGGTACGCTTTCCTCCTTCTGTTAAAACATCCCCTCAGGACATTTAAATCTTCACCCGTTACTGTAAAGGGGTACGCACGAATCCGTGTAATAAAATTACTCTTCTATACAATTATAATTCGGTCAAAGCGGAGCACATATTAGATTCAACTAAGTCCATTTTGTATCCAAATCGACGTTCTCCTTTTAAATTCAACGTTGTAACTATCGTGAAAGATGTGTACACAATTTCTGCTTCGTACCGATAAGGTTAATATCTTTGTTACGAATAAATTTGGATATTTTAGGATTCTTTCGTTACAAAATACAACTATTCTCCTTTTGAAAGATTACTCAAATTTTTAATTTGTAATATTTCCAAAATAGAATCTTCAGCGTATATTAAAACGTTATTAATTAAATTCAATTTAGCTTGGGTCTACTTGGATTGGACTGTTTTAACTTGAGCATGTTTAAGCGAAGTTAAACCAAGTTAAATTGAGTTGAATCAAATTAAATGGGGTCAGTAGGAGAGAGAGAGGCTAGTAGAAGCGAATAAAACCGAATATAATTCAGTCAAGTTAAATTAAATTAAAACAAGCCTTGTCATTTGACGCCAAGTTTAGTCAAGTCAGCTCGATCAGTTGCAATATGCTGAAATCGGCCAACGTGAGACAAAATCGAGTACTTCGATGAAATAATTTCTTCGTAGGTCTGGATACTCAGTTCGCATTCGCGTCACGTCGTGTGTTTCGGAGATTTTGCACAGCATCGAATCATATTCTCACCTAATCGCGTTTGTCTGTTCGCATTGATTCTATCTGATCCGTAAAACTATTAGGTAATATCATGATTCGAGAATGTATCCGCAGTCTCGAACGTCGGCAATTCGATGGTCCAATAAACTTGTTGACTTTGAGATACAACCGTCGTATGAAATCCGACCGTTATGCATGACCAATAATTCCGCAAGCTTGAACACGGGGATGTTTCAGCAATCCTAGCTATCCGTAGAGCCACGGCCCGATTGATACCAGATGTAACGTGATATGGCATCATTAAGCTATTATTCGGTGAATTTATAGCACGGCATCGGCAGAGAATTTGTGGAGGCGACGCAATTTGAAACACAGATTGATCGATAACGTGGTCAAAGTATATTACGTTATCGCAATATCGATATGTGACCGTTTGTTAACATCGGTATAAGAACTGAGCGCGTTACTGCAAAATTTTGTCTCTACAATTTTTATTGCTTTATACTAGTCTTTAATTTTTTACCTTTTTTCTTTTGCTCTTTAATGTGAAGAAGAAGAAAGGTACACAATACATGGAGAATGTTTCATAAAACGTAAGACTAAAGTTATTGATATAAAAATGGTAAAAATTTCCAAGTTCCAGCGTAGCCTCGAGTATACGCACGCGTATTTACGCAATACAAAGATTAGCTGGAAGTAGCGAACGTCTGAGAGTTATCCGATTTTTGCGAACTCGTGCGATTCCTCGTCACGTTCATATTTTACGCAATCACGTTCGATCACGGCAACGTTCTAGCGTGAATTAATCGATAGTTCCGGCAAGTTATTAGAACGTTCGTAGATTATGACGTGCTCGCGTATACCCGTATGTCTGACCGAAATCCATTCGTCCAACCAACCAGTCTCAGCAGTCACGTGGCACGTTTACGGCGTAACTTTCGGGATTAGATCTTCCGTGTTACATACTACACATCCATATAGCCACGTGTGGATTTGAAGTCGACGAAGTGGATGCTGCGAGACGGAAATGGACTAAAGGTGGCATAGAAAATACAGAGAGAAAGAGAGTGAGAGAGAAGAGGGGTGGAAGGAGTAGCTGCATAAAGCCGCTTTCAACGAGAATATTCGTTGGCAAAGTTTGTTGGCAAAATAAAGTTGGCAAGTTTTAAAATTCCTTGCGACTGGCCTAGAATATAGATCGGTGAATCGTTTCGCGCGAATTTCATCATCGTCTATCTCAGACGACGTCTATTAAGTCAATGTGCTTTTGAAACTTTCGCTATTCAATGTATACACACAGCCAATCACAAAGGTCTATGTACTATTGTACAATGATTCGCCAACGCTTACAGAAAAAACGTTCATGGATATGTTACTCGTATTATATGCAATTTTTAGGAAATTTATCAAAGCGATAAAGAGACGCGACTATCGTGATTATATCGATCAAATTTAAAATAAATCCGGAAAAGTATATAGAAGTTAGAAAATATTTGCTACGAACACATATGCACAATATAAAGAATAAACAAGAGAAAAACAATGTATACGAAGAGAGAGATGTTATGAAAAGAGAATGCATCGGCTGTAGCGATTCTTCTGCCTTTTTCTCTTCAGAATTTGACAGGCACCCTCCGTCATTGAAACGAACGCGCGAGAAGTACAGCAAAGATGTCTGGTAAATAAGAAGATGGTGGTACGTCATTCTTTATCTGGCAGCATAAAAACCTTGATATAAGGAAACACAAGAGGCAGAGTAAGCATCATATTTAGTTCCATCGCCATATGAAAACAGGGTGAAAAATGTCTGACTAAAACATTGCTTAAACAAAATAGAACGGAAAAATATAATAAAAAGATAAATTCGTTAAACATATATATTTAAAATATAGATTAATACAATCTTTGTTTTCTTCTACGAACAGTCTTCTCTCCGAGTTATTAGAAGAAGAACAAAAAGCTAAGATTAAAAACGTTAACTCGATACACAGCTAGGTGCATAAATCTCCGTGCAGTTTTACGAATTTGCTTCTCTACCTATATCGTTTTTTTTTTTTTTTTTATTTTTCTCGGCATTGTATAATCCTCCGGAAAAACGAGCGGTTTTGATAAAGCGGACGAAGATGAAGAAAAGCGTGGAACAGTGTAATAAATGGAATTCATTGCTTTCATGGCAACGAGACTCTCGCTGCTTGCGCAATGCAGTTATACGCGCCGCTATTTACTGGCGAGCTACGCATAAAGAGCGACGCTTTATTCGTTTTATTTGCCTGACCCCTGGTGTACAGCAACACGAGCAACAGAGGCGACCACGGACGACGTGGTTGTTCGCAATTTGATTCGCGCCACATTCTACAACTCTTGCATACCACGCCGTTGCTACGTTTTACGTGGCTCCAAATCGTCGTCGTCGTCGTCCTCCTCTCTCTCTCTCTCTCTCTCTGTCTCTTCGCTCCTGACTTCTCCATCCTCCACGGAATTGTTTAGTTTATGTTGGATTTACGATATTCACTCCTCTAGCGACGTGACTGTTACACGGGGTGTAACTGCCAGCTTTTTTACGTGACCAGAGCTTTCGTGGTTTTTCGTTCGCTAGAAACTGTTGAATACTTCTGTGAACCGTATGTTTTCAAATAAGAGTTACTTTTTGATAGACTGATTTTTTAAGTGCGAGATGGTCGCTAGTTATAGAGAGTTTGTCAGGTAGAACAACTTTCACAACGTTTGTTCAACGAGAATAAAGATCGAAAATAAAAGGTAACAAACGAGATGTTAAGCATTTTCACGATATGCAAAACGTTTCCAACGATCTCTTTATTCCCCTAGGGCAAGTTTTATGCTGCAGTCATTGGTAGTTTTAGCGTTAAACGTGACTTAATGGAAATCACTGTTCTCGCTATCTAAATGTTGTTCTTGAGTATTACAGATGGCTATTAGAGCACGAGAACGGTCGAACGGTAACAGTGGATCGTCCGAACATTGATTTCTTCTTCCATATCCGTATCGCGCCTAGCGTGAGCAAAGAAGAAAACGTAGGGTAGAGGAGGAGAGGTGAGACAGTAAGTGAGGTAGGAGCATAACGCATTCTTCCAACAGGAGAGACATAACTCGTTCTGACAGGTGAGCTCCATTATCTGCGCGAAGAAGGAACAATACGTCTTCCCTCTGCGCTCGACGTTCTCTCGTTCTTCGTCTCGATTCCTCTCCGCTATTTTTAGTTATCCATCGTACTTTTGAGATCGGCAGGTGAGAGCAATTCTTATTTTATTATTTATCTTTCTTAGCTATTCTTACTGGCAAAACGAGTTCCCAAGCTGCGCGAGATGTCGGTAAAGATGCGGAACTATATTTTATGAAAGATCGAGGATATAAAAAAATGTTTATATCGTACAAGGTTAACTATATGTAGTTACTTAGGATAGTAAAAATCGTTTAAGAAATATTCGATCGTATAGTTGTAATTTAGAACCCCAAAGAAGTTCTTAGAACTCTTACGAACTTCTACTATTCTAAAAAGAACGATTCGTCTACTGTTGATCGTTCGTACTTTTTTACTTGAAATTATTATTTGGCCAGGAAGTGTTTGCTCATATATTTTATACCTCGCGTCGGTATTTTCCTAAGGCTCGGATCGGAATAAATATCAAAATCAAAGGTTTGCCCGGGGCAAGGAAATTCTCGAAAAAGTCAAACAGGCTGATACTTGGTCCACGTGGTCGATCGTGAATCGACATAGACATCGATGGGTATATAGAGGGACCGTTGGTATACTTCGACCATATTAGATCCCTTACCGCGTGTTTCCTGATAAAATGAAGTTGGGGCGAATACTTCAAAGGGAATGCATGGCAACAAGATTATATCCGCGGGGACATAGCATCTATAACAGGGCAATACGTGGATAGTAAGAAAACAAATTACAACTGAATGGTTACGACGCAACGCGACGTCGTTTTACATAGAAGTGAACATCTCGTAGCGAACACAAAATACACAATTTGTGTCGTCGATCGGTTGTCTATTTTTTATTTTTATGACATCAATTTCCAACATCAATTTATTCAAGACGAACGCTCACTTTTTAACCTAGGCTCAGCCGATTTTGAATCGTACCGCAAGTTCATTGGTACCCCATAAAGGATGAGACAAAGAAGTAAATGTATAAGAAGAGAGGAAAAAGCATGGACACGGACAAGGAAAGATCAACATACGAATATACGAATATAGGTAGGTGAGTGGCAAGTCTGTTGTTCTTGCGAAAAGCAATTTAAAACGGGCGAATGCAATCCTGGTCCGCCATAAATTCGCGCACCGTCGCGTACTCGTCGATTGAAATCGCGTTCACGTCGCCCGACGCATTATAATGCATTTTCTACGTTGCAGTCCGTGACAGTTGTTACAGTTCGATTGATTTGTCGTGGTATGTGCAAGAAGAACGTGCATGTGCTCGCAGATACACGCGTATCGAAGGTATCTCTAGCGGCAGTTTAGAGACGATAGAATCGCCGCGTCGCGTCGTACATTCGCCCGATCGAATAAATTTTATGCGATAATCTTTGCCGTGTCCGTGATCTGCTCCTCGATCGACTGGGTGTTCCTTTTCTTCGCACGTTCCTGTATATCTACCGGTGAAAAGCTTGCTTCCACGCGCGCCCACGCCTCCCTAAATCTCGTTGGAACGATGCAATCGGTGAATTTTAAAGAGAAAACGTCCAGCGACGCTCTCGTCGCTAAATTCGTAGGCTAGTTACGATATGAACCAATCGGTTTTGATTCCACGTGCTTCGAGCGGTATTTCTTTCTTCTCTTTTACTTTTCCTCCATATTTCCCCTCTTTTTTTTAGACATTCGTTGATACATCAGGATAGTAATACGTCTTTTTGCATCGTTGGATTTTCTTTCGTTATTCATGGAAGAAAGTGACAATGTAGCACTGACATGGAAAATATATTGAATTTTTGAAAAGTAATGGATCATAAGCAATAGATGATCGATCTAACATTTATCGCAAGTTAAATAGATTTAAAGACGATACAGAGGAACCTGTGTTTATTTGACAATATGTTTCCTTTCGTACAAGCGATGTTCTACTTCCAACAGTCTGACCATATATCAATTCTCTTCTACTTCTCGAACAAAGGAAAGTCCGATTCGAACGTATAAAATCTACATTTTATATTTTTCATTCATAAGGAATGGAAATCGTGGCACAAAAAAAGATTTAAAGAACAGAGATATTGATCGTTTGCTTCTGACCTCAGTTGTATATTCCTCGTTTCGTGATACTTCATTGGTATCGTAAAGAAATTCATTAGCAAGAAAAAAGCAGTTTCTAAGACGATGGTTGACAAAGTTGTCGTATGCATGGCAAAAGTGGCTGAAAGCAATGATGCATACATTATTCGATAAAATGCTAATTTAGCGAATTTCACTGCCTTTGAATCGTCCATAAATCTCGCTACGATTTTGTTGGCCTGTCAAACCTATTGTATGCGATCTAATAAAAATTCATTGCCAAAGTTGAAAACAACGATAGCAAAGCAATTAAAATATTAATCTTCGGACAAATAGACAGAAAATCATAGTAAGACGAACTAAAATTTAAAGATATCGTTCCTTTTTCACACTAGTGAGATATTTGCCTCGTAACAAAAGAACAAGCGTACCGAATTGATCGATCGTAAAGCCGTTCATTGTTCACAGAACCACCGTCGTAAAAAAATCTCGACTGAACCGGTGTCGTTGGTTAGTGAGCAGGCATGCCGCTACAACGGAAAGGCTAGCAAAATGTTTACGACGGTGCATCGCTGAAGAACGAAACGTATATATAGGTGTAACGTTTTCTTTTCCAACTTGTGGGAGTTTCCTTCTCGATGGTCGTTTCTCGCAGCGAGGAGAAATTTTCATCGCGGCAGTAAGTAATAGAAATAAAAGTGATTATTGAAATTCTTGGAAACCAAGGAGAACGGCAGCCTCCCTCGAATCACTAGGCTACCCTATCACCAACCCCTGGAAACCATTCTTCTGTCCGACCACGCTCTTTCGACCAGGATTGAGTCACTAAGGTATTCTCGTGTGAGTGATGTGAGAATGTCTCCTGTTTCATCATCCCCTCGCCCCTCGTTTCTTATCCTTTTCTTTCGTTTCCACCTAGCGACCCCTGTTCTACCCTTTGTTCGTGCCTCTTTTCTTTTTTCTTCTTCTTCTTTCTTTTCTTTTCTCCTTTTCGTCCCCTTTTTTGCCGTCTCCGAACGCAACCAGAGAGAGCGACGGTTAAATGTATTGGGGCGAACGAAGCGAAACCGTGTGCAACGAGACCATCGAGGTTTACCACTTTCATGCAGGGAATAGTTATGGTAAATTGATGAATTTCCCGCTTTTGCTTTTTTTGAGAAAATAAGAAAATACTGTTAACATTGTTTATTATCGCTATTATTATTCCCTATACTTCGCTATCATTTAGTATGCTTCACGTAAAAGTCAGCTGAATTATTCAGTAACTTGTTATATTTTATTACCCGGATGATTCCTTTTTAGACATTTGTTATTCGCTCTTCGATAAATGAATAATATCCATGTTAATTTAATAATGTAAACGTGCATACACGATAACAGTTAGATTTTAGTTTGACATTTTCAGCTTGATGTCTCCGGGAATATTCAAAAGCAGTTGCGAACTCGTGGAATAAATATGTTTGAACGTGCAGCATGTGCAGGAAAGACTGTAATAGCCTTTAGAAATATATAATGCTCGGGGAAAAACGAACAAAAGTACTTGATACTCATAAATTAAAAAATAAATTTGCATCTAAATTACAAGCTACCGGTCTTTCTATAAAACTATTTACAGGGTGAAAATATCGAAGGCAGACATGGCATAAATGCATAAACATTCTCAGTCTATCGATCACGCAACGAACCATATTTTCAAAAACGTTTATAAGCTCTCGATATTTGATTCACTGCCAGGATAAATAAAGGATACGACTGCACGTACCTTAAAAGATACTTCACCGGAAAGAAAATAATCGACGAACAGTGCGACGCGGAGCGTACGGCGCAATTTACTCGGATAAGAGGTAATTCCGTTTATTAATGACAGCATTCCTTTGAACATAAAGAATTCTGCAAGCATTCTACGTTCCGCTAGATATTCTTTCGAATTAATAATGCTACGTGGCCGGGCGTATGGATTTTCGAGCTGTAAAAAGTTGTCGTAGAGCGATACGTCTAGCTACGAGTAAATTTGAAAAACAAGTTTATGTTGTTTAGAATAACACGTTATAAATATGTTAGCGTCAGAAATAGTTTTCAGCATTGAAGTAATCCTTCAAATCGCTATCAATTTCCCAATAAATCTTTTTTAACCTAACGAAGCAAAATCTGTGACAGTCGTAAATATTCAGTGTACATAGAAATAAATATCCGTAATAGTAAACCGTGTTCTGAACGCAAAAATCCGCTGCACTTCGTTAATTTGACGTGTAACATACCGATAACATAGTCTCGTGTCGCGTAATCGGCTCTACAACTGAATACACATTCGTTCACGATCGCAGAGTCTCCATATAAAGTTAGTTTACGCTTCGATGTAACAGGAATAGGTATAAACGATATTTATCGCAGTTCGTTGTTTGTTATATCGGATGGCAAAGTACGAACGATATAGAACGAAAGAAGTGCGAGTTAAACGAACTTTAAATATGTATATAGATTTCTTTGATATATAGTTATATAGAAATTCATTGCAAAAGATATTAATTATTTAAAAAAAAAAAGTAGAGAAGAGTCGTACGGTTCAGCGGAGTTGTCGTATCGTTTTTCAAATACGTCGAACACAAAAATAAGCGGACTCGCGTTTAGATTGCGAACTGATGCGCATCGATTGATCGATACGTAGCATCGAAATTGCACAAACAGCGCAACGTGTAATGAGATTTTGCCATCCGGTTATGCGGTGATTTCATTCGCAGGTTCGGCTTCCCTTTGTTAGCTAGCAACGCGCTACATGTCGATTGCTCGAAGCGACACAATGAACGCGTCAGGTCGAAAGTGACAGCTAGTGAAGCACGTTATAGGCAAGTAGACCGAGTGTGTAAAGTTTTGGAAGAGAGAAGAACTCTGGCGATTTTGTGCTTAAATTATTAAGTTTGACACAGATGCATGGAATTGAAAACTCATGCTTGATCTATTAAAACGTTATATAACTTCTTATCCGTAGGCCACTTTCGAATTCGGTTCACACACGTGAAATTTAGGAAGAGCGATTACCACGAATAATGCACTTGTCGTAGGTTGCAGCGTCGACAGCAGATGCGGACAACGACGATCCTCTCTTGGCGATCAGTCACGCGTCATCATTTGATTTATCCCTGTACAATCGAGTGCATAGGCCTTGTCCCCATGTCGGTCATTCTGTCTCGCGAGTGACCCGGTGAAAGCTCAAGTGCTTTGGAGTCGTCAAAGGAAGGTATCGACCTTCCATACTCGTCGATACTTGCCGATTTCCGAGGAAATCTAAACGCAGTCGAATTGGACTCGCCGCCACTCAATATCCTACCGAATTCGCTAACCTCGTTCGAGATACCTTCCTTGTAGCCCTCTCGTAGTAAATAATTTGAATGATTTAAAAGATAATAAGTTACTTATTAACGATCAGAGGATATCTCATTAAATATTCTAAGTATGAATGGGAATTCCAAGAATTCTCCATCGTTAGATTCTATAATTTTATAAAGTGTTAATTATAATTTTAAAAAGTTTGAAAGAATCGAAGTATCTATAACGCTATAATAAATTACCATTTTTTCAATTCATAGAAATTTTTTGTGTTTCCAATTTGCGAATCGAGTTCTTGAATAACATATCTACCATTCCAACTTCGCCTATCGCGTAAAAATTGCGAACGTTATTAAACGAGATCATTTGATCGTTTCGCTTATGCGACCAGACAAATATGTATCTCGTGGTGTTAATATAAAGTTCCATCTGCTGCCTGGGTGAATCGTTTCGATAAGAAGTGGCGATAAGTTCGCTCGAGTTTACACGACAGAGGGTCGAAAGGTCAATATTGCCAGCCCATCGAACTTATCTCTGTGTCACAGGTCTTCACTCGCGATGCGTATACACACGCACGTGTATGCCATCGGGAGGAAAATTCTCTAGGGGTTGGCGATGCGTGCTCAGTGCTTAGTACTCAGTGCTCAGTTCTCTTCCTCGTCGTGTTATTATCTTATCCGTCCCCTCACGCATCGCCATCAACCGATCGTATTTTATTAAAAACGGAAGTCACGTACGCCGCAAACTCGATATTCACGTGCTTTCATCGTTGTTTATTATCTAAGGTAATTTGTCTTTTTCATGGCAACTCGATTTATCAGGTAGTCAGGAATTCGAAAAGTAATCAAGTGTTCGCGTCGATGCTAGAAATTTGCTGAAAAGCAATATTTCGTCACGGCGAAATAACACGCTCTATGAAAATCCTTGTAGATGAACAGGCGCGCGATGCTTGCGATGCAAACGCGCTTCCACAAGTGTATATCTCGGTTGGGAGGCGAATACTTTTTAAAAATCACGAGACCAGAAAGCGTATATCGAATAAAACAGAAATACTCCGCGTTTATGCCATACTGATAAATTTTTTATGAAAGTTATTTCGTCTGCTCCACCACGCGGAAGATGCGGCAACAATAGCGGCCGTTGCTTTCCCCGCGACCCCTTACCCGGCAACCCGGCCAGCATTATTTCGAAACTCTCGTTCGACGTGACGTGTAATGAAGCCAACCTGCCCGGTCAGTGTTCGCTAGGGGGTGGCGGAGAAGAGAAAAACTTTTTCCCCGTCGAATTTTATTTACACGAGCCAGATAAGCAGGATACCGCGAATACCACTCTAAAAGTTAGAGCTACCAGTCACCGTCTATGACCGGAGAACCGTTGGTCGATGATTCTAGCGATACCATTCGAAACCTTGCCAACCTGCGATTTTCACGTTCTACTAAACTATAATGGTGCGATGTTGAAGGAGAAGAAGCAACGGCGAGCAACCAAATAACGCGAGCAATGTACAGATTGAACGAGCACAAGCGATGTTTCAGGTTCTCCTTAATACCTACGAGGTAGTCGCGAAACAATTCCTCTCTAACCAGGTCAGTTGATCATAATGAGTATCGCTCAAGGATGTCATACAATATATTCCTCGAGAAAGGGGTTCTATTACGTTCTAATGAGCGACGGTTGCGTCTCTTCCGCTATCCAGCTTTTCACCCACAAACAATAGATCCAGCTACGTTTCGATCGTAAGGATTTTTGAATTTAATATTCCAGAGAGCGCGCACGTAGCGGATCCTCGTCCTTTTCTGTCGCACTCGACCGCCACGTATATGCGATTCAGGATCACGGGCTGGTGCTATATTATGCGTAGTTCATACCGCGACGTAGCGTATCATTGTTCCGGGAAACAGAGGAATTCCATTACCGGTTGGCAACTGAACTCTCTGTCGAGGCTGCGTTTTAGTTGCGGTCGACGAAGCGAGTCCTCCGTGCCCTCGTCCGCGCGACTGCACCCTCTCGACCCTCCTCTCCTTCCACTCCTCTCCATTCCCTTTCATCTCCGCTCTGTCTGCCTGTCAGTGGCGCTATCCTGGAGGGATGGAGGACCGGCAATCTCCGTCAAATGTTTCTGTGTGTTAAATGCGCGGCCACCGGTGGCCGGCTCCTGAGCGTGTGACAAACTACGCTCGATGTATCGCGTGATTGCTACGCCAAAAATAATGGAGGGGCGGAGAACCCCACAGGAAACAGTGCGGAGTGAAATGAGAAATTTTGACAAAATTTTTGTATTCGATGGTGAGATGTCATAGCGCGGATCGCACCGGCGCGGCATGAGAGTTTGTATTACCATCGAATGCAACTTCGGTGACGAATTAAAAATCGGAGAACAGAATAATAGCGGGAACGACAGTCGAGGCGTTTCGAACTTGTTCCAGTGGAAATTTAGGGATTTTACGATACTTGGAAAGGAGATAAAAGGTACGAAATAATATTTCGTCGTTATATACGTTCTTCCGGTCAAAGATTTCAATCGACGTAATAATGTTTCAAGGCTGTAACGACTTCCTAACACTCTTATAGCTTTGTTTCGCTTTCCATAAATGTCGTAATACCTACGAATAATAGCGTACACTCGCATCTGCAAGTTCATATCATTCAAGAAAATGAAAAAGCTAATTCTGCTTTTATCTCGTTTAAACGTTTGCTTCCCCTATTTCAAACATTTTCGCTTGATCTTACCTCAATATCATCTTTCTTAAAACTGACTTAAGAACTCGGATAATAAAAATCCAACGAGAAAACTTGGGGAAACTCTTCGACGAAAAAGTATAAGTCCATTTAAATGTTCAACCTCCACTTAGCATGGATATATGTAGTTCGAACTTGGGAAAGATTTCACCAATTATCACCGAACAGTTCGTTTTCCGTCTTTTCTTCGAAATCATCCTTTCATTTTCCCATGCAGTTTCGACCATCTCCCTATAATTCATTCAGAAAAGAATTTCTGCCTGCGGCATAATTCATATCTCGAAACATTTTTGCACGGAAACTGCGAGAAATACCAGTCCTTCGTCGTTGCGAGCTATATTTTTCTTCGACCTGCTTTTATATCTTGCTTTTGCCGTGATTCGGCTCCTTTCGCCACGAATAACGCCTCGACCCGGCTGTGTCCTCCTCGATGCGCTCGCATCGCGCCCCGTGGAATGCAAATGAATCGGTATCCAGGTGCTTTATATTCTACTTGGAATTGCCGCGCCATAGCCACCAAAAGTCACTAAGAGTTTTCAAACTGCGAAAGCGAATCGCAAGTTGGAACGCCACCGCGTACCTTCTTGCAGCTCTTGTATCCGTGAAATAATTTCATTAAGTCTATTATTTTCATTTCCTAAAAGCGTTCTATAACTGGGAATTATTAAATAGCTATTTCACAATTAGTTAAAAGTGCATAGTCCGAGACGCATAACGATTCTCACATATATTACACATTCGTGCTAACAAGAAATAGCGAAGCATTAGGCAAATCGCGCCAAAAATTGTCACGTAACGTAATAGAAACTTCAACCTCTCGGCAGCCGTGCTGCCGCCTAACTTATGCTAGCACGTATAAATTTCGAGAGTAATAGTTTTGCGTTTCCATGGAATTCTTACCGACTTAGACTTTCGAAAGACGTACGCGACCTGTTGCTCGTCCAGATTCGCGAGTGTGTGCAAGTGCGAGCGTGTATATGCGCTATGAAGGAAACATTTCAATATGCGTTATGCCGCGACTTCTGTGAAATTGGATTTGTAACGTGGACGTATGGAGTGCGGTTGTTTCAAAGCGTTGCTTATCCGGTTCCATACAGGAATTTTCATATATCAGAATTTTTCGAGTTAGGAGAAATACTCCTTACATTGGGGTTTCTTCGTATTTATCGTCGAAGCAAATTTTATGGGATTATCTATTTTTTGATTCGTAAAGAGATATTTTGTATTTTGAGAGAATCGTCAAAATGCGTGTAGAGTTAATTTTTTAAAAAGAGATTAATCTTTTTCGACGTACTTTCTTAAAAAGACATAAACGTATATTTAAGTGTAAGTTACATTTTAAGATTAAATTACCACATAGATATTAGCGTTTCAAAACTAAAAAATAATTAGCTTCTTAGGTACGATGCGCCTACTATAATGACTTTCGTGGATGTCATCTTATATTACGACGTGCCACTATAGAGGCTCACTCTACTATTCATTCGTTCACATTTTTTGAACTAAATGATGTATTTCATTTGTCTTGCTTCACACCTTTTTTGTCCTCGCGATGTTTTACAACAGTGTTGACACTTTACTGACTTGGATTAGGAAATATGCAGATTATATAAATCCAGAATATTTGCAACAAAATGCTCATTTAATCATGTATTTTAGAAGACAAGGATTTTTAGATACATAATATATTTAAAAATGTTTCTTTGAATGATACACAAACTTATAAGGAAGATGTTCAACTTAAGTACAACTGTGACCATAGCTCGTGTGACTATCCATACTATTCTATGTATTCTAAAACTAAGAGTATAATAGATATAGCATGGGAGAAATATTGGTCTAAAAATGGTGAACGTATAATTTGGACAACTTGGATTAGGAAATATGCAGATTATATAAATCCAGAATATTTGCAACAAAATGCTCATTTAATCATGTATTTTAGAAGACAAAGATTTTGAGATGATACACTTTGAATGATACACTTTACTGGCCGCTAGCGGTTCAACAGCATACGCACGTCCGACCGGCAACTCAGGCGCAGATTCTCCCTAGCGCCGGCTCTGTTTCGGTTTAGACTCTCCAATACCATTCTTTTCGTTCATCGTGAACGGTAAGTTTTTCAAACTGGTATAAAACTGTGGGAGCTTACAAAGCAACGCAACTGACGCAACTGAGCAAGGTACCTTAGTACTAAATAACAAATTACTGCTCAAATAATGAGAAAGATTGTCGGCGACAAAAAGCCGATTAAGAAGCTATCGATCGGTAAGCGTCGACGACAAAAAACTGATTAATCGGCTATCGGTCGGTAAAGTGTTAACAATATACGGACAGAAAATATAGTCTTCGTTTTTGATACGCCAGTGTCAGATATCAATTGTTGTTTTCCGTTAAAATAAATATGCCATTATCAGATGCTCTTTTTAACATACCGATTCGTATCCTTATAATTTTTGAGAATCTTCAACCTCAAAACGTCGCTTCAAAATAGAAAACGAAGAACAAATAAAATGTTTTACTATATTCTTTGGATTCATGATTCCTTAGTATGCTATTGCTAAAGATTGATTTGAAAAGTTTTGCTTTGGAAAATTTTAGCGAAATAAACGATTTCAATTATTTGTAATTCCATGAAAAAGATTGAACTATTCTACTATGTTGTTTTAATCAATTTTTTACTATTGTATTATCACAATATATGCGATATTGCTTCATTTACACGTTATTAGCGCACAAAAGGTAATATGGTAATCATGGCGAATAACATGAAACGAATATAACCTATACAGGTAGAAAACATGAATTAGATGGTGCTGTTAAGTACTACTCAAAAGGCAAGGTATGCTAATAAGGGGATGAGAGACATAAAGGAACTTTTTACCTGCTTGTGGTGCACCATTATGTAGCTCTTTAATGTACTAAATAAGTGCTCTTGCGTTTGTAGTGCATCGACACGTCGTTAGGTGGCCTACAAGATATTTGCTTCCTCACTAGTTGTCGCAAAGTACGTTGCGTTGTATACGGCAAACAAAACGTACCTAATATACTTTCTTCGGTAATACATGTATTAACACTTTACTAGCGGTTCAACAGCATACGTATTCTTAACCGGCAGCTCAGGCGCAGATACTCCCTGGCGCCGGCTCTGTTTCGGTTTAGACTCTCCAATACCATTCTTTTCGTTCATCGCGAAAGGTAAGTTTTTCAAATTGGTATAGAACTGTGGGAGCTTACAAAGCAACGCAACTGACACGCAACTGAGCAAGGTATCTTAGTACTAAATAACAAATTACTGCTCATATAATGAAAAAAAATGTTTATCGCTATGGCAACCGATTAACTATACGTAGGCTATCGGTCGGTAAGTGTCGACGACAAAAGGCCGATTCATAGACTATCGGTCGGTAAAGCGTTAAAATTAGAACGATGCAGTGAAGTGTAGCGTGGCCCCTGTACAAAGATGACCGCAAAATCGTGAAGCATTCCATTGAAATATGTGTAGTGTTGTGCGGTGTGTGGGTGTGTGAGTATGTGCGCAGCAACATTCCTGAAATAAAAGAAAAGAAATGTCACGTGGCAAGAAATGAGACTAGAAGAGTAGTGAAACACATGAGAAATACATGAAATTGTTATCTATAAACATCTTGTAAATCACATGTTAAATAAATACAGAAATTTCTCTATTTTATCATCTCTGCGTGTAATGAAAACGTCCCTACATATTTATTTCGGCAATTACGATCCACAATTCTGAACACGTAATATGCATTCGGCGTAACCAGAATCTAATATGACAAATAGTTTGTTTTATTTGAAACGACTTAAAGTTTGTGAAAGAGGAAGTCATATAGGGCTTTCGTCTTTCTGCAATTACGAGGTTTCTCGGAGTAAAACATTTATTTCACGAGTACATCGTACCGCGGCCTCTTATATCGGGGTTCCACGCACTCGTATCGTAGAAATAATGGTCCCAGTAAGCATATCAGCATAGCAAACTACGCGTAACACGTTGGACAACTTGATAATAGCTTGCAGCCTCGAGTTTCAGATCACCAAATTTATTTTGCGGTGATCGAACATCCGGGATACGAAAGATTCCTAATAAACGACTTCCGTTTGTGGAAAATTCAAAATATCAAAAGTTCACCCTTGCAGTATAAACGTTTTTACGATACTCTAACTATAACTCTAACTCCGACTTTCGTGTCCGATGCATTTTTCATTGAGTAAAACTTGTAAAAATCCCAAAAAGTTCGTATGATACCTTCAAATGTTTTGAATTAGGGTTATCATAAAACATTTATCAAATAATTTTTTTTTAGGCAAGGGACTGGAGAGGTTTCCTATCTGCTCCCTTGAGAGAAACTCAACTCGATCAAAATAACTTGGGCATGAAATACCCGCCTCTACAGTTCAAGGGTTAAATTTTCTTCATATCTTACATCCTTCTACACTCTTTTCCTTGAAAAATACAGCAGCAGATCATTACGTCGCGACTGATGGCATAGATGAACGAATAATCTTCTGTATTAACGAAAATACACAAAAGCAGCTGAACACTTTCGTGGAATTTTAGATAATTTTTTCACACTTTTCATAAACGCATTAATATGTGTCATACGAAGCATGAAATTTCAATTAGCACTCTAATGAGACTCGAAACTTTCAAATGTTTTATATAACACATATAACATATACATAAATGCTTTCTGTGGAAAATCCAAATAACTTTACGAGCTACCGTAACGATGGATGACAGACACGAAGAAACTTTTTACCTGCTTGTGGTGCACTGTTATGTAGCTCTCTAAGATCTTAATTCGCAAGCCATTTTCGATACTCTGAAAAACCGTAACCGTTATAGAAGAAGCATATAGCGCGAGTATTGCAGAATTGAGTGGAATGTCATTTACGATAGCAACACGGTAATCAGTTTAGCAAGCTCTAACGCATTTTCAACTTCAGGCGGTTCTCTTTTGCTACTTGCCTTGTCACAATTCTCTGTGCACAGGACTGTAGTATGGACCGAATAATAGTTTAACGAGTTTATGGCATTCTTAGAGCGAAATTCGCGACCAGTTGCACTCGTAGAAACATCGGTATGACAGATCTTCCAACGATCTATATTTGTTATCATCGTTAATCGTAGAAGTCGAGTCAACTCGTCGCTCGAATTCCCAATCGCATGTACTTAATGTCTACCCACGACGAAAAAAGTTTCTATGAAAAACATTTTACAGATATAACGTTGAATGATAACTTCCCCCTCGCTCTTTGAATCTCTCGTAAATCAAATGCCATCATAAAACCTGTTTGATTTATTATGAACGGATGAAAACGAAAAGTCCATTCACGATCATCGTCGACTGTGCTTGTTAATAATCGTAACGATTGCAACTGCATTTACTTTTGTATATGTAATTTTAAATATGAATGCAGCCATTTTGTAGACGATGATATTAATTTAACGACCCAGCCCGATTTTCTTGCTACTGAATTCGCGACCTGTTGCACAACCAGAAGATATGACATTTATGCACTCTTAAATTCCTCGAAGCGATATTAAATTAGTAATTCATCCGTACAACAGCCTCCGTTTTGTGTCTTTCGATTAGTTTGAAAGTTCCATCCTGTTCAAGTAGCTTCAGAACATGAAAATACAGAAAATACAGAAAGTACAGAAAATACAGAAAATACAGAAGATACAAAAAATACAGAAAAATCTTGCAGAAACGACAGAGATAGAAAATGATAAAACAACTATAGAAAAAGTAAAACTATTTAAGAAACGGCAGATCAAGTATCGTGGACTGAAAAATATAAGAATAGAAATAATGAAGCTACGCCTATGGATCGAATTCGCTTCGATCTTATTCAGATTTGAAAATTGCCGTAACAATTGCCTTTTGTCGCATTTATTCGACCGATCTACGTCAAAATGCGTGACATTCGAGCGGGAAATTCGTCCGTTGCATGAACTTCAATTAGCGACCTTTCGCCGGTAAAACCTGCAATAAAAGCGATCGCAGATTCTGTCCCTATGTAGCTTCACATTCGAACGAGCACGATCGGATGCTCCATTCAGCCGTTTCATTCATTTACAAAGGTCGAAGGGAATTTTTGTGCCCGATAACGAAACTAACGTTACGGAATTTTGGCAATAAATGCGAAAGAAAAACCGACGTTACATGTTATAACGTTAGACGCGTTGATTGAAAAAGAGAATAATTTGATTCTGGTATTAGTAACCCGTAAAGCATACGTTCCGTCTCTAAAGTATTAAAACTTCGTTGTCGCCAGGCAAAAAACATTTATACAAATAAAGAACAAATATTTAAATGCGGAAAGGTTACTAGGTCGTGCAGATATAACACGCTTCTCGGCTATAAAGGGAATAGCAAACAAAAATATGCAAATAATAAATAAAACGTACGCAATCTAGAAACACAGGACACACGTGCTGCTAAAATATAATATTCTCTGTATATTGAAAAAGCCTAAAACTGTTTCTTTAGGCATTTCCTGCATATAAATCTTTACAGCGTGTACTTTGCGTATACTGTATTGGTATACACAAGCAATATGACGCAGACGAGGCAATAATGACGAGAGAAAATTATTTATCTATTACAGCATTTAGTGCCGTGCATCGCTATCGATCGGTCGGTTCATGAGTAGTCAACGATCGATCAACGCATTGTACACACGTTCTTTAGTTAGGTACAGCTATATATTTGACAACTGCATTTAATTACAGTCCTTAGTTATCCATAAAAGGGTATTAATCGACAAATATTGAGCACACTATGCACAGAACAAAAAAAATACTACACCGTTCGAAGGTTCAAACCGCTTATTGTTCATTGTTCAATGTGTTACAATGAAGCAATGATTGCTTTCATTCAACACCCTACTTTACATTATGGCCAGCAAACAATACCATTTCGGTGAAAATAGTGCAAACCACGTTCTTGAACGGACAATTCATTGTTCGAAGTAAGTCGATTGACGATGGTTTCATAGCAGTCAGACATTTTTCATTGGAATTCCGTGTATAATAACGCGGAACGGTTTCAGAAAAGCAACATTGTTCGTTGTATGGACGAGCATACTTGCTCAAGCCAGGCCAACTCAATTAACAAAAAATTTAATTTACGATTTCCTCCGGGATTCCATTTCGCTGAAATAAACCTTTGTCAAATATTCGTTTCGTCTTTTGCCTTGGATGATCGCGCAAAAAAGACAGCGACCGAGCGCAAAATAATGCACAATGCTGTGCACCGAGCTGTCAGAACCAATGCGATGGCGTCACAAAATTATCGACACTCGTCAAATATCGCAAAAACGCCACGAAGAGGCTCGATATAATCATGTGCGTGGTGCACTGTGCGATCTCGTTCAACGAAAGCCTGTGTCGTAATTATGCACAGCGTAACACGTGCTACTATGATTCGAAACGGTCAAGATTGCCTAACTCAAGTTAGTTACACGCGAATCATCCGTACCGTCGTTGTTTCAAACTTGACTCGTTCAGAAAAGCATTTTTCATTTTTCGAAAAAAGTGTACACTGGTGTACACTATGGTGGCTGATCGGTACACGCTGTCGCCGTCAAAACTTCTGTATCACAGAATGGCGTACATGGCTATGATTGAAACGCGAAATGAAAGCATTATCTAATTGACGTTTATTCATCGTATCGTGGATAAAATCCAGTCGTCTATCGAATTAATGGATCACAAGGTAGATCTTTTATTTGCTGCTCGTTTACAAATACGAAACACGGTCTGTTTCATGTATGGTTCCTCGTTGGCACATACGAAATGTCGCTTCTACGAATATTTCATCGACCAATTAAAAGTTTCCCAGGTGAATTTTTGAAAGTTTATTCGAACGATCGTGTCTCTCGCGTAAGAATGGCCTAATCGGCCGGTATCGTGACAAACTTGTAACAACAACGCTGATGGAGAATGTAGGAGACACGCTGCGGCTCCTTATTGCTAAACACCCAAAACCGCGCAATATTGGCCGGACGTTACACTTGCCAAGAGTGGGTGTGTCGCGCGTGTGATGTGGCAAACCGTCGCTCTTTGTCGCGCTTCGACGATTTGCATCGTTGATTTCTGCCATCGTAGACACGTGCTTTCACGGAAAATGTGCTCTCACCTACTGATTCCTTCTTGCATTAAAGACAGCAAAGAAAAGGTATTGCAGTCGAAAAACGTACAGAAAAATTGATCAGAAACAATCGCGCGATATACTCTGCAGTTACCAACTTTAAGTAAAGTTAAACTTTGAAATTCGTCCACTAGAGGAATAGAGGTCTCATAGGCCATACAATATATCGTAATTCATCAAGGTCAAACTTAATTCCGTCAATGTAGTCGATTCGTGGTTTATCTGAAAGTAGTAAATACACGCGAACAGTAATGCGTTTAGATGAAAGGCAAAGACAGGATGTCACTCCTGTACTTTTCCATAGCCTGAAGCGTATCAATGAAATACATGAAATTAACTGTTAGTTGAAATAAGATTTCCCAACGGTGAGTGCAACATCCAAGTCGCCTGGAGGGCCTCGATGCTGGTCATAGAGATTGCTAGAAGGAAGGATAGCTGTGGGTGACGTGGGCTTAGCGTCAGGTTACTAGCAACATTGGCAATATCCTGTTTTTCTAGGGCTGCGGAATTAAATATTTGTCGCGACGAAACAAGAGTTACGTCGCAGTTCGTAGCCATCTCCGGGGGAATAGAAGGATACCCAAACGATACTAGCAACCCTTTGAGTGCCCCCCGGGCGCGGGCGTCGGGCGCCAGCCAATATACCAAGAAACGACCAATATCTCTGTTTCAATTTTCAAATAAGAAAATTCGTAATCGACCGGGGTGGGGCGTGTATCATCGTGCATTGGCTTGTCCTTCCATATGCGATCGATGTTTCTTTTCCGTAAGAGTGTTTGGCGTTTGTACTCTTATTGTTTCTTAGATTATGCAACGACTGCTTAGATTACAATGTATCGCGTAATTTTCAATTCTTTTATTTCAATTTGTTGTTACCTATTGCGAGATACTTGTACTTTTACTCAAGACGCGTGGTTCCTACGTACATGATTAAATAAATTACCATTAATTTATATCGCGAACCAAATAAGACTGCCTATAAAAAAATAACATAAGGGAAAAGAAGAAAGGGAGAGAAAACAGAGAGTGAAAATGGTTATGTGGGAAATCTATTTGGTCGTCGCTCTAATGAAAGTTTTTATTCGCGAGATGCGTATTAAAAAACTGTTACACCGCAGAGTATATTCGGGAAAGCAATCCGGTAAATTATTAGCTTGCTTTTGGGGCAAATCGATGGCTACCGTTTCATATAGAACTCGACTATAAAAATCCACTGAATTATAGGTTTTTCTGTATACATCCAGTAAGATATATCGTTGCGATACCTGACCACCGCTCACCTGGCTCACCCTTTTGCTTCCCAAACCAACGTGTATCGTGTATCCGTATTGAAAGGTACGGAACACTTTTGGAGATTGTTCAACTTGCTCGAAAGCCAACCAGCTGCGATCGTATATACTTGATTTCTCCATTAAAATTTTCCTCTACAGAAATTCTCGTCCCTCTTGCTTTTCGCGTAGCTCGCTGCGCATTCGTCCGTGCAATCGTATTCAGAACACTGCCCCAAATGTCATCGAAGAAACAAAAACCCTAATACCGTTACCGATATCTATGGTTACCCATGATCCGCTCATTAAAATCGTTATTAATTTTCAAACGAATCTGCTAATAACATCCACTTGGATTCGCGCTTCTACTAATTTAACATGGGTAAGTACAAGATGAATGTATCGATTGATATGTTGTTTGGCTTAAATGAGTGACGCTAAAGTAGTTATGTACAGCGTACTATTAACTTCGAATGAATCTAAGAAAATAAAAGGAATTTGTAATTTATTGGTGCTGATTAAACTGCCTAGTAATATGGAGAAGGTAGAAGAAAGTGCACGTACATTTACGGAAGTATATAATGTACACCGAATAGTCCACGTAATTCTAAACAGTTCAATATTTCGAAAACCGCACGTCCGATATAATCGTTCCAGTTTTGAATTTTGTGGATCTCAGGAAATTTTGTTGACCATCTCCCTTTGAAGTCGCAGCGGAGGTTAACTAAACCGAAATAAATCAGAATTATGAAGTACGTTGGAGCAGTTTCTCCGAAGCGACGTAATTTTGAAAAAATTAAATTCTTTCTATTATCATGTTACGTCGGTTAACGTCGACTACTACCGGCCCCTTTTACACTGTGGCAAATAAAGCTTTTCCTGAAATCCAACTATATATCAACTTGTTTTTATTTCCTTTTCGCGTTCCGTTTCCCGCGTTTTCTCTCTTGCGTGTCCACAAACGTAGCAGGTGTAAAGAGACTTTAAAGCTGTATCAACAGTGTACCGAGCTTTCCAGATATATATATATATATGTATGTATAAAAAGTTTTACTACAATTCACGAATACGGGACAGTGCAGCAAGCTACAAATATCTAACAGATAGAGCGGATTTTAGGAATGAACCGTGACACGACGTAGAATGGAGGCAGTAGTATCATCCAGTACGGTAAACACCGGCTGCACTTTATGGTCGACAGTAAAACATACGGTATTGGCTACGTCGGTTCGATAATTTTGATCTCACAACGCCAACAGGATCGTTCTTATCGGGTATTCACTTTCAAACTTTATCTATCACTGTTTAAAACCAGCAAAGTATAATTTATATTATATCGATGCTTCCAGCTCAAATTATCGTAAATCGCGCTTCTCGAAATTTATAGGTGAGCGAGACAACGTTATAAAAGCCTCTTAATATTGGAATCATTACGGATATACAGAGTGCTCCATGTAATAAGATTCGTGATTTTTAAATCGAAAAAATTCGACATAGAATTAGCAAATACTAAATACGTAGGATTAAGATTTCCAAAATATTTCCTTTTTGTTGAGAAACTGGATGCAAATTATTCTGTATAAAAAAATATTAAACTATTTACGCTATAGACCGTAAATTACCTTTGTAATTATAATATAAATTTTCTCGTCCAAGTTTACTAAACGTCTTCCCTGAAATCCCCCTGTATCCATAACGATGCGAGGCACGCGGGAGAGGAAAAAATGAAAAGTTGGCGGAACGAACGATTAGCATGTTATAATTGGGCATACTAGAGCTTTCTGTCCTTAAAAGTTTCATCGGGTCTTCCATATTCCTCGCAACTTCTATTTGTCTATCGAAACATTTGCTTATGCGTAATGGTCTGTGGACACCTTCGATCGGTGAAATTCCACGTAGTTACAGCACAATCGATTGCTTTGTTAACGCCTCGTTGATACCTGTCGTGAACACGACTACGTAACAATATGTGCGATTGTGGCGTCCACGTGGCGTCGCGACAAATTCGTTTCTACATTCATTCAAGGGGATGATGAATTCATTTATTGCTAGTTAAGTGAAATTGCCAAAAATCTATTCGTAAAATTATCGATAGCGTTATCATAATGGAAGAGGCAGAAAGAAAGACTATTATTTGGGTGTTAAAACTTAATATGGTAAAACCATTGCTATCCAATTACATCTACGACAAAAATCTATCTTTTACTACAAAAAGGTGGTTCATTTACGTTTAACTGTAAATGACTGTAAATTATTATCGATACAACTTTTAAGCTTGATTCAAAATTACAAAGACCGGTAGATCGCTGTAGCGTTATAAATAGCTTTTTGCCTATAAATGAACGTAAGTGGCAACGATATTACACGGCAATTAACAAGATCACGTTCCACACAAATTGCACAACTTTTCTCCTATTCGTTCAACCAGTTAATTCACTTCAGTGGAAAACTTTCGATCAGTTGTTTCTTCCCGCTTCCGTTTTCTGCTTTTATTTGTCATTGTAGTAACAGAAAAATTGCATATTTAAGGTCTCTCCTCAATGAACACCAATTTTACATTTAATCTACCGGGATTCTACTCGAAATAAGCAGGATTTCCTTAACTCGTACACGATATAAAAGTTTATTCCACCGATTTAAATTTTATTCCAATATACTTCAGCTTCGAAGTATCTTTCGAAGTACAGAGGCGTCTTAAGTTTATACCGTGGTTTTAAGGGATTTCAGTGAAGATACGTCCGTCTCTGATTTACTCTTAATACGTTTGAAGTATCAATTATAGAATATCGACTGTAAATTCTAGAATGGTATAGAAACTGCACTAACTTAGTACATATTGATTACAACTTGTTTCCAGTTCTAGTTGAGAGTTGTTTCAGCCCTGTATGAAAGGTGTTTGGGATTTGATTGAGACTGTTCCAGTTGTACATAAATCTAATTTCTGTTTAAATCGTACGATCAGCTTAGTGGTAAATTTAATCGATAAACTAGTATGTTCTTTGCTCTTCCTTTTCTGTACGAAATATCGTAATAAACACCACATTTTTCAAATTGCTATTGCACGTACAACCGTTACTATTGCAAGTGAAAATTGCCGACAGACTTGGTCTAACAAATTACAGATTAACTGCCTTACGCGCTTCGATTTGGCTATCTTCTTCCTTTCGTTTCAATTGCTGGGGAACCCCTTACTGAAACGATAACGCGATTACCTGCCCAGTCAGGTAAATAATCTATTACCCAATTATATTCGGTATAGCGCGTTTGAAATCAACCAGGGAGCACATCATTAATTTTCATTTTCCCCTTTTACTCCCTCTCCTGTTTCTCCACTTTTAAATTCCATTGCCTCTTGAGATATTCGTCGGAGGAGAGGGCATCACGGGAAAAAAAGTTTCTCCGTGCGATATTCCCACTGATAACGAATGCAAAGTTTATGATACGAGCTCAACTTGAACGGTAGCAAGGATTTAATTCTACTGTCGTATTGACATTAGTTGGATTACGCAGCGCCTGCATGATATGTATTCGTGTGCACGGTAAATATTAACGTTCGTCAGAACTGTTATGGGCAAGACTGCTACCATCAGCGAGATTAACTAAAGTTACGTAAGTTTGTTGTTTTCGTAAGATCGTATACTGCATATACGGTTATTTCCAATATTTTCTCACGATTAATGTTTCTGCTGCTTCGCAAGAGGGAATCGTACGTTCGACAAGAATATTCTGACGATTCGATGAACGACGAATTACCAATACGTTGGACATAATAATTTATTTACACATGTAGCAATGTTTATTATAAATTAACAGAAAAGACAGTATGATAAACACAATATTGTAACACTCTCACAAAATCGAATATAATATCGCACTTCACAAATTCGCTTAACACTATTTCTACGTCACAGCAACACGATGAACTCTCTCGATCACCATTAATTCAACTCTGGCCGCATTACCACGCTCACTTTTCCTGTAACAAACCTTGGTAACGCTCACAACACTCCTTGACAACATTAACACATCTTAACAACGTTTATAAACAATCAGCCACCTCTTTCGCTAACGTCACACCATCCCGCACACATTATATTTACGTCTCTTCCTTTCTTCAAATTTCACGTAAATCAAAGATGAATGTGAATGACTTAAAAGTAATTTGTCACGTTATTCGCATGGCCGCGGAAGCTTCGAGATTAGCTGTACCAAGCCAAATACCTTTGCTACCTTTCTAAAATACTAAAATATCTCGTATAATCTCATACCTGCGACGCCCGCTAAAAAATTGCCCCCGATATTATCAAATGTTATCCGAGTCGAATACCTTCCTTACTCGAGTTCGCGAAATATCTAGTCGTTTATCGTTGATGATAGAAGCGTTACATCACGTCGAAGTGTTTCGTGGTATTTTTTCCTTCCATTTCTTCTTCCTGCTTCTTTTTCCCCTCTTTCTTTCGACGTTATTTGTCAACGTCAAGGTATACACAATGCGGCACGTAAAATCATGGCAAAAGGCAACGAATCCACAGGGAGAGGGAGAGGACGGCAGATTAATTAGGAACATAAGCTTTCCTGCATGACTACCTAATTTTCATTTTAACGGCCAATTGTCCAGCACGTGTTATTCCTTTGTTTCAATTTGCTCGTAATACATATAGGAAAACACGAGCATTCAAATTGAAACCAGAGTTTCGATAAAGGCTACTTAGTCAGACAAAATTCATTGGAGGAAACGTTTCGTAGTACTTTTTCACTAAATATGATTATTACGATGAACGGTGAAAAACATAATGACGTTCTACGAAACAATATCCTGAAACAAAACAAAAACCTCGTACTCGGTATAAAATTTGTACGATACAAGCGCACTAATTAAAATCTCATAAAATTCATCAAACTACTGGAAATATAGAATTTCAAGTTCATTAAGTTTAGGTTAAATCTGATATCACGTAAGCGTACCCAAACATCATACGAGGAGAGCTTGTAAATATTAATGAAGTACGTTGTCGAAACCGTGGAACAAGCGTTATTTTTAGCGAACAATGAGCCTCGTTTCCATTCGTGCATCATGCCGAATAATGTAATCCACGATTCCAAAAACGCACATACATAATTGTATGCATCCTTCGTGGAAGTGTACATGACCGTATAGAGGGACGTAGCAGCGTATACATAAACAGAGCATACTGAGGAGCCAATTAGAGGAATTAACTTCGAATTGTCGACGTAGAAAGGGAAGGTAACCCAGCTGCGTAGACATATTCACGTATCGCTCAACGCAATGGAGACGTACTGCCGGTTGGCGAGAAACCGTGGAGCAACAAAAGGGGTAAAACAAAGAGGAACAGAGAGCAAAAGGGATGAAACAGACGAGGAGGATGATAAAGAGCGATAGAGCTAGAGTGAGAGACGAGGAAAAGGGAGAGGACAAGGGAAGGATGTTGCCACCGGTATACATATATCGTGCCACGCTGCAGTATGTTGCGTGTCTCGGGAAACACGTCGTGAATGTGACACACGGGGCTTTCAAGCCACCTAAGGCAACAAGCTCGCTTGCATACTAATAAGCTTGTGGATGGCTGAATACCCAGCTTTAGTTTGGCCATAATGGCAAGTCCATTTCGGAGAATGCCCCAACCGTGAACCACCCTCGCGATTCCCTTTCTCCTAAACCTTCCTCTGGCCCTACCTGGCTCGGCCCGGCATCGCTTCTCTCTGATGCTTTTAGCCGCAAAACGTTTTAACGATAGTTAAACGCCATCGCCCATGGCCTACCATCTTCGCAGTTTCTTCCTGTATTTTCGACTTTTTCTCCATTCGAGCAAGTTCAAAGGAGAATTTTTCTTCTAAAGTTCCACGTTATGTATATCTAAAATGGTATAAATTCTGTAAAATCATATCAGTGTTTATGCATGCATGTGATAGCGCAAGTATGTAGTGTTTAAGCAACAGGTGCTCGATTAACTATGACGTAACTATGGTAATGTTTGCTGATTCCTTGCTTAACCCGATTCGATCGTCTTCCAAGTTTATCGACTGAAACGAGCTGCTCGTATTTTGCGGGTAGTTTAAACCCTTCGAATAGATTTTCTTTTTGATAACAAAAGCAGTGGCACGTATAATACGAAAAGTATAGATAACGTAATACGTTGAAACTGAAAAACGAAAGTTCTTTTATATCCATCGATAAAGCACGTATCCAAAGATAGCAGCCATTAGCTCCATTCGTGACAAGATTGCCTCGATCCGGAATTTTTCACAAGGAATATCTCCATACGTTTTCTTTCATTCTTGGCGATCACCATGAGATCCTACTACGCTTTAACCCCAAAAATCGCGGTAATAAATCCTACGGTGGCTTACGATCTTTTATTTATCGGTACTTACAGGGTCTCCGTTAACAATACCTTCTCGTCCAACTGCGTCGATTCCGCAGCCTCCGGCTATCGATAGAAGTACCTCTTATAAATTCAACCGAGGATCTTCGATAGTCCGATATTTGACTCGGAATCCTCGAAATAGGACGATAAGTTCTTTCGTGTCCAACTACGGGGAAATGCTCGAGTCCGAATAACGACGAGAACCTCCTCCCAGACTCGACAAATTGTTCAAACGATAGCGTTAAGGATATATTCAGGGTATTATGTTTACTTACTTAAAAAATTTACTGTCCGCCTAAACAATCATTACATTTGAAAAATACATAGATGCGTACTATCACTTGAGATAACGAATACGTCAGACTATAATCTTTATACTGTGCATATATTTACTCGAATAAAGTGCCCGATATCGAAACCTCACATCAGTGAGAATATTTATTTCGTCGTAATGTCCGAATGATTTTCAACAAGCGTTATAACGTGACTCGCGTTCCAAAAGGAATTTTCCAATTAATACGTTTATATTAAATTATCCGACGAACACGGGGATAATGGGTTTGTTCCGTAACGAGATTGTCCCGTCGAATTCTCGCCGGTTATATCTCGCGGCGAATAAGACCGCAATCCCTATCCGCAATCCCTAATGACGGGACGGTTTGACGGTTGTTCAAGATCCCGCGTGGAAATAACAATTCCACTCCCAAATATCCGAAGAATCGCGGATCGTATCTCATATCCGAAGAACGGAAGGAGGTTAGTAACAAAGGAGATAAAGAGAAGGGGACGATCAACATTAAATCGACAATGTAAGATATATATTATATGTGTAGGATTTTATTTATATTTGTTGAGATATGTATAATTTTCTGTGCTCGACTGGGTTAAATGCGTAGTAGAGATACTTGCATGTGAATATCAGTGTGTGGAAGTATGTGTGTCGCAGCGTCTCGAAAACAAAGGAATGTAAACTGTTCAGTCGGTTAAGAGTCGGGTATAGAAGAAAGTGCTGAGACGCGTGCAAGTGTGTATCGATGAATATATAAGGAATCGTTCATGAAATAAATATATCATTATTTTAATATTAATCTTCAGTATAAATTTAGTGTTCCTATAACATTATTTCGGCTTCAAAGATCCACAATTTTCAACAATATTTATTTAAAATGGATTAAACAGGAAACGATGGTTATTTAACGTGAACTAAATACAGTAATGTGCTATGACAATTAAATAATTAATTTACAACTCCAACTCGTCACCACGGTTCCAACGCTCTCTTTCACGCCGACCACACTCTTTGACTTCTCAACTCACGACTGACTGTTAATTCGTCTTTCTCCCTTAAGCATCCCTTTGTCTTTTCTCATGGCCCCACCACGTACGTATTCCACAACCGTCCGTGACCATGGTCACGTAGGCCTTTTTTCCGCTTAACTATTCGACTGAAGGACCGACCACACATTAATGGGCCCATCGGGACTTAGGCTTTCTCGCGACATTGTTTATGGTTCACCCGATATTTCTTACACCATTTGTCCACGATACTACATATGTTTAAATTGCAATTTACAAAATCTTCCGCCGACTAAATTCGTTGCCATGGATGCGACTGACAACAAAATGGTATCCCTATTTCACGTTACGTCAAACGATGAAATCGTAGTATTTCGTATATACGAAGATCCCATAGGGAACGTTTCAAATAAAATTCATTTCTCTTCTACGAATCCACGGTCTCGTTTGAATCTTATCAAAGCAAGCTACGTGTCTACCTGTAAATCCGTTGAAAATACGCAGACTCGAGCAATAAGCCAACACGGAAGAATACGATTGGCAAAGTAATATAATAAATCACCAACCGTCTAGCAAAGATTTAAGAAACGTTATAACCCAAAGACTCCCCTTCGGGAAGCAACGATCGAATTGGCAGATCTTGATTTATCAACTTTTACAGGATGATCCCCTGTGCGGCAAATTGCTAAATAAATACCGCGACGCATCAAAGCTTTAATGGTTTCGCATCGGATCGAACAATTTCATCGTTCGTGCGATATTATATTATATTATATGGTATTATAGTGTTATATTCAATTGTAACAGAGACGAACCAAAGCAGACGTGTTTCTTGTACATATAGCGTTTTATTTCCATTATTTTACATTATTTTCATTGGACAATTCCTGACACGTTTCGTGTTCCGATATTTGTTCGTATATGAAAATTAACTTAACCATCAAATTCCAAATTTTTGATAGCAACGATGCAATAAATTACCGGATATTGTGAATAAATATTAATGCTTTATATTCACGCTAAAACTCCAACGACCCACAGTTTCATAGACGATAAACGGCACTCCGCAGGAAATATGATTATTGACTTCGACCCGCGTCGATGTCTGCCATTGGTTGAGTACTAGTAAAGAAGCATCAAATGTTTTCCACCGGTACCCATGAAAAGCCAGCATAGCATGATAAAGCTTCGTACCAATGTGTTACTTTCAAAGAAAAAGAACTTCTGGAAAATATCAGTCTCGAGATGTGATAGTTAATGATTAATATGATTATGAGTTATTATAATGAGTTATGTGAATATATTAAGATCACGTCGTTATAAGGGTTATTCACTTTTAACTCAGAAGCGCGCTCGTGAGAACATATGAGAATGACAATTCAGCACAGCATGTGGCAAAACATATAAGACATGGTAATTTTCATTTTTAACGTATTAAACATGTGGCGGCACTCGGCAATAATGTATATCACCGATGTGAAGTGCCTAATTCTTTTCTTTTTTTTTTTATTTGGTAGACTATTTACAATCAATTCTCATTGAGAATTATAACTAAATTATTTTAGCGTGGTACTGTAAGTTGGATTATAAGAGTTTATAGTATGTTTGATTCTAGTTGAATCTAATGCTTCAATCTAAAATTGTCTTGTCTGTTTAGTCTGCGGATCTGATCCGTCGTGTCAAGTAATTGGGTAACTAATGGGTTTTGGTTGATATTAACTCTTATATTATATCTGTTTCTGAACTTGGATATTTCTTCTTTAACTGTGGGCATCTTAAGGTCGCGAAGGTGCCTAATGAGCCATCAATATCCCAACGGTCCTTCCGCTGAATGGTCGAGAAGAAGACGTGCGTGGCAACGGTCGCAGACGCCTAACAAACAAGCCCAACAAACAAAAAGAAAAGAATCGAATCCGATCGCCAGTTAAGTTTGAACCAGGAAGCGATAAAAGTCGAGTTGTAACCGCGCAGGCAGATTGACTAGCGAAACCGAGAGTGATACGCGACGCGATCAAAAGAAGACACTTGTTAATAAATATATTGTTGACCTGAACACCGAGTAATTATTTAACGCACTATACCCAACACTACCTCAAACATTTTGTTCTATGGTACTTAAGGTATGGTACTTAAAGGCTAAAGGGTACTTAAAAAGTTATTAACGATCACTTTCTACAATTTAACCGCAATTACCTGATTTTAGATTGCTCTGCTGTGAATACACCGAGTGTAAGAATAATGAGCGAGGAAAA
The DNA here is from genome assembly GCF_011952205.1 of Bombus bifarius. Lineage (NCBI taxonomy): Eukaryota > Metazoa > Arthropoda > Insecta > Hymenoptera > Apidae > Bombus > Bombus bifarius. Next base: position 717,407 of record NW_022884412.1, on the reverse strand, counting down.
CTATTGAGATACAAGAAAGCACCTCACAGAATTCACATTTAAACAGACCAGCTTAAAAAAATAGAGATTGATTTAATCCTCGTACTGCAATGCCTGGATGGGATCTTTTTGGACTAGTCGGCAAACGACTTCGGGAGCGCGCAGGGACGTAAAATCTTCGGGCGAAAGCGCGAGGTTCGCTTTCTCAACGATCGTCTTATTGTTACGTCTCCCTATTGTTTGTCAAATTTAAAGTCCTCCGGCGACAATCAAACCGCTCTATGTTCTCGCATAATTATACTTCTAACGACAACTCATAGATAGCGAGCGACGTTTGATCGTAGTAGTAAGCGTACACGTTACACTGTTGCTATTTTCACATGTTCTTGCGAGCGCGAGTTCCGAGTTAAATGGATAACTCTGTATACTAGATATTGCTTTGAAGCAATAATTTTCAGATAAAGCGATTACATGCTGATTACACATTACATTGCCGATTACAAGCGATAACACAAATGCCGTGTGACCCTCGAATATAAACAGTTTCCATCAAGAATCTGTTAATTCGACGTTTCTCCCCCATATTTAAGAAAAGGTGTCAATATTGTCCAATTTACTGAAAATTCTCAACGCGAGAATTGATTGTAATTTTAACAAATAAATAAAAAAAAAATATTGTCCAATTCGTAGAAAGAAGATTAAAAAGAAGACAGCCCACTGACCTCACTAAAGAAATAAAATAGTCAAACTCGAAGATGGTATCCCGCTGGGGGTAGCCATCCACATGTTATTTAGCAATTCAGTTAGAAAAATTTGCCAAATGTCCAGCTGGACAAATTGTAAAGCACAAATTAAATAATAAAAAAAGAAAATATTTTCCAATTCCATCGACATTTAACATCGATGAACATTAAAGGAACGTACTCGTAAAACGACGAGACAGACATATCTATAATCGTTTTCGTGATCGACGATATCATTATAAACAGTGACGCTAGCAGTGAGAAACGAAGGAAAAACGACATCGGTGGTCACGATTTATTTCCGCTTTTGTCGCTAACCAGCTCTCAAGGGATCTCATGGACCGATATCGAAGAGTATTGTTTACGCCGTTAGACCCAAGGTGGTCGACTTCTCTCCTTGAGAAACTTATATACCACAGCCGCACCCTTGTACATTGTGCACGCTCGTCTGTGCAAGTACATATACCGAGTCAACGACGGTGCTAGTTGTTACAGAGTGATAGTAGTGAAGGCAGAGGGATATATTTATGTTAGCAGCCCCGATACAGAGTCTGTAAAGAGGTCGATGTACGTTAGCTCACAGCACCTCTATCCAGCAAAGAAACTCACGCAATGGGATTATTCGAAGCTAGAAAATGTCTGGCTGTAGACGGAATGTGGATGGTCAGTTGGTAGGAACCACGACTTATAGAGAGATCCAGGATGTTATTTGGCTCCCCAGACATTGTTGAATCTACTATATTCGCAATGGTTTCTTCGAAACGTTCGGTTTGCGTTCGTTTTGCTGCCTAACTTTTCGTATCGTTATTAGTAAACCTATGTGTATGTTTTTAAAACATGTAAAAATACGCGAATAAGAGCATACGAGGAAAATTTTGACGCACAGCGAAGTACGAATAACGTTGCGTCAGCAGCTACGTATATCGCAATGATGTTCGAGTGTATCCTTCGAGATGAGATGTCTCGAGTACCGCGGCGAACTTCCACAAATATTTGAACAGCTTTTGTGCACATGTGCGTCGTCTTATTATTATACGTAGTCTCGCGGTGATAAATCGAGCAAGCGTTAAACCTTTTTCTCAATGTAACATCTATATAATACAATGATCTTTTGCGATGAATATCTTTTGCCAGTTAAGCGATGAAGATTTAAAAACAAAGGCTTAATGATCATAGCGTCAAGTATCCGAAGCGTACACTCGGTTAACTGAACCATACAGACCTGGTATTACATCTTGCCAGAATCTCGAATTTAATTCAATGCAAACGAGACACGGAGCTTTTCGTTAAAACGGAGCAACGATCCATCGTTTTGCATTCGCTAATTAGAACTATTTAAAAGCCTCATTAATCGATGAACAATCCATTGGTGCGATCAAGTGCGACATTCTTATGAGTTTAACTTCCCTCGTTATAACGAGTCGTCGAAAGACAAACCTGCTCCATCTTAACGATATTTCAACGATATTTTAATCTATTTTCATCCCCGTCCATCTGGCTTTCTGACTGAAGTAGATCATCAAACAGTCGACGAGTAATTGTGCAAGCAACGAGGACGTCCTGTCGTTTAGTAACAGACAGCGAACCGTCGCGTCGTTCGGGAAAGTACCTTTCGGTTTGCTTCGTATTCACTTTCTCGAGAGATCAGGTAATAGTCATTTGCATTTTATTCGGCTCCCTTCTTTCCGCCTCTCCATTGTTTCTACCAATTTTTTACCCGTTCCTCTCTTTCCGTTTCCCTTTGCGCGATAACACGAGGAACGTGGAGTTTTTATGAAGGCACAATCGTGCGGAATGACAAGCGATAAAAGTCCTTCCGCGAGTACGGATAATAAAGGAGTCGCGGCAGCGAAATTAATTTTCACGCGCATCGAATTTATCGCTCGTCCGTGAAACGTCTGGGGAATTGTACGGGGCTGTATTCACGGAACTACGGCTACGAGATTAAGCGATTCAAGGAAATCGTACAAAGGAATGGCAATGTTTTCGTAAATACAGATTCATAGATGTATGTCATTATTTGGCCGTAAAAAATGGTGTGTAATATTAGAGTGTTGTCGATGAATTAATTAATTGCCTCTACTTTTACCTTTTTATTTCCAGTAACTATTTTATCATTTATATAGGATTTTTTTATTTATTTAGAATTGATTAAACAAAATGGTTATTTAACGTGAACTAAACACAGCAATGTGCTATAACGAAGACAATTAAATAATTAATTTACAATTTTTGTCACCACGGTTGCAACGCTCTCTTTCACGCTGACAACACTCCCTGACTACTCAACTAACTACGGACTGTTAATTCGTCTTTCTTCCTTAAGCATCCCTTTATCTTATCTCATAACCCCACCACGTACGTGTTCGTAAAAAATAGTGTGTAATGTTAGAATGTTATCAATGAATTAATTAATTGCCTCTACTTTTACCTTTTTATTTCCAGTAACTATTTTATCATTTATATAGGATTTTTTTATTTATTTAGAATTGATTAAACAAAATGGTTATTTAACGTGAACTAAACACAGCAATGTGCTATAACGAAGACAATTAAATAATTAATTTACAATTTTTGTCACCACGGTTGCAACGCTCTCTTTCACGCTGACAACACTCCCTGACTACTCAACTAACTACGGACTGTTAATTCGTCTTTCTTCCTTAAGCATCCCTTTATCTTATCTCATAACCCCACCACGTACGTGTTCGTAAAAAATAGTGTGTAATGTTAGAATGTTATCAATGAATTAATTAATTGCCTCTACTTTTACCTTTTTATTTCCAGTAACTATTTTATCATTTATATAGGATTTTTTTATTTATTTAGAATTGATTAAACAAGATGGTTATTTAACGTGAACTAAACACAGCAATGTGCTATAACGAAGACAATTAAACAATTAATTTACAATTTTTGTCACCACGGTTGCAACGCTCTCTTTCACGCTGACAACACTCTCTGACTACTCAACTAACTACGGACTGTTAATTCGTCTTTCTTCCTTAAGCATCCCTTTATCTTATCTCATAGCCCCACCAAATATGTGTTCCGCAACCGTCCGTGGCCATGGTCACGTAGATCTTTTTTCCGCTTAACTATTCGACTGAGGGACCTACCACACATAGATGGGCCTGTCGGGAGTTAGCTTCACCCGATATTTCTTAGACAATCTATCCACGACACTACATTTAGATACAAAAATATAGTGTGATATTCTTATCATTTTTCGAATTAAGGCCAGAAGTAGTTAGATGCGAGTAAAGAAATGCTCGATGCGAACAGATAGCTGGCTATTGAACACGACCGATTATTAACGATAAAATATTTGGTCTGATACGTCAACGGTACGATTGTTGCATCTTCTTTTGTGATCATCTTGATGGACGATATTTTAAACGTATCTTCTCGTTGTTCGACAGTTCTGCCTTCTTCGGGGAAACAATTTGATCGCTATACCTCGCAACAATGCAATATACCGGCGCGCGTTGTTAGAAGTTCGTTCTCCAGAGGGGTATTACAGCTATTTCAAACGCTTCATTAAATTCCACAGTAATGTACTTATATGTATTATGTATTCCCCTGCATCTTGCCAACCCGTCCCACCACCTTCTAGTCATATTTCATCATATTAGAGTGTTTCCCGTGTAAACATCGGTGTAAGGTTTTAAGGCCAGCGCACAGACTGAAATTCCGCGCTGTAAGCTTGCAGCACGTAGCGCAATATGCGGCAAAGTGGGTCCCTAGTTAAACGGTTGCCTGTATAAAGTGTCTGAACGAGAAAAGTGGTCAATGGTTCTGAAACCGGCGGAGGTAAACGCGTCGTTGGAATTCATCGACACGGAGATCACGTTGTTCCAAGCAAATTTCCCGTGAAAAACTGCACCGTCAGTCTCGCTTCTCTCTATCGTCGACCTTTTGGAACCCAAAGAAATATAATTTACACACCGTCGATCATCTGCTTTTACGCAAGGCGAGATGCTTTGAAAAGATGGAAGGCTTCGCATTTTCGACTGCCTTGAAACCGTTGGAAATTGAAAAACTGGCGGGGACTTTGTTTTTCGTGAATTACTTTTTGGGGCTGAAACGTGAAATCGTTTTATTCTTCCTTAATCGTAAAATATTTCGAAAGATAGTCGGTTGAAACGCATTTATGTAATTTTCTGCATAATTACCGGTTTTAACAATGCAGTTTTAACAATATCGACAAGATAATCTATACGCTTTTGTAATATATAGAAAAGTTTCAGCTTCGGACAAAACCTGGTAACCTGTTCTATAATTTTACCTTATCATTGAATAAAATTTTATATAAATTATCGAAAAATATGATCCATCTCGCAGCAGCCAATGTCCATTTGTATCCAACTTTAACATCGTTCCCTTTTTGGTTTCTCTTTGACGATTAAATGGTAGGTCGTTGCGGTATAGGCAAAGACACATGTGGACTGGTTCGCGTGAGTTTGAGTTACTTTGTAATCGCTAATGACACAGCGACTGGCCGCATTGCATTAAAATGCACGTGTAACCGCACTGTAAGCGGCTTACAATCCGTGGCGCAGCACAGTCCATATTTAGTCAGTACCTAGTACCGTGCGACCACGGCCTAATAAAGTCGAAACTGTAAGAGGATCATCGTTCAACCACGAAAGGGGTAACCTAAGCATTTGTAATATCCCACCAGATTAAACAGTACATTACCAGTTCGTATGTGTATGCTTCACGCGCACATACGCGAATATCGTCCATACATGGCAGCCACATTCATCGTATTTGAATGGTCTAGTTTCTGTATTGACAGAAGGATCAGCAACCGACTAATGATTAGCCTTTGCGCTTTTAAATAATTAATTTACGAATGCGTGACAAATGGACGGATTGTCATAATTAATATCGATATTACAATTAAATGATCGAACCAGGCCAGAGGTAATTATGTTAACTTGATATAAAATATTGTTACGTATTGTTACTTGATATAAAAATATATGGTAAAATTAGCGGTCCGGTCGAAAAGAGGGAAGACGTTTTCTTTCAATGTGGTAAACTAATATTTTTCATCGTATTCTATTTGATATTTTTCTACTTTACAAATGCTTGAAGATTATGAAACTACTATTTAGTATCTTCGATCTAAATTTGCAGCGATTTCATCTTTGTTTGAAGTTTTCATTAATTCGCTGACTTACATATTCAACTAAAAGTCGAAGCACCGACGATGCAAAGGTCAAGCGTCTGAGAATAAATAAGTTCGAAACGAATTTTTTATAAATGAATCTTCCGTCGTTCACGTTGCCGTTCTCGTGTTTTATCAAGAGACACGTCAAGAATTGATAGGGAAGGTTCGAGATAGCGGGGAGGAAATCTTTTCTACGAGCAGACTAAGAAGTACTAGATACGTCATTCTTTAAATGCTTTATCGTCTACGAGAACACGTGATTTCCCGAACGGCACGCAACGGATTCAATGCACGCGAGGCCCTTTTCACGGTTGATGAACGAGGGAAATGTAAAGGTAACGAGACCTCGTGTCGCATTTGATTCTGCAACAGACGCTATATACTCGTTCTGTTCATCGTTGTAATACATAATTGCGATAGTTTGAATAAACTGGCGTGAATTACGTCAAGTCGTTACGATTGCTATTATAAATGTAGGAATGTTTATTATAAATTAACAGAAAAGACAGTATGATAAACACAATATTGTCACACTCTCACAAAATCGAATATAATATCGCACTTCACAAATTCGCTTAACACTATTTCTACATCACAGCAACACGATGAACTTCTCTCGACCACGATTAATTCAACTCTGACAGCATTATCACGCTCATTTTTCCTTTAACAAACCTTGGTAACGCTCACAACACTCCTTGACAACATTAACATATCTTAACAACGTTTATAAACAATCAGCCACGTCTTTCGCTAACGTCACACCATCCCACATAAATAAATATCATTCTCTTATAAGATAAAATTTTGACCGCACAATCCAGTTCTACCACGGCATAGCATATCGATCAAATTCTAACGATAACCCTACAACTCCGTAATTAAATTTTACCAGTCCCAACCGAGCTTCATTTTCTCGATTAAGCATTATTAGGCTATCCTTTCATGTTCATCGTCATTAGAGAAGGAACGAAAGGACGAATTTCTCTCGCAGTATAATACGAACGCTTCCTGCGCATAACAGAGTACAGGTTTGATCCTTTGGAACGACTCAATTTCATAGTACCACGAATCGAGGGTAAATCCGTTCGATATATAGAAAAAAAAGGGGCAAACCCTTCGATTCCATATAGGATGGGAATGAAATATCGGGAAAAACAGTATCTACGATCCATTGTCTCGATATAAAAAGATCATAGCGCATAGCGAACAATGTGAACAAACCAACCCCTACTCCCGAAAGAGACTTTATCTTCTTCGGTTTTCGACGTGGTTTTCACGAATCTCAGCTTCTTCGATAAGCTTTAATCTAGTCACAGTACATCGACGCTAAATTTCACTATGATATCCGCGAAAGATAGCACATATGTTAAACAACACTTCGCTCGCAAAGAGGTGTTATACTTTTGCGGACATTGCGCAGATATTTAAGAAAGAGAGTTTGGGATTTATTTTAACGCTCTTGCGTTTCATCGTAGAAATGGATTTTGCTTCTTTTCTTTTTTTTTTTTTTTTTTAATTGTAGATTTGTTGAAAGATTGGCAGGTTTTATAAATCGTCGATTTTGGGACATTTGCCAAAAACGGATGAATTACTTCCTATAATGGAAATATCACGTTTGTCCAATAAGAATCCAGAAATCCGATAATGTCTTTTCGACAACAGTCGTAAAGAATCATACAATGAATATTTAATTTTAAGTATACTAACTTCTGCCAATAGATTGTTCGAAACGAACAGTTTGCGGATCGTGTTTGCGCACACGAAGGAATGATATGTCATAACATTTTATAGAAGGCTCACGCGAAGGATTCTGTTTCAATTTTCGTCGGATCACGGAAATCGAATTTCCTATTACAGGCTTGTCGCGTAAATCCCTACCAGATATTCAAGAATACTTATATCAATTCCATAAACGATAAGCTTATGGCTACGATAAGCTTGTGTACGGCATGAAGACCCTATGGAATTGATAGCATGATGGAAAGGTATTACAAATTACACGATATGAAATACGAGAAATAGTTATACGCGGCAAATTCGGTTTGACGAGATGTTTAGCTTTATTAAAGCAGATATAATTTATATCGAATATTATTAAATATGAATAACCGAATGATTTTGTAGTACAGTGAAATGATCATGTAAAACTAGATGAACTTGTAAGGAACACGAACTACAGTGCAGGTAAATAATGAAAGTGCTGACGGCCCGGAAGGGCTGGGAATCCCCATGAATCCTCGGGCCCAGCGATATGTCCGTTTTTTTTTTTTTATTTATTTATTAAAATTTACAATCAATTCTCGCGTTGAGAATTTTCAGTAATTTTTTCTGGCGTGGCGCAGTGACATGGCTAATTATTTATAATAAGTTAATACTTATTATAGATAAGTATAATTTATAAGTATTATAAATAGATAAATATTACTTAATTTAGATAACTAATTGAATGTAGCGTTTAGATTTAGCGGATAGTGTCCCTTCAGCCTGCGGATCTGGTCCGACGTATGTCCGTGGCCCTTTCGAAAAAGGGAGTACCTGGGAAGTCGAACGTTTTTTTTTTTTTTTTTATTAAATTGTTCACATTCACAATTTGTCCAGTTTGGACATTTGATAAAATTTAGAAGTCGAACGTGACCATATTTTTTCATGGACAACTGTAAAAACGTGTGTGTGGTAAAAGAGGGACGCTTTGGTAGAAAATGTTATTGTTGTCGTTTGTAAGTTGTCGTTAGTCGTTACGAGTTGATTAGTTGTAATACATTAATTTATTAAGAAATAGTTTTAGTTAAATAATTATAGTTTTCTGTCCTGTCATTTGTAAATAAATATATAAAATAAAATCACTATAATTTTATAGAGGTAATAATTTTGATTTATAATACGAAACGAGGAAAAATTCCTTAAATTGTCAGAACAATAAAGGTTATATGAAGGCATGTGAGAAAAAAGTATCAACTTTTAATAAGATCTATAGGCTATTGTTAGATTTCATTTCAAGAAAAAGGCTAAGGGACCTGTCCTGTAACAAATGTGCTTGATCCATCTGTGTTTCCATTGCAATTGCCCTCGTTTGGGATAACGAACAGAATGTCTCGAATGATCCGTTGAATTCTTGAAGTAAACCTGATCTTCGAGACAAATTGCATCTTTCGCGAATAAGTTGAAAGCGTGACCCAGATTTTCCCGAAAGAAAAATATCGCGTGATCAATCACAGAAATATTTTCTCACACTAATTCATGCGTTATGTAAAAATCTTGCTAATTAGACAAGTTTCGCTAATAGCATGCAAATTGCCATATGCCGCCTAATAATTATTATGCAAATTTAGAAGAGCGTCCTGCATAAATTCTGGCTCAGCTAGTTAAAGCAATTACCACGTTAAAATTCACACCTACGCATTGTTGTAGGTTTCATGTACAAAACATTAAACACGAAAAATTACCAACACATAAGAGATTCTAAATTTACTGTATTCGCCGTGAATAGAAAGAATACAGAATAATTTTTTTAAGCTGCTTCGTAATTTTGTTCAAATTCCATAATAATAAAATTAAATCCTGAGAATATATTTGAAAACCTAGAGAAAGACTCGGTCTAAATACTAAATACATACATTTATTTAACACGGGTTAATGGAAATTATTGTGTTATTTATCGAATGCATAATTCACACGATGCACATAAAAAATAAAGTAATAATTAAATAACAACTTTCAACGTTTCCATTGCTTTTAATCCTCTATTACAATGATCTTGCATTAATATACACAAGCATGCCATTGAACAGGTGCTAATTACTAAGAAAAAAAGAATCGAGAATATTCTCTTTACATGAACTTCCACGTAACGTTATACAAGTATTCTCTTTCCGCTACAACCGGTATATAACATTTCCCAATTTTTCCAGGGAAAAATGTTGGAACGACGGGTACATGTTCATGTTCATCCGAATTGTACAAACTTTTAACCATCCATTATCGATTAACTCGTTACTATCCACGAAACTTGTTCTTCGTTCGATACTCCACAAAAAAAAAAAAAAAAAAACAAGAAAAACAGGAAAAAAGGGCAACCAACGAGAAAAATCACAACTGAGAAACTCATGGCGGAAACAACCCTTACTAAATTTTTCGATCTTTTAGATAACCATGTGTTTTAGTAGAAAGAGAATAGCCAAAAGAAGGGAACAAACAGCTATAGAGAATTTTATATTTCATCTGTTTAGTAAAACTAGATTTAAAATTTAAAGTTGTGTTAGTTTTTCGATGACACGAACCCTGTACACCGAAGAATATGTCGAACGAATTTACCTTGTTAGATTAATGAAGCCGTATTTTCCAGTTTTCCGGTAAAACCGTGATCCGCATTCTATAGGCGAGCATGGATTGGGATGAGAGTGGGGTAGCAAGGGGGAAAAGGCCGTGTATATGTACTAAAAGTTTTACAAGCCTCGGGCATGGGGGGGAAGAAAACGAAGCAGAAAAATGGTTTCGCCCGCAACAGCCTGATAATTCGATTGTTCGTTACCTACCTTTGCCCGGTTGGTTCCTTGCGCTTCGTCGAGCCGATCCGCGTGTGTGCTTTCCGATTCCCTTTGCTCATGAACCGACATTAATTATTCCCGTACCACCTTAACGTATAGTTCATTAATATTTTACACTCGAGAGAGGAACAAATGGTTCATCTGTGCCTCGACACTTTCTTTTTCCCTTTATACCACTCTTTCTAATTTCTCGTTAATAACGCGTTTCCCTTTACAGTGGCAGAGGCTCTCGCCCGAAATTACTCGTTCTGAACCGACTTGTTGGTTAAATATCTTTTCTCCGTGCTCTTTTCTCCGCGAGCAAAATCTCTTCCGAAAGCAATGGAAAAAAGGAATTCGCTATACATACCGCAACTCTGTTTCCGCTGTTTTGATCACGAACATGGCATTTTCCTTGTGCGTGAACATGGTTGCCATTTTACGTTTGATACATTCGCTAAAAAACTTTTCAGTATTTTTTCCTGTACGCTAACACGGGCCGGATGCGTTATTTTCCAATTTGAAAACGTTGCTTCTATTAGGTCGTCCGAAAAGTTTCTTTTTTTTTTTGTAAGCAAATAACGAACGCACAATATTTTTCGTTTTATATTATTTCATCGAATTACGTGTGATCCATTTCGTTCTATCAAAATAAAAATCACAACGTTCGACAGATTAAGTTCCATGTTTGTATAAAGATGCGTTGTTGTAAAAGACGTGTCTGTAAAAGAAGGACACTTTTCGGACAACCTAATACAATCTATATATTCTATTTGTCGTATGTTGAACACAACACAATTTTTGAGATATTACGAGCAAGGAAGCAGAATCAATTTGTTTGACCGCCACGTCCATTCGAGGTCCTTCAAATAGCCGATATATCTAGAATCTAGAGCGTTATTATGAGTCGAAGAGGTCGCGTCGGTGCAGAATACTTTCACGGGAATGAAAAGAGGTCGTTGCAGGTGGCGAACGAACGTCCAAACCAGCCAGGGGTTAATTAACCTGTCGTTCGAGTACAAAGAGATTACAGGTCAGATTCAAAACGTTTGTACGCTTCGATAAAGATTCGTTTCTCCTGTGTACAGCGCTATATTCGATATTTCTTTTTGTTATGTCTTTTATTTGTCCTTTCCCTTTTTCTATAGGCAGCAAAAGCAGCAACGTGACGTGCTTGAACTTTGCTACCAACGTGTTTCATCGAGGCGAGTTGTGGAAATGTTTTAATCTAAAATCGTGTCATTATCGATTGTCGTTTTATTGAAATTTTCTACACGTCCATGTAATTGCTGGTGAAAAAAATATATTGCCAGATGATATGGAAGAATTGGTTTTAATTAAATGACTTTTAAATCTATCGGGGATATAACGAAACGTAGAAATACTCTTTCTACGAACGTTACGATGTTGCCTTGGAAGTTAGAAGTGGAGTTTGATGATACTCTGAGCTGTAAATTGTATAGTCAATTGTCGTTTTGTGTACGTTAATTACTTGTGCATGAATTATATATTTATTTTTTGTTCGCTGATATTACTACTTAAGTTTCTCGTAATAATTATTTATCCCCATTTACTGATCTTTAGGCTCGAATATACATGTTATCTGTGTCTGCTAATCGTCATAAGATAGCTGTATATTAAACTTTTCTCGTTTAAAATATGCGTACATTTATCAAACAGGAAGAGAATGATAAGTTTACCGCCCCTCCAACTTCGCCTGTAGGAAGTTTTAAATACGCCCCTTTGGTTAAATTTCACAAATACAGTCCTTTTGTACCTTCTCAAGATGTTGGGAATTCTGGCGTTGAAAAGTCAAATTTCATGGAATCTTGCATTTATATAAAAAATTCTATTAACGATGACGGGGTAAAAAAATAACCGAAATGCAGTAAATATCTGTAAAGGTAGTAATTGGTTGATTTCGATATCTTTACTTAGGTGGCTATACTCGGTACGCGAGGTACGTTACCGTTAGGATACACCAAGCATCGTAAGAAAGAAAAATTAGGATTCATAGAAGGTTCTTGCGTAACAAAGTCTTATTCCGAGGAATCTATCTTCCTTGAAGACAGGATCGTCGATGTAAACGAGGTATGGCGTAAGAGAAATGAGAATTTTGAAATCAAGCGCCGCAGTAGAACTCGCGAGAACAATCAATTTTATTCCCTTCGTATCTGTCGTATAAATCGTAAGCGATATTATATATTTTCCTTTCTTAATTCTAAGACAAGTAAAAGAATATTGCATAAATTTGTTTAATTAATTTATACGATATATTCGTATATTCTTCGTTTCGTCCTATCATCGATAAGTAACTGAAAATTTGGTGATAATTAAGAATAATTTAACGTCTCTTACGTTGCTAGGATAAGAAATCAAGAATTCAATGTAATTCATCTTTGGAACGCTTATCTGAAAAAAACGAAAGCAGGAAAGGGTCGGTTAACTCGAGGATTTCGTTAAACTTTCCACGAAGGAAGGAGATGAACGAGATAAATGAACAAGATGAACAAGAAAATAAATTTGAAGAATCCTCGTTAAGTAACATCGCCGATAAAGAGAGCAAAAGGTACGTCGATCTACAACCCAGTTTATATACGATCTATAAACCATGTAAAAGAAATTCCAGGAATACGTTAGCGGAAGTAAATAAAATCCAATTAGTTACTCGGAAGAGTAACCCCTCAGATGAGGAAAAACTTATCGATTCCAAGCTGTGGAAGTACGCGTTATTGGCAAATCGGTCGTCGAATAATTTCTATTCCAGCAATTCCATATTTCAAAACGATATAGCAAACTATACGAGATACAATCCTGAAAAGTACACGTTTCTTAGAAAAAGAAACAGTCTGAAGAATTATAAACGTACCGTACGTTTACGTAGTACTACAAATTTGCTCGATTTTGGTAATCGTTGGATAAAGAGTTCTCAAAATGTCTGCAAATCCTGTACGTAAGGTTAGATTCAGATTTACAGTTCGAACAAAGTTTTTCAATATTTTCAAAAAATGCAAAAGGAAGTTTTAAAAAATGTTTGCTTTTTATTGGAAACGGAAATTTATTATCGACATACGAATTCATCAAGTTAAATTAAAATTAATCAAATTAATTAATTAATCAACGTTAAATCAAGAGATACCTTTGATTTCTGCAACAAAATGGAGCTTTAATTTATCTCATCTTCTGTATATGTCTTGGTTATAAATACAAAAATATCTGTATCGATAAAAGGAATAAATACGCAAAAGTAATTTATCAACTGTATAATGATTATATGAATATCACGATAATAATATATGAATATATGCTCTTATTCATTCAACTCCAAATATTTAATCAATTTTTTTATCCATAACAATAATATTCCTAACAAAATGGGTCAGAGAATATTATAAACAGAAACAACATTGCGTTACGCGCTTAGAATAATCTAATATCAAATGTAATTGAGCGGTATACTTATCAATTATTTACGTCAAACGAATCATGGAATACTGATCAACCAAATACGCATACGTGCATCGTTTGCTGAATGAAAATCCTTCGTGGAATATTGAGAGGATTCGTTGAGCAAAGCGTTAGATGTTTATAATATTCATCTTAATGAGCAGACGCGAGTGAAACATAAATTCCAAGATAGGCTTTGTCAGTAGATCTTGATTGAATATTGTTCCCACAAACCTCAGACAAACTTATTTTATATGTATATATATCCAATCCATCAAATGAGCTGGTCTTATTTCTTCCTGTCAACATTTTCTATATTCTCATCAAATCTGCTGATACGGCCCTTACCAAAGGGAAATATTTACCTTTCCCATACTAATCGATCACCCCTGTCCTTTCCAATATAGAATCCACGTTCACATCACTTTCTGCGTATGAATTTTTGGTATAAATATCGAACTCACAATAAGAGGAACAGAACACTTGAACAAATCAAACGTCAAGTTAATTTCAAAACTGTGAGCGACTTTCGTATCATCTCTCCATAAAAAATTGTACAGGAAAACTTACGATTTACATTTCCACAATCGGAGCTTCTCGACGACAATAGGAAACTGAGAGACTCGTAAACTTATATTAGAGTACAGACAATAATCCCTCAAACACAACTGCTGGCGTTTATGTGTATTTTGATCATTATCCTCGCAACGATACCATGGTCGTCTAATTACTATGCAGAAATGGACGTCAGTTATAACGAGACTATAAAGTTCTGCTGTAGTGCACCCGGAATACTGCATCGTGTTCATGGCCGAATTACAACAAAATATTCTGATGCGAATACGCGCAGGAGCAACGTTTTACAGCTCGATTGAAAAAACAACCAATCGTGTTTCGTTAGAGGAATTTTTATTAAAAGATAGGTTTCATTTTATAGGAATTCTTATTCCCAAAAATAAAGGTGGAAAAATAAACATTACAATATAGTTTCGACCAAAATAAATCTATACTTATATAGATGTATTATACAGGGAGATTGGTAACTGGTGGTACAAGCGGAAAGCGGGTGATTCTACGCGAAAAAAGAAGTCGAAAATATACAATACAAATTTTTCGTTCGAGGCTTTGTTTTCGAGAAAATCGACTTTGAATTCTCGCTCGGTACGCGTGCGGTACGTTATAACGTATCTCACTTTAGATCGTTGTCTCGATGGAAAAATTAAAAATAAGAAAAAATTTCTATTCTATATTTTCGACTTCTTTTTTCGCCTAGAATCACCCCCTTTCGGCTTGTACCACCAGTTACCAACCACCCTCTATTAACTCATTACATGTCGATTACTCGTATGGTCGAATCACCGCTCAAAAATCCCAAGATCGTAACAATCAAAAAGTGTTATCAAATAATAGTACTTCCAATTAGATACGAGTTTTTCCTAATTACGTGAGACTACAGCATTGTTATTTTACCAGAAACATTGCTGTAAAGAAAGATACTCGAGATGATTCATTTCGTGGAAAAAGGCATTGATATTCGTGTAGTATTCTGCGTGGCGTTGCGATTGGATAGGGTGAGAAGACGAAGGGTGTGCAAAGGAATGCAAATGAGATGAGACGCTGGGTGGAGCGGGGCCGTGAAAGGAGGTGACTAAGTGAAAACGTTATAGATAGATTGATCTGTAGTTCCGCTGATAAAATCTTCGAATTGATACTCGTGAACGTGACTTTCCTCTTTTTCCTTCGATCCTAACCATCGGCTATAGAATTATTCCCACCTCTCGACCTATTTCCACGACTTTCATAATACAATCATCCTAAGGGAAATAAACGAACGTTAGGAGCACAGAGATTTCATTGTAACGGTAATAACTTCGTAAATCATCCAACAGTTTTCAAGCAATTATCATAAACGCTTGATGTCTCGTTTATATTTTAAAATATTTGTTTTATTTACTTATCAATATGCTATCGTTCTTTACCATACCATGGTATTGATATCGAATAGTCTATTTATTGTAATCATTGCAAACGATTCGAGTCGGTTACAATTTTTGGTATCGTTACAAACGAACGGTATTCCAGTAATGGAGAATTAATTTTAAAGTAAAGCGACAAAATCGCTTAGTTTCCAAATTGTTTATGTCGATAAAGTTCGGTTATTGCACTATTCACGAGCACACCGCTTTGAGAATAGTTAACTGCGAATCTAAAGTTTAATTCATTTTGCAATTTCCAGGCATGTCAAGGGCGGTGTATGTGTAAAATTAGTTTGTACTATGGCATGCATATAGTACAATACGCATAATGCAGCAAACATCGCATAAGAATTTATACCATTCGCATAAACTACATTTCATTGAGAATCTGAAGATTTACAGGAAAACAGTTTAGAGCAAATTTTGCAACATGCCAGTTTTAATTCTGATAACAATTCTTTAATCGGTGCCGAATGTACCTAAAATCAATACATCCATGAATTGATAGTGGAGAATGGATTTAAACGTCATTGCCAGCAGAAGTAATAGACAGGCTATATATGCCTGACGATGCACACAGTTTAAGATGCGTAGTGGGTATCGGTGGTCCTCAATTTTTCGCACGCTTCACTATGACGGATCGCAGAGGCGAAAATGCGCTACGTAGCACGTTCTTTGTACGCTTGTCAATTACCGCTCTTTTCCGATATATTTCGATATTCCGTCGAGTCTCTATCGGCAGTCGAAAAAAGAATACCTCGAAATTGGAAATTTAATTACGAATGATACGATCGAGTATTGAATATCGAATACTACGAACACGACTATCTGTTGACAATGAACTTCTTCCAAATAGCTTTTTTAATGACTTCGCCGCGTATTGATTCGGTTAATGATCCACTACATCGTATAACCGTTCTCGACTAAATATACGAAGCAACTTTTTCCAATTTTATTCATATCGGATAAATCCTAAAAAGAGAACAGAATAAAGATACATTGGGAAACGGTGATACGATAGAGACGTTACACAAAAAATTCAATTCTTTAGTAACAATCACCGTAACTCCTTTGTTCCAGCTGTCCTACGTTCGTTTATTTAGAGAAATTTGCCAGGTCTTAGGGATACGTGGATATACAGGGTGGTTGGTAACTGGTGGTACAAGCCGAAAGGGGGTGATTCTAGGCGAAAAAAGAAGTCGAAAATATAGAATAAAAATTTTTTTTTTTTTAATTTTTCCATCGAGACAACGATCTAAAGTGAGATACGTTATAACGTACCGCACGCGTACCGAGCGAGAATTCAAAGTCGATTTTCTCGAAAACAAAGCCTCGAACGAAAAATTTGTATTCTACATTTTCGACTTCTTTTTTCGCGTAGAATCACCCCCTTCCCGCTTATACCACCAGTTACCAACCACCCTGTATTTTTAAATTTTAATTTTCTATCATCCTGTACATTGCTTATTGTTAACACGAAGGATGAATGGAAGAAACTCAAGGCAAGCACATAAGTAATATCTATCGAATTTCGATTACGTATGTTGGGAATTTAGCGAATGTCCAGCTGAACAAATTGTAAAGTACAAATTAAATGATAAAAAAAAAAGAAATGTATCGGGAGCAGTGACACCGAAGCGTCGAGAAACATCGAGTCTGGAAAAAAGTTCAAACGCTTCCCAGTCGTAAACTAAACAACTGGTCTATCGAGGACGCAGAAAATTCGGTAGAAAGTTAAAAATAGCGACGCAAGGCACGAGCGTGTCATAAACTCGGTTCGATTCAATGTCTTTAATGGCGAACCTGCCGGATCACGCGCATTGAATTTAAACACTCTCACGGCGACGAATGGGATTCTCAACTCGCGAAATGAGACTAACAACTTTCGCCCCGAGCGTACTGAATTTAACGGAGCTGTTCCTTCAAGAGCAACTTTCATGGAAACTCTGTAGAAACTCTCTAGAACGTCAGAAATTCGTTGTTTCTGACTCTGAATCACAAAAGCTTTGCATAAATGCTCCTCTCGCCCCCTTCCTATTTTGTATTTTCCACTCCTAAGTTCGCCTTAAAAAGTTATTACTACACCGATAGATTACTTTTATGATGTTTGGCGAAATGATAAATATTTTCCTTTTCATTCGTCGATGTTACCTCTAAAAACGAATTGTCATAACCCTTCAGACGTAACGCATTCCCTTTCTTCTTTCTCTATTCTTCCCTTCCCTTCTTTTAAATGCTTCTCTGCACGTCGATCAGAAATTTTTCCGAAATTTATAATTATCGTTGTTGATTAAATTACTAATTACAAATGTTCATCGAATGAAATTCTCCGCAATAATATTTAGTAACATATTTCAATTGCTTCGTACGTTGCTTGTTTGTTATAATAAGAAACAGGGTGCCACAGCAATGTGAAATATGACATATTATTCTCCCGAAACCGGCAACAAAACACCAAATGAACAATGATTCGACTACTTAGTTTTGTAGGTCTTAAAACATCAATCGCCATATTTGCCAGAAGTATTCAACGATAAAGATCAATGAAATCCCGTTCCCAACGTCGTGATATTATACGCCATGATACGCAATGGAATAAGGCAATTCAATATATTTCCGTATACGTCCTGTTTATGCGATAAAACGTATTTTCAGTTTCGAGAGTTGAAAGGCAGGAACGAACGAGTATGAAATAATAAAGGGTATATTTTGCTGGTAATTTTCGCCAACCCTTCTATTAATACCTTTCATTGCATACATCGGGCATAAAGGGATCGTTTTTACAGGAAAATAGAGAGGTAGAAATTTCCACGAATGATAAGTGGCTTTTGATGTTGAGCTAACAATCGGTTTCAGACCGCGTAATCTTGGTGGTTAAGTTCAAAAGGGATCGGTCCGCTTGGATCTTCGTAATGTCAGGTTAAACTTCACCATAGCCAAAGCTAACCAGTCGTTAGTAATTATCGTGCTATATTCGCGGATTTAATGAATTTTTCAAAGAATTTCTTGAAACGATTTTCGGATCCGTAAGAAAACACAGACGAGAATTCACACTGGCACGCCATGCGTTTCAAACAAGATATTCAAGCGAGATCTATAATTGTATCATTTTCTCCTCGTGCGAAGTAACGCGTTATTTCATCTAAAATAAACATAGATACGAACGATAACGTAGAGAAATTTTTTTTTAACCGATGATTCAGTCTTGAATTTTAATAAATAAATACACAAAGTATTTTATAATAAGGCATTACAACGATCTGATTTTTCTTCGTCAGGAAAAAGCTTTCCTTTAACAGACACCTCATCGAGATCAGCAGAAACAAAGAACAACCTCGCCCGCTTTGTAAACAACCGTTGCAATTTCCGGTCGCCCTTAGCAAAGCACCGTTGAAAGTTTACCAAAGAGAAATAACTGGTTTTCTTTGTATGGTCGTTGGTTATATAAGATTGAAAATGTCGTTTTTATATTTGAAAGCTCCGTTTGCTTCGAATGATGTGATTTTAGTTGCGAAATAAATTTACATGTTTCCGTTGGAATGTATTATTTATAAAATAGGTATATCTACGTAGAGAAGTGTAATAGAAACATACAATTAACTATTAAGCATTAACTATTATCAGGTGCTTACAGCGTAATTATTGTATGTTTCAATAAAAAATCTGCTTAGTAAAATTTACGCTATCAAGGCTTTCTGATTCTAAGTTTCAGAAAAGTTTATGACGTCCTCTAAAATCCTTTAAACAGTTTGCATGTAATATTATAATACCATGTTAAATTCCATAAAACGAAAAAGGGCGAAAATCTGTCTAATCGAAAACGCTGCTGGACATACTGTCGATGATTAATTATCTCTCAACTTAAGACACTTTCGCGAGTACTTCATAAAATGTTCCATCGAGAGCTGACAATTTAATGCTTCCCTAAAGTTAAAGAGCTTTACGCCCGCCTCGTCTCGTAATCTTTCATGGGGCACGACGTAAAAGAAGAAGAACCAATATCGCGATAGAAGCAAGGTGTAAGGTTGGTTTCCGTCTTCCTTGTCTGCTTATCGCTCGTTATCCCTAAAACTGCTAGCACTTTGCATAATAAAACGCTACGTATGCCGAACAGCTACGGTAATTCTAGTGACCCAAATTATGAAGAACGAACAAGATCGCTTCAATTATCCGTAAGAGAGGTCGTTTGTCCCATCTACGTTTTGTCATCGACTTTTCTCGTATTTCTTTCCACGATATAGCGATCGAACGCAATCGGTATTTCTGAATACGTGACAGGCAAACCTCCAGATCCTCAACGATCGATGTCACTTTAATATTCATGAAAATCATCGATCCTATTTCTACCTTATGGAATATCGTTCCATTTGAAATAATTAGACTACGGGTGTGCCGTGCGAATCACAGTTTACGTAAAGAAACGAGCAAAATGTTCTTTGAATCGATAATTAAAATACGAACGATATTAGAGGAATTTTCAGAGGTTAACGACCTTGATGTCATTTCGCTTTCGTTTTCGTGATACAAGCAGGGTCCATTTGCTACCTTGTCACACACGTGCAAGCCCGCATTTTTCAGAGTCATCCAAGCACGATGAGCACTCTCCGTTATTAGAAGTGGAACAACGATCTCGCCTGAATAGGAAACGGCGGACATGATGGTCCGAAAGCAAAAGGTGCAGCGAGTCACGGCTGTGTTAAAGCAATCTTCCATCGTTTCAACGAAGGATATTCTGCGCCACGCTGTTAATATCTTTGAAAATACTTGTTTAAGACATACTCCAGGTTATGTGAAAATGTTTAATGAAAGTTTACATAACGAGACTGATTTTAATGCTCAATTAACGAAAATTTGTAAATTTAGCCAATAGCTTATATTACTCTATACAATATGAAAGATTTTGTTGATATAAAATGACAGGTATTAAAGATTTAGTTCGAATAAGTACAAAAAAAAAAAAATTAAATAAATAAGAAAATAACGATTTTCCAAACGTTTCTCTAAAATCGAAAAAGGAGGCGAAAGGAGTTTTTTTTTTAATTTGATTCAACTTATCATCGCTCATACGAAACAATCTACCCCGTTAACTCGTTTTTCTCGCTGAATGCATTTTGACGCACCCAACAGACAACTCAGACGCTTAAATTGCTTCGTTAAAATCGTCGAAGGCGCCGTCTCCTTTTGTCCTCTTCCGTTACACCCTCGATTGTTTCCGATTCTTGTGGCTGTGAGACGTCGTGGTTCCCGTCGTCGAAAGAGTGCGCGACTAAAGGAAAGCATGAATAATGTAATCTGTATAATATCGGCCAGGCAGGAAGGACGGACGTTACTGGATACAAAACACAAGGGTGCAGTCTCCATGGCTTCATAAACGAGGGTGAGACAACAGCCAGATATCGGTTATTTTTCCATTCGGTTGGATTTCTGGATGTCGATCATTTCTTCTTCTTCTTCTTCTTCTTTGGTTTAAAATGAAAAGATTGAGGCAAGATATAAGGAAATAAAGAATACAGAAAAATCGTCGTGTAGTCTAAACGCTATTTGCTAAATTTATTTATATGATAAATAAAATTCTATTTCTCTCTTCATTTATTTATTATTCTATAAAAATATGCTTGTGCATAAACATCCGAGATCTAAAATATCATCAAACGTTGATCGTTGTAAACATTTTACGTCGCATATTCTGAAATTGTTTTATCGGTTCCATAAAAGTAGAGAATCAGGGGATAAAAGAAATTTTTTAATCATGTTATGATCGTAAACGTTCCACCGGAGAAAAACTTTATTGCCCCGCATTTTCACTGACTCAAACAATTGAAATGTCGATGACGAGCCGTCTACGAGGATACAAGCTACAATGCTCCGGCCACAAAAGGCAGCAAACCCAGTCAGCGATTCCTATGTAATCTGCGATTCTCAGCACTCGCCGGCATCGTTGTTACCTCCTCGTCAAATATGTACTTATTATAACGGGAAATAATGCCGACACACAGTCTTCGCGTGTTATGCAAAGAACGAAACTACTTCAGTTGCTAATTATTTCGTGTAATAGCTGCGATACGTTCGGTTACTTTGTGGTTACATTGATAAAACAACGCTAATAAGTACTCGAGTTCGGAGTGTCGCTCTCATTAAGAAACAATTAATCATGCAGGAAAAATAAATCGGTACTATAAGGAAAGGGATTAACCCTGTAAGACGGCGAGGAAGGAATCGAGTGATAAATAGCTCTTCTCTCCTTGATTTTCTTCAGCGACCAAACCATTTATAATATTGGATTACACTATCCATCGAAGTCACCTGTTCGTCCGTAGATACGTCATCTAGCGTTGTAATCGTTTGATCTACGAAGTCGACGCAGCTTTCCCCTGCTAATCACTTATATAGAGGGTACTTAATCTAGATTTCCCGAGTCTTCATCCGCTAGTCCCCGTATATCTTGGTAAAATATTTCTAAATTATATCTTATCCTTAATCATCGCGAGAGGATAATGGCACCAGTCGTTCAGAGCAAATTTTATAATTTTAAAAATGAACCAGGATTAATTTATTTTTTCGTGCATGCACGTGATATTTCATATTTATACGTGTCTTTGTTCGGAGATATCACGCATGTATACTTTCTTGAAAACTGCTTCTTTAAACGACTCAAACAGTACAGAGAGTTCGCGAAGGAATGCTACCGCGAATCTACTCTGAGTAAGTCGAGTTACGCGCAATTCGGAACAATTTCAGGTTTAGTGGTTTCTGCTATTTGCGCGGGAAATTGTGCCTGCTGATGTCACATCCGTTAACTCTCCTCTCCATGGAGCATCCAATTGTTCAGCTAGCTGCGACGGGTCGATTCTGGATAAAGTACTTCGCTCTGATGGTTCCCTGAATCAAGGAGATCGAGGAACTATTCTTTTCCTTTCCATTCCTATGGGACCACGTTTCAAACCGTTTCGCGTAAATATCCCTTCCTTCCCTATATAAAGATCATTTTTAAAAACATTTTCCTGCGACACGAACGTAAGTATTATGCAATGATACGACTGCAAATATTGTACGAATGATTTTGAATTGCCAATAATTTGATACACATAAAATATTAATTTTTGTTGAGATATGTATAATTTTCTCTGCTGGACTGGGTTAAATGCGTAGTAGAGATACTTGTATGTGAATATCAGTGTGTGGAAGTATGTGTGTCCGAAGCGTCTCGAAAACAAAGGAATGTAAACTGTTCAGTCGGTTAAGAGTCTGATGATTATGAGTCGGATGAATATATAAGGAATCCATGAAGTTCATGAAATAAATATATCATCATTTTAATATTAATCCTCAGTATAAATTTAGTGTTCCTATAACATTATTTCGGCTTCGAAGATCCACAATTCTCAACAATTTTAATCAGTTAGAGGAATTTTCACAGACTATTTGCAGATACTGCGTCAAACATAGCCCCGATTTGAATAATTTAATAACGTAGAATACATGTAGTCCGAGTGGTCCAAGATCTTTACACGATACGTATGTGGTGTATCTGTGATCTTCTTCTCGTTCTCACAAAGGATATATCATCCTATGCAACATCGAACACGCAATAAAACGTCAAGAGAGACATCGGTCCTTGCTCGTTTCAGTCCTCGACCTTCCTCGGCCGTCTCTCAAATCCGAGATAGACAACGTCACCAAGTGGAATAACAAATCACTCTTTTAACGATGAAATATCGTGCCCCTCTCGACGGCACAATTTTATGCAACGAATCTACAAGATGCATATATCCCGATGCATTAATAGCAATCTCGTTGCATTCATATCCAGCTGACGTAATGGGACGTACGGAGGCGAAGCAAGGATGGAAATTCTGCAGTGGAAAGGGTGTGGGTAGCGGGTTGAAAGAGATGGGTGGGTGGGTGAGACAGGGTGAGAAAGAGAGGCCGATGGAAAACGAGAGAGCAAGGCCAGAGGATGACGAGGGTAACCGAGGGAAAGGGACCGACAGAGAATTCAATTCCATGGTCGATTATGCAACCAGTCTGCCGGATTACTGCCGGTACACGCTTCCGTTTTGCGCCGATGAAGGGATTACACAGCGTATATCCTGCGTAGAAGTCTTCATATGTGAGCGTATGCACGACCATCGTGTCTGCGGCTTGTATTTTTCCAGCAATTAAACGTCTCGAAATATTATCGCGTGTTTTGCTCGTGTAAACCTCCCTCTAATCCCGAATCATCGTGCACTGTTACTTTTATCGGTGTACCATACTTTTTCCATTGATTGCCGAATGAGAATATTTGGAAATATCAGATTAGGTCTTGCACGTGTACACGTTGACTCTTTTGTGAATATTAAACGACATTATTAACTTACGTTTTAATATGTATCTATCGAATCGTGCGACGTCAAGTCCATAAACATCAAGGGATACAATTTTTAAAACTATTATCGCTATTGTCGGAGAGTAGGACTTGAATAATTCGATTGGTACATTCAATTTACGGTTTCTCTGTTACACGAGTTTGCATATATGTACATAAGTGTATACCAGGTTTAATTAAATCGTTTCTTGGAGAAGTGCGTGCGATTAATTAATAGGCGCCGCACGAACTGAACGCGAGCGGGACAGATATTCACGTGACGATACGCGAATAGCGAATACGGTCATGATTACCGGGGGATGATATTAAGTACATCAAATACGCGATTCCAATTCCGAGCGATATTGTTTGGATGGAATTTGATTCGGAGTCGATCCAACTCGGATACTGTATATTTCTATATACAGAATTACATAGTTAGAATATCTACTTATTATTATTCATAAATTCTTAACTGTTCTCAAATATAATAACTATAATGGAAAATACAGCTACGATATTTATAACAGCGAGCGCAGCTTTTTTTCGTTCGTATAATTCCACCGTGATGCATCAAGCCTTTCTCTCATTTGTACGGTCGTTTCAGCCTCGTGATTTCTTGCAGCCAATATCTTTCCTGCGACATTCCTAGAAGAGAGAATTATTTGTACCGTTAGTACAGTGCATGTCAACTGGTCGGTCTGCTGAAACGATTTATCGCTCGTAATAAACTTTTCCCAGCGATCGTCCCTTATTACAAACCGCCCGTCCGCATCCCTCCACTTTCACACTGTATTGGGAACATCGGCCATGTTTATTTATCCACGTTCGCCCGGTTTTCACATTTGTCTTCCTTTTCTTTCGTTTTTAGAAGCGAGATAGGGATGCAAATGTGGCATAGAATAAAATACTTATAGAAGATACATAAACTCCACGGGCATACTTTTTCGACAGCGAACATTCCGTGTTTGCCGTTCTACGCGTTATATAACCCACCACCAAACTAAACATTACATTAAAAATAAATTATACACCGGTCGACCAATTGTCCGCAGAAACGTTTCGCGTACGACTTCCAGTTGTATAGGTATATACATTTCTACAGGCTTGTGGAAATATGCAAAATAATTTTTTCGCTTAAATGAATTTCACCGTAATCAAATCACGAATCTAGTGTAACAATTCTCCTTCGCACACAGCGTGTACAGAGAAAGAGAGGGAAAAGGTAGTTCACACAGCGCGAGGTAACATAATTCGCCGTCGGCACGGTACATATCGTTAAATCCCCCGCGGGGCCAGTGCGGCGCGATTTTGCATTTGTACATTACGTTATGCCCCGGGCGTTTCCGTCGAGTGCAGAGGAACAGAGAAAAAAAATTAGATCCATTCGCGGTGGCGAATGGAATCCGACCGTCGAAATGGCGTGCTTTATCGCATTCCCGAAAATTTATTGCCGTGAAATAGCTACGTCGGATATATCTCTATTGGCCGGGGGTAGGTAGAAAATACAGGATTAACAATTATTATTGGCTGGCCGTCCGTGATACGGGGGCTACGCTATTTTTGCCGCAAGATATCTTTGTTGCGTCGCTTGTTTGCACCGTCCTGCTCCCCATGCATCCGATCTTGTTGCATGGAATTTCCCAATATTATGCGCGGATTGCCCTGTTTGTTTTTACATGTTCATATCGAGAAATTAAGAAATTGAAGAATTTGCAAGACGCCAATGTTTGTTATTAGCCTTGAATGAAGTATACACGTTCGGAACTCAACTCAAACTGCGAATGTAAAGAATTAAATAAAAAAAAAAAGAAACATCGATTGAAAACTTTTCTTGAGAATATATTTATGACTTTCTACCTACATAACTATTTGACGCTATGAAACCAACGCATAAATCTATATTGCTAATGTAGAGGATAACCGTTCATTCTGGAATTTGAATATCTGAAGAAGGATTTATTAATTTAGAGAGAGAAGCAGAGAGAGCTTGAGCCAATTAAGCAATAATATGTAATCCTGTACGATTATTTCGTTGCTTTATTTCATATTCGTTTCATATTCGTATTTAAGTAACTTCCGTTGTATCATTATTTCGGGGGTAACCTCTTCATCTTACGATATTTATGAATAAATACACCGGCATAAAGAAACTTACGAATGCGTTATTTTCGCCATAATTAAAGGAAAAGTTCTCCTTTACAAATATTATTTTTTGTCGTGACAATCTGCATAATCCCGAGAAGAATTCACTACGGTAAAACGGTAAAAACTTATTTGCGAGGGAACTTCTTATCTCTAACGAACTCCTTCCTGGAGATCTTAGTCCGTTCTATCTCTGTATGTGTTTAAATTTAGTTCCTTCGCAAGATGTGGTCGTAATAAAAGTGAACTTAGTAAAAAACTTGCTTTGATCAACCGTGAATCCTGCGTTAACTTTTATGTTTATAGCGACGACAAAAATCGTTGTAGATTGATAAGTAAATCTCCTATTTAATTCTTCTTCAAATCAAACTTCTAAATTGACAAATAATGTAAATGGTAAATAATGTAATGGTAAACGCGTATATCATAATACTTGATGCATAGCGGATCGATGAATGTAAATCGCTGAGAAAATACGTATAAATCAGAATTTCAATCCTCGACGTTATGAAACCAAAATTATTAGTCAAGTTCGAATTAACTTTTTTGCAAAAAGTAAATGGTTTTTAACGTGAGGAAATGTACTCAGAGATTGTTAATCGCAACACACTCACTAGTCTCTCTAAACATCAATTTTAAAACATAGTTGTTACTCGTTAAAAGTTTAATCACTGATCACTTTGTTACCCCAAAGAGTTATGCAACGCGTTATATTCTAACATCATTTAAATATGAATGTTCGTAGAGAGACGCGACCGCAGAGAAGCGCACCAACGAGAGTAGCAAATTCCCGTTACGATTCGATAATCGAAGCCACGAAATGAACGATCCCCTATTTCGGTTAGGATAATAGAGATGATTGAACTGATTATAACACTGAAGTAACAAGTTACAATATACACTTTACTCCAACATTTTTGTAGATATAGACAGTTACGCGCAGTGCGTGTAGACGTATCCTTAGCGACGCGTAAACAGTGAATTAAACTGATGACTGATTAATTTTTTTTTTTTATTTGGAAGAATTTTACAATCAATTTTCACTGAGAATTATAAGAAAATTATTCTGGCGTGGTACTATGTCGTGTTTAATAAGTGTTTATCGTGTGTAATGACTGAGTAATGAACGGAAAACCGGTCAAGAGATGGTGACTGATCTAAGGATGAGAAGCAAGTCAAGAGATATTGACTGGCCTAAAGGTGAAAAAGCAGTGAAGTTCGGCGACGATATTGTGGCGGAGGAAAACTATCGATGGGTGTGTCTAGCGCATGGGACCATCGGATTCGTTGATGGCAATTTTGGCTAGGAAAGTGAGGGCAATAGTCATTGCTTCTAATTGGATAGGAAAAAGGCTGGTGGGAGAGGAAGGGCTCTAGCAGCCCCCGAAAGAAAGTTGTTGGTGGGAGACATTGTACGTGAGAAAAACTAAATTTCCCGGACCTTCCTGGAATGGACAATAGATTTAGGGAACATTTCTAGGAACTAGAAAGATATTTCTTTCGTTTGAAAGACCTTAACTATGAAAATGCCAAGATTTATGGTGGGCCCTTGAAATTATCGAGTATACGCAGTAGGGGTGTGTCAACAGCTCAGTCACAAAATTACAATCAATTCTCGCGTTGAGAATTTTCAGTAATTTTTCTGGCGTGGCGCAGTGACATGGCTGATTATTTATAATAAGTTAATACTTATGATAGATAAGTATAATTTATAAGTAAGTATTATAAATAAGTGAATATTACTTAATTTAGATAACTAATTGAATCTAGCGTTTAGGTCTAGCGGGTAGTGCTTCTTCAGCCTGCGAATCTGGTCCGTCGTATCGAGTAGTCCAGTGATTAGGGGGTTTCGGTGTTTCTTGACTCTTTTGCTATATCTGTCGCTATATTTTGCTATTTCCTCTTTGACTGTGGGTATCTTGAGATCACGATGTATTGTTTCGTTGGTAACATACCAAGGTGCATCTATTAAGGATCTTAGCGTTTTCGATTGGAAGCGTTGAAGTATTTCAATGTTGGAGTTACTTGCTGTTCCCCATAGTTGGATTCCGTAGGTGCAGACAGGTTTATCGAGAAATGGAATTAAATTTCTTTGGAATTTAATATTACTAAAAAATAATTTGTCATTAGAAGAACGGAATTTGTTACTGTAAAATTTAATTCATCGAAGGCAAGCAATTAATTTTTTGGAATTGAATGCGATAAATAAGCGGATAAAAACGGAATTTAGTGAAAACGAGTCTTCTGTAAGATAAGGGATTGTCGGCCTGGTCTGGGATAAAGGTGGATAAAAATGTCTCGTTAACAGCTCGAAACGCTGTAACACCGGAGAATAATACCAATTAGGAGTAGGTAGCTGGCAGTACGAACGCGATAAGGTTATATATATTTCGCAAGTTAATTTATTCTGGATAAAAGGAGCTTAGTTCCCAGACAGTTTGCTGAATGCAGTAGCACTTTCAACTAAAACCTGCAATGCGATCTTCCAATCCAAATACTGTTCAACCGTTTCGTACTTTCTATATACTTTAGATTTTTTCACAACAGATTTTTCCTTAACAATGGACGCGATGCTATAATGACAACATATTTCTCAACAGAAGAGTATTGTTATATGGCAACGCGGATAAGGAAATACAGAAATTTCTGTGAGCGTATGAAGCCGCGATTATATCAAGAAGCTTTTTACGTCCTACAAAGCAAAAATCTCATGAATACTCCCTTTCTTTGTCCCTTCTTGGCCCCTCGAACCTTTCCTCTCTTGGCTATTGTTCGTTTGTAATTCCTGATATTCTTTCAACTCCATCGCAGCAACGTGTCGTATCTTCCATCGTCTTCCACCCTTCGAACGTAGCAAACGCATGGTTAATATAACGTATTCAAATTCGAGTCAATTCTCAACGCGAGAATTGATCGTAATTTTAATAAATAAATAAAAAAGAAAAATTCGAGTCAAAGTTTATCATGAATAAATTACGTCGCGAGTCATATATTTTTTCCTCTTCTCGAGATTGAAAATTCTTACGATCGATTACCTACTATCGAAGTACAACTATGCAATATATAATCTTTCTAGCAATTATAATTTTTTATCTTCCTATTTTCGCATAACAGTGAAGTTATTTGAAAATAGAAATTCTATATGCGAACATTAAGAGAAATATTCACTTATTGAAAGCTTTGCTTTATTAAAAATAAATTCGGTTGCTTGCACGCGTCCCTTAAAAACATATTGAAACTCAATTTTCTCAAAAACAAAGCCTCGCATTAAAGAATTATACAACCATGTAGAATCAGTCAATTCGTTATAGCACTCATTGCGGGACACCCTGTATAATCGAAAGTTTTTAACGAAGTTAACTCGAGCGGTGCGCGCGCATATACACGTTAATTCGATATTCCGTGTGTGGTCGACTAAAGTGTCAGTGGCGGCATCACCTGTTGCTAGCAATTAACGAATGCGTCACGGCTTGATGCTGGCTTTATGAAAAGTAAACCTGATCTTTTGCCTCGCGATTACTTGCAGCTGAGATTTATTGTCCGGCGCGATGATTCGGTAATATACGTATGTATTACTAAGTTCAAATTAGTTTCGACCTTAACATGCAATCTATGAAGTAACATCGCGAAGAAATCAATAGATCACGTAAAATAGTTAAAACAGACTAGTTACGGCTTAATATCGTTATTTTAACGTTATATCGAATTCACATTCAAAGTTATATCGTTGAACAGAAAATTTCGACTCGATTGAGAGAAAACTGAACGTGCGAGCAATACGATCGCGGTAAGCACGAAATCGTAGTGGATAGTTATGGAAATAATACGTGTACCCATGGTAGGTAAGTACGTCGATCTAGGAACCACGTTGTTATCTAACCTTATCTTTAGTTTATCGAAAATTGCATTCTCCTGCGCCGTATGGCGCACGAATATCTAAATCGAATGTCTTCAACGCGTCATAAAACTTAAGCAACCATGTAATAACAATTTTCCATTTTTTCAAGCTTATAGCGACAGATATAGCAAAAGAGTCAAGAAACACCGAAACCCACTAATCACTGGACTACTTGATACGACCGACCAGATTCGCAGGCTGAAGAGGCACTACCCGCTAGACCTGAACGCTAGATTCAATTAGTTATCTAAATTAAGTAATATTCACTTATTTATAATACTTACATATAAATTATACTTATCTATAATAAGTATTAACTTATTATAAATAATCCGCCATGTCACTGCGCCACACCAGAAAAATTACTGAAAATTCTCAACGCGAGAATTGATTGTAATTTTAATAAATAAATAAAAAAAAAACTTTTTTCAAGCTGTTTTTAAGATATGGTGGAAGATGGATTTTGTTTGGATTATGTAGCGGCTCATGGCCGTGGAGAAAGTTCCAGGGTTGAAGCACACGTGTTTGCCACATGGCCGGCGAAACGACGTCCGAGGAGGGACGTTTCTTTTCTTTTTATTTATTAAAATTTACAATCAATTCTCGCGTTAAGAATTTTCAGTAATTTTTCTGGCGTGGCGCAGTAACATGGCTAATTATTTATAATAAGTTAGTACTTTTTATAGATAAGTATAATTTATAAGTAAGTATTATAAATAAGCGAATATTACTTAATTTAGATAGCTAATTGAATCTAGCGTTTAGATCTAGCGGGTAGTGTCACTTTAGCCTGCGGATTTGGTCCGACGTATCAAATAGTCCAGTAATTAGGGGGTTTCGATGTTTGTTGACTCTTGTAGCAAAAGAATACATCTTTTTTTTATGTGGTAGGCTATTTACAATCAATTTTCATTGAGAATTATAAGTTTTTTTTTTTATTTAGTTGTTTACATTCACAATTTGTCCGATTTGGAGATTTGGTAGAATTGAGAATTATAAGTAAAAAATAAATCCTGGGACTTACCAAATAACCCATGGGGCTTCGAAGAGAAAATTTACTGTTCTATCGCCTACGGGTTTTTCCATCCCCACCTCGGAAGGAAACTCCCCCTCCCGAGGACCACGGCACTTCTTCATACTCGATAGACGATAGTCGTTCACAGCAGTCGCTGCTGATCGCACTGTTAGTCCCTCAGTCATAGTTAGTTCGTTCGTTGCGTCCCAAAACGACGCCGTTTCCGTAGATCGCGAGTGTTCATGATGGAAAATTCCAACGAGAAAGACTGCGCAACGAACGACGAAGTCCGCGCAACGAACGACGAAGTCCGTGCAACGAACGACGAAGTCCGCGCAACGAACGACGAAGTCCGTGCAACGAACGACGAAGTCCGCGCAACGAACGACGAAGTCCGCGCAACGAACGACGAAGTCCGTGCAACGAACGACGAAGTCCGTGCAACGAACGACGAAGTCCGCGCAACGAACGACGAAGTCCGTGCAACGAACGACGAAGTCCGCGCAACGAACGACGAAGTCCGCGCAACGAACGACGAAGTCCGTGCAACGAACGACGAAGTCCGTGCAACGAACGACGAAGTCCGCGCAACGAACGACGAAGTCCGTGCAACGAACGACGAAGTCCGCGCAACGAACGACGAAGTCCGCGCAACGAACGACGAAGTCCGTGCAACGAACGACGAAGTCCGTGCAACGAACGACGAAGTCCGCGCAACGAACGACGAAGTCCGTGCAACGAACGACGAAGTCCGCGCAACGAACGACGAAGTCCGCGCAACGAACGACGAAGTCCGCGCAACGAACGACGAAGTCCGCGCAACGAACGACGAAGTCCGTGCAACGAACGACGAAGTCCGCGCAACGGACGACGAAGTCCGCGCAACGAACGACGAAGTCCGTGCAACGGACGACGAAGTCCGCGCAACGGACGACGAAGTCCGCGCAACGAACAGCAGAGTCTACGCAACGAGCGCCAAAGTCTGCGTACCTCCGTTAGAGCCGCAAAATGTATTGCTGTGGTTTGCCTTGTTAGAAAAGCAGTTTGAATCATTGTATATCACAAACGACAAATTAAAATTTGACACCGTCATCAAAAACATCGGGTGTCGACACTCAAAGCTAGTCGCGGACATGGTGCGTAGTCCGCCGTGGACGGGACGATACGAGAAGTTGAAGAATGAACTAATAAAACAACTAGCCAATCCGTACGCCGTGAAAGTGTGGAAATCACTCCAAAATGAAAAAATAGAAAAGAGGATGCCCTCTCAGTTCTACAAACATTTAACGGGAATGGCCGGGACGTGGGTCTCCGACGACCTCGTTCGGATGCTCTGGATAAAAAATCTTCCGCCAAGTGTGCAACAGGCCCTAGACCTCACGAAAAATATGGATGCAGACGCCTTGGCTGAAATGGCAGACCGGATCTACAAGATCTGGTCCGAAACAGGACAAATACCCGCGGCAAGCGCAGAGCAAACGACGGCGGTCAGCAAACAATCGAACTGCGCCTTAGACGCACTGAACGACCGGATAAGTCGATTGGAAGAGCAAACTAGCATGCTGACCCTCGACCGTTGTCAATCAACGTCACTGCAGCAGCCTGGCCTATGGCATAGAAGTCTCAGTGACTGCGCGAATAAGTGCTATTACCCC
The DNA here is from genome assembly GCF_011952205.1 of Bombus bifarius. NCBI lineage: Eukaryota > Metazoa > Arthropoda > Insecta > Hymenoptera > Apidae > Bombus > Bombus bifarius. The sequence goes on along the minus strand of NW_022884412.1, from coordinate 684,497 downwards.
TGCAGCTGGAACCAGAACCAGAGAAACGAGACACAGTCGTCCATGATCGCGACGTACGACGTCGATATGTGGGGCTGCATTTATGTGAGAGACACTCTTTCGGAGTATACTTTCCTCGTGGATACGGGCGCCTCGCTATCCATGTTCCCGCGACACAAACTACCCGCGTGTAATAACCGGGTTAAGGACGAAAATTATCATTTGATTGCGGCCAACGGGACGAAAATCGATACGTATGGGCGAATCCTGGTATACCTTAGTCTGGGTCATAAATGGAAGTTCCAATGGCACTTTATAGTAGCAGACGTTATCGAGCCTACCATCGGTATGGACTTCATGCAGCACCACGGGTTCCTGGTGGACACACAAAACAAATGCCTCTTTAGATCGGCCGAACCTGCCTACGAAATACTCTGTCAGGGATGTCATTGGGGATACATCGCACCACATAAGCCGAATCTACTTACCAAGTCCTTCCCCGAATTTCCGAACCTAAAGCGTCGGTCTGCTTTCGGACGAGGAAAAGTACCTAACGCGGAACGCGACTCCAGTGCCACGTTAAAACCTCACACCGTTACCAGACCTGGATTGTGTTGATGTTAACCCTCTGAAACGGGGAAGGCAAAATTCAAGGTGATGGAGCAAGGAGAACGACTTTACACTTTAAATTAGATAATGGTTAATTTATAACTAAATGTATATAAATTGACGAGCTTTAAGTTACTTAACGCGTGTATCATTTTAATTATAGACAAATAAAATTACACGTTCATTTATATAGAGATATATCTTATTCAACTTCGCTGCATTTTTTACAAATTATTTTATTATCAAATGTACATTAGCCATATACATAGTTCACGCATCTTAAACAAATTTTCGTAATCTTGTAACCTTTATAATTTTTTACTTGACAAGTTTTTTGTAGTAATGAATCTGAACTTGTTGATAGTTTTATCGCATGGTTTTTCCCCGCGATTCTTTATACGAAAGTAAAGTATACACCAGATTTATAACAATTTTGTGAATTCTCTATAAATTGGCCCCATACTGTAGATACCATTGCAAATTTATTTGTTCCTAAACGTTGTATCCTTTCGCTCTTCTTATCAAATCGTATAAACCTCGTAATTTCAACCAAGGCATTCCGCATTGTTTTTGAAAAAAATGCAGGTCTTCAAATTTTATTCCACAAATATGAGACATCTAAATTCTTTGCTTAATAATTAATTCTTTGCACCGCGGGTATATAGCAGAGTAATAAATGCATTTAGTTTTGTTGCATCTAATTCCCTCTTAGTCCCCAATACCCTAAACGCCTCTTCTTTCGTACAATTTATCATATGACCTTTATACGGTGATTAATGATAAGATAAAATGCCGTCTTTACTTGTCCTTTCATTATATGCCGTTTAGCATATCTCTAAAAATATTATGAACTAATGTCCTACCAGGTTTGGGACTTGCATCTGTTTCTCTCGAAACTGTCCCGTCGGGCCCAGTTTCGATACGTTGGTTCTCTACATCAGTCTCACCTTTTGCTATCAACGATAATTCCTTTCCTTTTTGCCCTTACGTAAATGCTTATTTATAATATTCATCTCTGATTCGGTTGTAAATAGCTTCTCATGTGTTTCCATGCCGTTTTCAGTTGCTGAAGTTTCTTGTTCATCGCACACTGAACAGTCTTCTATGTCCGTAATTTTTTTTTATAATTTTTTTTTCTGAAAGTCGACATTTTTAGGGTAAATATTTATCATGGAATAACACCATGTACGAAATACAAAATTATTGTCAAATTGGATATGCTTTACTTTTCCTTTTATAACAACTTTACACAAAACGCTCTGAGGTGCTTTCTGTCTGAGTTTTAGCGATAACAAGTTTAGATGTCGACTGATTGGCTAACAAACTGAGATGTATTCTAGTCAAAAGGACAATAGCAAGTAAGAATATGGTCTGTGACGGTAATATTTATACGAAAATATTGATGAGTATTAACCGCTCTCCATCAACGGTTACCCGAGGGTGGGGTTGGGAAGAACCCACTTTTCCCGTGTTTTATCGCAATGAGCAATAACCCTAAAAAATTTCTCAACTTTTAAAATGTTTGTAACAATGAACCATAAAAAATACTAAATTTTATGGCGGTTCCTTAGGATTATTATGAGCCTGAATTGATATCTCTTGACAGCTGGTGGCCATCTTGATCGAGGGATGGATTATATTTTATGACAAGGTTACAGGCGTAACAGTTATTATTTGTTATTACTGATTTTGTTTGTCATCTGACCTTGAGATAGCCTTTTCTTTGTACTGATTGCATTTATTTTAAGAGTAACTAAAATATTTTATCGGCCAGTCAAATTGACTGCCCGCGGTGGACAAGGCAGAATACAATTTTTTCTCAGAAAAGAAAAAAGTAAAACTGAAAAATATATTGTATGCATGTTTTAGGAAAATTCAGAAATTATGAAGCGATATGATAATGTTTAACCACTTGTGCTAGAAATACGTGCCACGCACGTCGAGATACTTTTGTTTCAAAATCGCCAGCGACGTGTTTACCACGACGATGATAAACATTTAAATAAAAATGACGTGTGCTGCACATCGGCTAACAATCCGATCGTTCGTTTGTCGAGCTACAGTTTCAGAGTGCGCGTCGTCACATAGAGACATCGATATCTTGAGAATAGAGTATTAATAAATAAAATGCTATTGTTGCCGTGAGTATTTATTCATATCCGTGTAAAATTCTTTATGTAAGACCCTACCAACGCCCTGGACCGCTGCTTAAAAGATTGCACTCGCAGACATGGTCAGGCGTGTTATATTGTTGCGCACGATATGCGCAACTGTAAGTTTATTGGTAACGCAAGTGGTTAAATATGGTTAAATTTGTGTAGAAGTTTAAGAATGGTCAATTTGACCGGCACTGGTAAGTTTACTGCTAATCAGCATCTTTTTTTTTTTTTTACTTATTTATTAAAATTACAATCAATTCTCGCGTTGAGAATTTTCAGTAATTTTTCTGGCGTGACGCAGTGACATGGCTGATTATTTATAATAAGTTAATACTTATTATAGATAAGTATAATTTATAAGTAAGTATTATAAATAAGTGAATATTACTTAATTTAGATAACTAATTGAATCTAGCGTTTAGGTCTAGCGGGTAGTGCTTCTTCAGCCTGCGAATCTGGTCCGTCGTATCAAGTAGTCCAGTGATTAGGGGGAATCGGCATCTGGGCAGCGGAAACGGTCAACACATCAAGCATAGAAAGAAGACTGAAAAGGAAACACCCAACAGATCTCACAAAGGACGTAACCTAACAAACACGATGATGGTACCCCGCTGGGGGTAGCCACCCACATGTTATATTATTATACCGCTATAATATTTTACCAAATGTCCTACTGGACAAATTGTAAAATTTAAATAAATAAATAAACAAGAAAAATCAGCATTTCGACAAGTGTTCGCCGCGTCAATTCCGACATCTCGACTACATCGAACAGTTTACGACTAACGTACAATACATCAAAGGCCAAGATAATAATGTAGCAGACGCTTTATCCCGGATCGAAGCGATAGGGAAATCCGTAGACCACTACACTCTCGCTGCTGCGCAAGAGTACGACACCGAGTTACGCGACATCGTCAACGCCGGCACATACGCGTTACAATTAAATACAATTGATCACGACGTGAAAATGAATCGCGACGTATTAGGCGACGCCGTACGACCGTATGCTCCGAAACCCTTGCGGCGCAGCGTATTTAATTCGCTTCACGGACTTTCTCATCCTAGGATACGCGCTACGCAAATCTTACTTTTTCTTTTTTTGTTTATTTATTTATTTAAATTTTACAATTTGTCCAGTAGGACATTTGATAAAGTATTATAGCGGTATACTAATATATCATGTGGGTGGCTACCCCCAGCGGGGTACCATCATCGTGTTTGTTAGGTTATGTCCTTTGTGAGATCTGTTCGGTGTTTCCTTTTTAATCTTCTTTTTATGCTTGATGTGTCGATGTTTCCGCTGCCAGCCAATTTGGTGCGTTGCTTTTCTTTCTCTGTACCTTCTTGCACTTCTGTTAATCTCCTCCTTGACCGTTGGTATTCCCAGGTCTTTCCGAATGTCCTCGTTTCTAACGTACCATGGCGTGTTTACTATTGTTCTGAGTACAAATCTTAGTGACGACGCGTTTCGTCTGGCCGTCGATAAACAAGGACTATCGAAACTAGTCGCGACAGTGCATTCCGTGTGAGCGATGTAAAGACACTACATAAGTATCCTCAGCAACTAAAACATTCGGAGCGTTAACAGGTCGTTTTGAACACATACACATAAACATTGTCGTGATACAATATTCGCAAGGTTACCGATATTGTCTAACGTGTATCGATCGTTTCTCGCGTTGGCTCGAAACAATACCCATAGCTGATATGGAAGCGTCAAACTTCCTACTTCAGCATTTCTTTCTACGTGGATAGCTCGTTTCGGCGTACCCTTGAGAATAACATCCGACCAAGGACGCCAATTCGAATCAAAACTATTGGAGGAATTATGTCGGTTGCTTGGCATCAAACATTTACCCACGACAGTCTATCACCCCGCGTCCAACGGGATGGTGGGCGTGCATCTATAACTAAAAGCAGCGATCAAATGTCACGATACGAGCAACTGGGTAGAGATTTTACCAATTGTTTTGTTGAGCATCCGAACCGCCGTTAAGGAGGACCTGAACGCAACGGCTGCCAAAATGGTTTATGGCACCGGAATATGTTTACCGGCAGAGTACTTTTTGCTCGCGACTCAGTAAGCGAACTCGAATGAAATCAAATAAGAAAAATTAAACCTCAACCGATCGCGCGACATGGCACAAGGAAGATTTTTATCTTCCGCGAACTCGCGTCATCGCCATACGTATTTTTGCGCAACGACTCCGTCAAGAGCCCATTACAACCACCCTACGACGGATCATGTAAGGTAATACAACGCGGAGATAAAACTTTTACGATAGAAATCAGCAACAAAAACACAATAGTTTCCATAGACCGACTGAAACCCGCTTTTGTAATAACCGACGACATCGAGCACCGACAACCTCACGAAAACAGCGCCGACCCCCGCGGCGTGTTAACCCAGCCTGAAACCCAAAGCAATCGAAACGATAGGCAGGTAGTTCGGAGCGAGATAAATCCGGAAAATAGGTACGTCACGCACGCGGGCAGGAAAGTCCGGTTTTCTGAACGATTCCAGACGGATTAAAGATAAGCAATGCAATAAGCTTAGCACGTAAAACCTACCGGCGACAAACATTGTACAACAAAAAAAAAAAAGAAAAATAATAACGTTACCACTGGTAAGGGGGTGATATAGCGGCCCATGTCCGTAGAGAAAATTCCAGGGTTGAAGCACAAGTGTTGTCCTGTCCGAGGACAGGACGTTTTTTTTTTCTTTTTTAAATATTTATTAAAATTACAATCAATTCTCGCGTTGAGAATTTTCAGTAATTTTTCTGGCGTGGCGCAGTAACATGGCTAATTATTTATAGTAAGTTAATACTTATTATATGTTGAGGTTATTCGGTGTGTAAACAGAGAAAACACGTGGATAAATTGTAAGGTAGAAAATATATTTAAATAGAAGTGTAATAAGTAAAAATACAATTTGAGCTGGTCCAGATCCGCATGTTAGCTGTGTTACCTAATAACTGAAAATCCCGAAGCCAACGTCGCCTGTCTACTGTTTATGGCCTGACTTCGTCGCAGTCTTTTGTCTACGCGCTGTCGATGGCTTCAGTGCTTGAGAAAACTAAAAAAGACCAGATGTAGAGTTTTCTTAGAAGTGGTAACCACTTCAACATTATAGATAAGTATAATTTATATGTAAGTATTATAAATAAGTAGGTATTACTTAATTTAGATAACTAATTGAATCTAGCGTTCAGGTCTAGCAGGTAGTGTCTCTTCAGCCTGCGGATCTGGCCCGACGTATCAAGTAATCCAGTGATTAGGGGGTTTCGGTGTTTGTTGACTCTTTTGCTATATCTGTCGCTATATTTTGCTATTTCCTCTTTGACTGTGGGTATCTTGAGGTCACGATGTATTGTTTCGTTGGTAACATACCAAGGTGCATCAATTAAGGATCTTAGCGTTTTCGATTGGAAGCGTTGAAGAGGACAGGACGTCGTAAAAGAACAAATCCTGCGACTTACTAAATAACCCATGGGCCTTCGAAGAGAAAATTTATTGTTTTATTGCCTATGGGTTTCTCCATCCCCACCTCGGCACCCTATAAAAAGGGAAATGAGGAAAAGCTCGGAATAGTCGATAGTCGTTCCATAGTCGATCATTTCACAACACAGTCGTTCATAGTAATTCACGGTAGTCGCTGGTAGTCGCGCGGTTAGGCAGTCAGACAGATAGTCATAGTTCGTACCAATGTATCAGGCTTACATCACTTTTGTATCATCATCGCTTGAGCTCGACGTGCGTCCATTACGATTTATAATAAAGCGGGGCACACTCGACATCGAAATGAACATTGTTAAAGTTATACACCGGAGTAATTTAATAACACCCAAACGTCCTTACCACCTCAATTAGTTATTTAAAAATAAATTATACTTAACTATACACACAGGTACATGTAAAATAATGGAATAATATAACAACGCAAAATTTTTTTAATTTTCTATAATAATAAGATACTAATTATTTTAAGAAGAATAATAACGTTAACGATATATTTATCGTTCGCTGTCCTGATTAGTTTTAATTCCAAAATCGAGTTACATCCACCTCCTTAAAAGTCTGTAACTGGTCATCGTTGGACTGCTAGCTGAAATCGATTTCCGTGACTTTCCTTTAAAGCCATCGCTCGAACTATCGATCGTTCGGTCGGCAATGACAAGCAAGAGAAAGAGAAACGGAGATGGTGGAAAACAGTTGGATAGGCGGAAAGGGGGTGTAACATTGATTTCTGGCACGACCAAACTGGTACGCCATGCTTTTAGGGAAGCAATAGCACCTGCCAAGGGATTTGTCGTCAACGATGGTCCTGCAAACAAAAGTATAGCAAATACTACGAAACTATAGCACAGTTCAAAACTTTATCGGATCGTGTCTGTCGCCAGCGCATATATCGAAGACACAAGATAAAGCATGAACGAGAGCAAACATGCGAATTCGTGTTATTCGTAAAAATTTCCCTTTGTTGCTAGCATATTATGGTAACTTCCGTCTTGTACGTTTAAAATTCTTGCATAGATCACAAAAGAACGTGTTGATATATCATATCATTTTAAATTCATGAATAGGAAGACTTATTTAAACGGCATTGTCATGTTTAAAAAGGACATTGTTTCGTTGGTTACATCGCGTTGATACGATGTTCGTTAGCTATCATAACTGGTCTTGATATCTTATACTTACGTTCATAGCGAAATTGAATAATACAGCTATTTTTCCACGAGACCGCAAACAGTAGAAACAAATGAATCCACGAGAAGATTCCCTCCATTTACGATGCTTTCCAAAGCTGGTAGTAAACCCGTGGCCGTCACAAATGGCACCTATTTTATTCGTCCCGGAGTAAGTTTCTTTGTAGCTGAATAAAAATACAGTAGCTTTGAAGGTTTTAAAAGAAAACAGCACGGTTATGACTTGTTGCATGGTGTTTATATTGAAATAATGCAACAAAAGGAAATAATTAAATCTAAAGGTAAATTTTACCAATGAAATTCATTCTTTTCACATACTTTTTATTATCGACGATTGTTTCTTCTTACCGGTTGCAATTCTAGATTATAACCGAAATATTTTTCATGCTTTAAAACTGGAGAATGAAGGAACTTAATAATAAAATACGAGAAGCTACTGTTTAAGAATAACTAACTAAAAAATATCAATGAATAATTCAGAATAGCGAGAAATACAATAATTTTATTCGAAAGTGAAACGTTCAAAATATTATATACATGTAAAAGATGTATATATATGTTACACTGAGAAAGGTTTATTGTTAGTAAAGCCCGTTAAACCACAAGTTCATGAATCTGTAATGTCATGGTCTGAGTTCATAGTGAATTCCAGTATACCTATCTAGTTTCAGCGTTTCCAAGTACTGTCGCAATTCACTAGCACATAGTTTCATACTGCCCACACAATCTACTACGTTTCTACTAGATTAAATTAATTCGCCTATTAAGAGATTTGTTCCGCTTAGCAATCTCTTTATTATCCGTTTATATTACTATTTTAGGAATGTTCTACCAGGGGCGTGTAATTGCTTGGTGTCCCGTATGAAGTGGAAGAGAGAGGGAGAGAAACTTAGATCTAATATTATTATTAAATTATGTATATATATAATTAATATATATAATAAATAAATATATAATATATATATATATATGTTTGAATTAATTTATGAAATGAATTGAAATTATTCGATTTGATGATTAACACATTCAAACCAGGTGTATTTCTTCTGGTAAAGAAGACGCGAATTAAAATGTTTTCAATTTACAATTAGAGAAATGTGAACAAGCGATGAATCTAAGGTTCTTGCATTCGTTGCTATTATTAAGCTCTTTGTGCTGTGATGAATGCAAAGATTGCGGCGATTCTAATAGCACCTTACATTTGTTTGCAAAATTGATAGCGAATACTAAAAGCTCGCCTTACATTGTCAAACGCTAGCAGACAGGAACATTAATTTAGCGTCTCGTCTGGTTTTAGTAAGTAAATAAAGGGCGGAAATGAACTATCGAATCTATATATTATATATATATACAATAATACGATATTATACAATGTAATTATACGATGCGATATAACACGAATACAATAAGATACAAACGCCAAAATAGATTAAATCGGTAACAAAGAAAAGAAATATGGACGAGAAAACAATATAACTTAATCATTTAAAAAATGTTTATTTTACCATAAAATATATGGATTCTTTACAGCCAGATTACAGATTGTAAACAAGATAATAATTCTCAACATCTTAAGAAAGTCCTAATTATTTTTCAAGTTTATTTCATTTTCTGTGGATATCCAAATGCTTATGAACGAGAATGTATATACAACGTATGCACGACAATGCGGCAGCTGGAAATATAATACGTGGTGCTATAATGTACCATCGTAAATAACTTATTATGACTTTAGCGTAATATCGTATTGCTTGTATTGTTTGCTTTGTCGCACTAGTCACCGCATTCTTCACGCTAAGTTGCATTCGCATGGAACATTACGAAGCGCGCGCACCCTCCACTCGTTTGTCCGCTTCTGTTGGCAAGCTGCCGGATTCCTGTTCGCGCAGATGTTATTTTTACCAAAATTCCATGATTCTCGTTACTGAGAATCTGAGAAAATGATTCCGTTACTTCCAATTGCTGTGTGTACCCTTTCAATAACTACGTACAAGTATAGTATCCTTTTTATTAAATGAAATATAATTATCTTTTTCTAAGATAATTATATCGAGATTCAACCAATTCAAGATTAAACCAATATTCTTTGCTACACTATTTTCTATATCCTTTTAGCCGGCTTAACGTATACAATTCATTTAACGTAAGCACGACCAAAGCTGGCAGGACACAAATTTTACTCTATCCGATACTCGCATCGTTTCGTTCCGCATTACGAAAACTAATATCTCCGTAAATTGACAATATCGAACAGGGATCAAGGATCCTCTCGACACGCGCTATCCTTATAGCAGCTACCTTTCTAGTTTCCATGCAATCTTTCGACCAGGAAAAGACGTCAGTCTGCCTTATTTCCGCGCGCTTGATTCCTAGGATCGATGAACGTGGAAATGGCGCAGCGATTGGTGCCAAGGTTTCAATACGGGAAGAAAGAAAATAGGCGCGTAATTAATTCAGTAGATACGAATCGATTCTAGGCTGGTTCTCTATACCCGGTGAACCATGAAAACGCGTGAGAAGGGTTCGGTCGACATGACTAACCGATGCCAAGGAATTCTACGTCTACAAATTCGTTCCGTTTTTCTAATTGCCAGAGACGATCTAATCGACCGAACTCTCATAACTTATGAATGCGTTCGTGCCGTTTCATGCCATACAACCACCGTCTTGTCTTTTCATTTTGTTTCGTGGAAGTTAAAGAAGAATTGTGGAAAGTTTATGTAACGCTCACGTTGAATGCCGTTGCGCGAGGTTAGTTTGCAGTTTTAAAGATGCAATCGAGTTCGGCACAAATACCACGTTACTATGAATTGAAAGCCTTTTCCTTTAAAGACACGTCCGATGGAGTATATCGAGAATGCACATTTTTATTTATTAAAATTTACAATCAATTCTCGCATTGAGAATTTTCAGTAATTTTTCTGGGGTGGCGCAGTGACAAGGCTAATTATTTATAGTAAGTTAATACTTATTATAGATAAGTATGATTTGTAAATAAGTATTATAAATAAGTAAATATTACTTAATTTAAATAATTAATTGAATCTCTCATTTAGGTCTAGCGGGTAGTGTCTCTTCAGCCTGCGGATCTGGTCCGACGAGCTGGTGTTTGTTGACTCTTTTGCTATATCTGTCGCTATATTTTGCTATTTCCTCTTTGACTGTGGGTATCTCGAGGTCGCAATGTATTGTTTCGTTGGTAGCATACCAAGGGGGAATGCACATGTAGAAATTAATATTTAATAATAAGCATTTGGGATGAAGAATTTAAATATGTGGAAATGTTAAATCCCAAACGTGCCCTCAGTTGTGACATATCAAATAAAATAATAACAAAATGATATAAAAAATAACGCCTGATAGTTTCTCCGCTTGAACAAATATTCTGATCAAATATTCAGACTTTCGTTCAAACGTCCAATTCCCTGCGTTTTCAATTCTGTTATATAGAGAATAATTAGTTAATAATAATTGAACTTTGATACATTCGCGATTCGGCAATCGTGTCGTATGTGTTGAGTTCACCGATAAAGTTTAACCATCGGATAAATACATTATAGAAAAGAAGCAGATTAACGGCCTCGTTACTTTGTACGACGCCATAGTGTCCAATGCTTACGGGAAGCTAGAGATGTTGTTCAGTATACCGCCTCTACGATATCATGATTCACGGTAACGATAACTGCACGGATGCTTGCGGCATGACCACCATATTGAATTGCAATATTCGGAAATAGCGCCTTAATGCAACGGCGTTAAGTCTCCGTAGAAAATTTTTTATGAGAGCTTTTTTAAAAATCTAAAAATATCATAGGCGATCATATCGTATACATCGTTTTCATTACATCGAGCTACCGATAATTGCGAATGTTTATGCATCTGTAGCAAATATAAATGAATAAAATATCCAAAATTAAATACATTTTTTTGTGTATTTATACTTTCCTGTTGATTTTTGTTTCATTACTTCTGTTATATTCTTCACGAGTTGGTATATTAATTTTGATCGGTATATTAATTTACTTCCGTTTTGCGTTTAAATATTATACACATACACACGTCATGTTAACGTTATACACATTTTCGTTTACACTTAACTAATTCGTTCGATTACGAAAATCATTCAAAAGTTATTAGCCATAGTCTTAAATTTGCAATTTTTTACCTTCATTTTTACCTTTATTCTCTTCCTTTCTCCTTTTATACCAAAACTGTAATAAATTTTATCTTACGATACTTACGATGTTATATAGGTAGAAAAGGGTAATTGAATTTGCTTGCTACTGATACTGTTAGTTAAACATTTAGCATCTAAAAGGCGGTTTCCTTTTTATACATGGTGTTTTAATAAATTTAACAATAACTTGCAGTAGTATACGGTAAAGATCAAAAGAAACTTTTCACTTCTCTTTTATGAGCACTTTCCACTGAAGTTTAATTAATGTCTATCAATTATGAACGTGAGATAAGTGGATCGATATGGCACGATAAACAAACATTTATAGCTTCTCGGGTAATTATCAAATTTTTATATGCATTTACAAAGAGATTTGTTTAGTTTCATTATTTTATACGGTCTACACTGCACAACGCAACAAAACGTAACAAAAATATCAGTACCCATTTCTAATTCGCAAATATAATCGTTAAAATCTAGAAAAAAATAAATTATGGAAATGTCTCGTTTGTATCGGAAATCCAATTTTTCACCGCTGTTTTCAATGGTTTACTCTGAAAAAAGTAGATTGAAAAATTCGTTTGTCAGTCTAGCACATCAATCAATCGCTTTGAAGATTGACAAAGAGCTATTGAAATTTCGCGGTCAAAGTTCATTGTTCTCGCAAGTGATCCCGTGTACACTGATCAAAATCAGCTAAAAAAGACTTAGATAGCAATATCCGGGGGAACACGATACGTTCGTTTTAATCTCGATGGAATTGGAGCAAAAGCCACATCGATCTGACTTAATCGATATGCGTACGTTATGCATTGACACTGACGTATACTGTCAATCTATCCAATGAAACTCTGATATCGGGAAATGTATTTTATTATTAAATTTCCTGCTGGAGTACAGCTGAAATTTTTTGTGTATCGTTCCATAAAACTACTCTTGCCAACGTGTGCCGGAAACATTTTGCATCCTGCATGCTTTATTTCTTCTCTTCCTTACACGGGAAATGTCCATGTTAAATGATGTCGTAGTACACGATGGATACTAATAAAGCTCTCAAATAACTGATCTTCGACGATCTAAAAATCATCGTCAAGTAGCACATCGAAAAAATGGCTACAAGATAAACAAATAAAAGCGAACCCCAGGAAATGCGACCATATTACATTTACACTACGAAAACAGAAACCACCAAATATCCAATTGAATGGCACGCACATAACACAAACAAGGCAAGTTAAATACCTAGGACCCCACTTAGACACACAACTTACATGAAAGCAACATACTAAATCAATTGCAGACAAAATACGGATAAGAAGAAGGCAGATGTACTGGCTAACTAGTCGAAACTCTAAACTCAACATGGAAAATAAACTAAAAATCTATAAAATGATAATAAAACCAATTTGGAATACCACTACGGGGAACAGCAACAATGAGTCACATAAATAAACTAGAATCGCTACAATAGAAGATACTGAGAGCGATAGTCAACGCCCCATGGTCAGAAACGAGGATATACACAAAGACTTAAAAATACCAACGCTCAAAGAAGAAATCGGCAGGTAGGCAGAAAAATACAAGGAAAGAACGGCAACACAACCAAACCAGCTGAAAATTCTCACAAAAAGAAGACTAATTCTCAATGCGAGAATTGATTGTAAATTTTAATGAATAAAAAAGAAGAAAAAAAAGACTAAAGAGAAAACACCCCACTGACCTCACTAAAGAAGTAAAACAGACAAACGAGTAGCACATTCTTTGAGAGCATTTCCGTTCTAGAAATTTCTGTTCTGACATTAAAAGGTATAAGAATAATTCAATAAGCTATGCAAATGCCATCTTATGAACGGAAACGACCCGTTTTCTAATTGGGTTAGGGAAAGGTGTTACTTGCTGATCGCGTGACGAGCTACTTGCACGTTTTAATTGAAAGGGTGGCTCTAGCATTTAGGTAACTTTTGATAAGCGGGCGGAACTGAACGAAAGGCGCGATAATTGGTACTAAAAGTCATGCCAGCGTGAAACATTTGCATCAGACAAGGACATGCAACAATACACTCACATCAAAATGACATTAACTGAGAATGAAATTAGGATAAATTTATAAAAATATAAGAAACATTCTACAAAGGTATGAAACGTAATTAGAATCCGCCAGATGTATAACAGATACGAACTATACGTATACAATATAAGAGTTATTCAAGATATGATATAAAATGATGTCACACATAAATGAAAAACAAGAAAACTTAGCTTCGACACATCTTGCTTTGCAACATTGTCCAATCTTACACGTTTGACACAAAGGCACGAGAGCATTTTTTATACTTGCATGAATGCGGAATGTAGTGGGACGAAAAATAAATTTACCCGGTATATATAAATTTTCATAAATTGCTAGATTTAGCATTTAGTGGTCTCGAGTAGCGGTGGTCGGTCTAAAAATTCATCGGAATTTCCGGTGGACTTGAAGGCGGCTGCGCTCAACGGGAAGAGTAACAGTTACGCCATTGTCGTCATTCGTAAAAACAGCGAGAACGGAAAGAGAGAAAAATTTATTTTTGTATCTTTTGAATAACACTTCCAGAGGCAGCGCTCAGGGCTGCGTTCCGTCACCTGATTGGCGCTTTTAATTTTCCATTCATCCGGATGTAGTCGAGCCCGCAGGCCAGCCATCGTTTGACGTGCAAATCCCACGTCTCGTTTTCGCATGAGCGTTGAACGTTGCGGCATCTACGGTCCTCGCATTTCAAATCTAGATTTGCCATTGTACAAATCATTCCAAATGCTGTTGTTCGTTCATTCAAAAAATCCTGACCATTATCGCGATAAATGCAACAGATGCATTACGCTAACAAATCAATTGAAGATTCATATGATAATAAACTAGTTGCTCGCCTTATTGTTAGCGAGCAATTTCAAAACCATTCCATCGACTACGTACATATCGATTATAATCTTCGAAGAGCGTAATTTTACACGATCTACGATGAACGTGTCGACAACCTTCTACGGAAGAACCTTGAACGCTAAATGATGTTCGTTTTTCAAAATGAGCCAACGTCCATCTTTGCTGAGCGAAGAGAGGGACGACGAAAGATCTTACACTCGACAACGACGACGGTGTGGCGTCATCGTAGACGGCGAAGGGCAGATGCTATGGGTTTTCACGTAGATGAAAATTCAAGTAGTCGAGCAGGGACGCGTCGTGCTGACGGCAACGACAACGTCGACGTCTACGAGGCGTCGAGGAATACGTCGTTGGCTAATGCCACGACGACTTTCACGAAGCGTAGGTAATACGTATTGTGGCCGGAGTCGTGTCGTGATTTTCACCATACAGCCGCGTCGGTGTTCCCCGGGGCAGTCACGTCTTGCGCGAGATTCAATTTGCCGCCAAGCCCCCATCCATCCCCCTCCCCCGCCCCTTTCCCCTTTCCCTCTACTATGCCCGTGCTGTTGAGCCACCCCCTCGAACCGTGCTATCTCTCCTTGTTCCGTTGCCCATTTATCCTTTCCTACTCCTTTTTGATCCATTCCGGGCTAACGGGATTCTGCCTTTTCTTCTTTTCGTCTTCCTCTTCCGATTCTCGAGCGGCCGAGCAGTTGAGCATCGACGGACGAATATAAACGATCGACCAGACCAAGAGGAAACGGGTTTCCGTTAGGTTGTCGTGACAAGGATCCGGGATTTCTATGGGGTAAGTCAAAAATTCATTGTTATCCACATTCCGCTGCATAGCGTCGCATACCAATCCTAGAAACACAAACACGATTCAAATTTCGAACCCCGTTTGAAATTCATAAAATTTGTATTATAAATTCTGAAATACGTAAAAACACATTGCCTAGAATTTTCAGAAGCTACTTTGAAAAAGCAATATCACGGGAAAACAATAGAACATTTATAAACATTTTTATTCCTAATTTATTATTTCATTGTTCGATGTTCAAGTTATACATATTATTTTTTCTATAATATTTTAAATATAAATTTTATTCAGTCAGGTTAAAACAGCAATATTTCGCTTTTTCGTATTGCGAACGATAAAAAATATAGGTGTAATTAAAGTAAAATAATACGTCCTGTATTCACACAAGATAGAACACTGTGTGCGTGTCTATAAAATTAACGTGGAATTTCATACATGCTTTTATAAAAATTGTGCAATATTTTATGTTTTATGTTTGTATGACGCTATCGAAATATTTGAAACAACAAAATTGCGAAGCTACCTTTAATACAAATTATTTAAAAAAACGTATTACATTCGCAACTGCTCGCGTACACATTATCATTTTATCGTATACGTATTAAATCAACGTTGATATAGTTAGCTCGCAGATTTCACATTTATTCAAAGTAGAAACCGAAATTATTTAAATATCCCGATAATGTGAAATGTGATCTTATTTCGGAACAAAATCAATAGCAACGCGTTTAAGCCTCAAGTAGCTAGTTGCACTCGTTCAACGTCTATGGTACGTTGCGATATTTTTTAACAAAGAGTCAGTTACACCATTGGGATGCACGGTTGACTTCATAGGGCGAAATGGGAAAGGGGATAGGAGGAGGCGCAAGGAAAGGGATCGAACAAAGAAACAGCGAAAACATCTAGATGGTCAGACAAGGTTGTGTAAGTGGTAAAGGTCTGCGTTCGTTCCGACACGCGCTATAACCTCTCACTTTCGAAAGTTCTCGACAGTTTAGACCAGGACGAAGTGATTACGTTAAAAGCACTTTACACCTATTCCTTCGCCAATGTTACAGTTATAGCGTAGTCGTTGATAAAATACAAAGTAACCCCTTAACGCAAAGTGACTTCTTTGCTGTCTTTTCTCTTTCGTTTTTGTCTTAATTATACTCGTCATAGTATTTCACAGCCCTTTGAATTTCTCGACGATGTTAACGTGCTTATTCTTTATAATATTTTCGATTCTACCTCTTTTACGAGATTTTTATACAAGGTGATCCCGAAGTCGCGATACAACCGGAAAAGATGCGATCGCCGCGAATGCTTGTGCGAAATATCTCAAATTAGACGAATTAAATATGTGAAACACATCGGATAAAATTAATTTGCAATTCGACGCGTATTTTTATTGCGTCATCTACGAAATACGTTTCAAACTCTTATTTTCCAATCTGCTCCATTCTCCGTCCTCTAAAAATACGAATTTTCATGGTATCACGAAATTTGTTGTTCACGGTCTGCTTCTTTTCGTTAAAACACTTTCACGCGAGTTTCTTTAACGACTTCTCTCTGTAGTTCTCCTTCTCTTTCGAACAACCAGACTCTTTCGTTTTTTTATTCTTTAGCTTTTTGTTTCTCTAGCACACTCCGAAATCGTTTTTCTTACTTCTTTGTCTTACCTCTCACCAACAGGCAAGTTCGTAACATAAAGCTTCTCCAACCTTACCAATCCACCGGTAACCTTATCGTTTTAGCTTTTACACCTGTTTTATTGCATTCATACTATCGTTACTTCTATAATTACGCTCATTTATATAGGTTTCGCCTTTATTCCCTTTTCGTTTCACCCTTGACGTTCTCTTCCACTCCTTCCATTACCTCATTTTCTTTTCATCCTTTCTCCTTCGTTTAACCGTGATCCTCTCCACTCAATTATTATTGTATTCGTTGTTATTTTGCTTTTGATTCTACGTTTCATTACAATCTGCTTAATTCTTGATACTGCCTTTACTCTTCTTCGCTTTAAAATTTCATCCTTCTTTCCTCTCATTAAACACCCGTCTTTGGCTTTATTCTACTACTACAGGTTACTTTAAATGTGAAATCATAACGAAGCAATAGGACTCCTTTTTTATTAATTTGCTTATGCATTAACTCACTTTTCTCTACTACGTTTGCAACTGTTGCATCGTTCTACTATCTTGGTACACCTTTTCAGATCTATTTCTTCTTTATCTTGAAATTTTAGATCGATACTTCTTCTTTAAAACGACTGATAATCGGCCATAGGAGAAAATTAAATGAATAGTATTGACTGATTAAATCCAAGTTTTGAAATATTAATCGGTTGAATTTCCATTTATAATGGACGAACAGGATTGTCCGTAAACAGCATTAAGCCGGTAATCGCGGTCGGTTGGCTGGTTCCGTTCAGATGCGATTAAATGTTGCAGAGACAAGCAAGCCAGGCCAAGATCGTTTTGAACGGGCACTGATCTGGTCAATACTTTATAGGATGTCGTTAGCGAAAATCGAACGGCGTACCAGCTCCGTTGGCGTAATGAATTTGCGGCGGTGCTCGCACGTCTGTTTCTGGAACACGTGTCGGCCGATCGCGATGGAAGGCCCGCGGAATATCGGCCGTCGTTTTGCCCCGATAAATCCGGAATTCGAATTCGACGATCGCTGTGACGAGATCCCCTGTTCGTTAGGAAGGGTAGCGACGGGGGCTGCCCGGCACGAAGGTACTTCTGTTAACGAAGGGACTTAAGCGCTGTGATAGACATGGGTAGAATCGATTTTAACGGGACGTTTCTCAATGGACGTGGCTGCCACCATTCGAAATCGTCGCTACTACCAACCTACGGCACGCAATGCTATGTCTGTGGAAAAATAATTCGATCAAGAGACATGCCTCGTCCATCTATGATCCTGTGATATTCGGTAGTTCAGGTAATAAATTTCGAGTATTATGCGAAGAAGATATTGAAGCGAGTCACGCGTTGATTCGAAAGACTTGCAACCTGCGTATGCCATTACTTACGAATCAGCGTGTCTTCTCCGCAGATCCTTTGCACGGGTCACACTCCTGGCGAACTGCGCGTTATCTCTTTGTAAATTTATAAGCGGGTCACGAACACCGAAGCGTAATAAGGGGCACGCCGGCTGCGCTGTAATTGACACGTTGGATATATCTAGGCGAGAATTTAAACAGGACCGCGTTTAGAGAACGTGCTTGAAACGCGCAGACATTGATTTTCTTGTTAAGGCGCGCTACAAGACGTTCTTCGAATAGAAGAGAAACTGCGCTCTGAGCTTGAGACGAGGGCTTTTCGAGATTGGTAGTTGAATAAATTCCTAGATGATTTTGAAGGAAAACAAATTTATATCGATGCGATCCTGTGAGATCCGAATAATTTTGTCGATAACGACTGATCTTTGGTAGATATTATACGATCTTTAAATTGAACGCGAGTCGCGTGAATTCGCCCGAGATTTAGAGAACAGAAAAGAGAATAGATGATAAGATAGAAAATAAGAGAGAAAAGTAAGAGAGTTGAAAGGGAAAGAACAGTGAGTGAGTGAGTCACGTTTGCACGCGACTTGATCGACGCGACACGTCGCGCGCGGCGATTCAAACCACGCCATTTCCAGCTAACTCGATATTCCGTTGGCCACGTAACAATCTGATCTCGTATCGAAAAACTATTACGGTAAAGGTTGGTACGTCGCGTCCAGACACCGTTTAATGGAAGAACAGTGTCGCATAGCTGCTGATTCGATTAATCCAGAAATTTCGATAACTTCGCTAATTTTGTTATAATAAACGATTTATATCTATTTGTCCTCACTCGCTCGTAACAAAACCGTGATATCTCATTTCTCATCTCCTAATGTTCGTCCCGTAAAAGTTTAACCAACACGAAACTTCGACTTATTCTTCGGTAGCTAATCTCACGTTCGATTATATTTTTACTTTTTGCTGTTCAGACTGTGTATCCGATATACGCAGAATCAATGGCAGTTCTTCGTTAAATATGCATTTATTTGACACGATACCGTGCAAATCCTAAGTTTTTTTTTTTTATTTATTTATTTATTAAAATTACAATCAATTCTCGCGTTGAGAAAAATCCTAAGTTGAAGGTAATTTTTGTCATCAAAACCAGGGGTTTACGAAAGTATAAAGTGAGGGGTGTCGGTGTATCTTTGAGAAGTTTTTGAATCGCCAGTCATTTTCATTAAAAATCTCGAATGAGAGAGTCGTCGCGCAGCTTCGACAAGATGAAACGTAAATATTGGCCGAGCTATTCCGTCAGACGAACTTAAAACTTGCTCCGGCGTAATCTCGTATTAATAAAGATAAGTGCATTCCATAACGTTTGGATGCGCCAACTTGCAAGATGGTTTAAAGTATCACTAAAATATCCCGAATCCTCTGCCTCTCTTTGCGTTTCTGCTCGACTCTTTGCTTGCCTCGTAAGCATACGTTTTTCACGTATTTCACTATATATAGATATAGAGTCGTATTTTTAATCCTAATCCTAGTCATTTGAAAAACGATTAAAATTACTCAGAAGTTTCTATTTATGCAAAATGGACATCAAAACGACGTGACAAAAATTTGTGAAAGCTATTTACAAACGCTATAAAAAAATAATTCATCTATATTAATTACTAATAGCTGATCTAACGATATGATCATCTCGTTAGAATATAGTATAGTATATATAGCAGAATATGATAACAATATACATAGAATGTCTAGATAACGTAACCGTTGTCGGATCCTCTTATTCAACCATGTCCAGTTTCTTGGAAAGTTCTCACCTTAGGGGGAAATTAATTAACGTGCATATAAACCGTCGTAGATGACTTGGCGCCGTGGAAGCTTAACTTACGTACTGATTTCTTGAGTACACAGTAAATAGGGGTAGGGGAGTAGTTCCGGTTAACCGCTGACTAATTGCTCCTTAACCAAGTTAAATCGTACTCGAGTTATTGCGGCAAACTTGGGATGCTGCGTGGCGCAGCTTTTGATCAAAGGGACTTAACCGGAGTCGCTTCAAGTTTCTGCAGACCGTACCGATTTCGAAATTATAGAAATCCGCGAGAGGGAACCGATAACTACGCTCGCATCTAGTCAACCAGGAACCAACCAATCTTTCTCCAACTTTATCCGGTATAATTGACGATCGAAACTTCTCGCGATCTACCACGATCGTTCGTAAAAATGATCGTAAGAAGCATCGTTACGAAAAAATTCCACGTTTCCCAGTACTTTAAAGTTGTTCAGAACAATGGTATACCTATACGTTATTTCTTCATTTTCACGAATCTGGTGATTAGATATCTACTATTACCGTAAGGATTTAAGAAACGTGTTTTTATATTCCGTTCTGCATAATCTGCAAAAATTGCGATATATCGACTTGCCTGCGTCTTCTATACGGTATAACGTAGACACGATTTAAGAATAAAACTTGAGAAAATTTGTTCGGAAAAATGATTCTAATATCTATACAGTACAACGTATGACATCGCGTTTTCCTCGAACAGTGAGAAAGAGTTATGATCTAAGCAGAAGAACGATCGGCAAAGTTTCTGCATGAACGATAAAAGTTGGAGAAATTTGCTCGCTTCGTCGATTCTGCTTCGCTTCGGTGTACTCGTTCGACGTTAAAGAGAGCCTCATGGCGGTATGATTCCACGATCAAGGGTGAATGCGGCTATCACGTGTAAGAACGGCACGGATCGTTTGCGAAACTGAAAGCTCAGTTATCGAAGTCATTAACCAACCAGTGGGCTAAGTTTTATTGCGACCGATAATTCTTTGTACCGCGTCTTGTGCTGGGAATTAAAGGTGGGTTGCGGTTTATGGTGTTGGGAGAGCGGCTTCTCCTTTTCTCCTTCATCCTTCTCGTCCTCTCCTTTTCGAACTTTAAACTCCTTCATCGTACCGCGATAAATCGTGGCTATTCTTAGCCAGTGACATCGTGCGAACAACGATAGAAAATTTACGATATGACTTCATTAAGTATGTTAATACTACGGCTTTCCAACCTCTGACCTAGTTACGTTCTTCTGGCTATTCGGTAACGCGTATCTATTTTACACTTTCATGTTTGCGGAATTAAACGTTCGTGCGTTTAACATCTATAAACGATAACAACAAAATATCAATTTTTATTTTTATTCAAAACTTAATAGTAGTAACATCGCCTGTACATTGTCGTAAATTCCCATTACGATTTAATAATCGACGCTACGAAATGGTCGATCCCCTATTTCAGTTAGGATAATGGAGATGGTTGAACTGATTATAATACTGAAGTAACCAGGTTACAATATACACTTTATTCCAACAACTTTGTAAATATAGAGTTACGCGCAGTGCGTGTAGACGTATTCTTAGCGACGCGTAAACAGTGAATTAAACTGATGACTGATTAATGAATGGAAAACCAATCAAGAGATGGTGACTTATCTAAGGATGATAAACCAATCAAGACATTGACTGGTCAACGAATGAAAAGCCAGTCAAGAGATTTTTGTTATTTGGAAGAATTTTACAATCAATTCTCATTGAGAATTATAAGTAAATTACTCTGGCGTGGTACTGTAACTTAAATAATAAGTGATTATCGTATGTTTGATCCTAATTGAATCTAATATTTAAATCTAAAAGGTAATGTCCTTTTAGCCTGCGGATCTGATCCGTTGTGTCAAGTAATTGAGTAACTAGTGGGTTTTGGTGGTTGTTAACTCATATATTATATCTGTTACTGAATTTGGATATTTCTTCTTTAACTGTGGGTATCTTAAGGTCGCGATGTATTGTTTCGTTGGTAACATACCAAGATGCATCTATTAAGGCTCTTAGAGTTTTTGATTGTAATAGTTGAAGAATTTCAATGTTGGAATTACTCGCTGTTCCCCATAGACGGACCAAAATCAAAAAATGTTGACTGATCTAAAGATGGAAAACCAGCGAAGTTCGGTGACGATGTTGTGGCGGAGGAAAACTATCGATGGGTGTGTCTAGTGCACGAGACCATCGAATTCGTTGATGGCAATTTTGGTTAGGAAAGTGGGGATAATAGTCAGGAAAAAGGTTGGTGGGTGAGGAGAGAGTTCCAGCTGCCCCCCAGAGAAAGTTGCTAGCGGGAGACACTGTACCTGTGAAAAACCGAGTTTCTCGTACCTTCCCGGAATGGACAATATTGTAGTATCGTGGACGAGAGGCCTGGGGGGGGGGTGTCATGCGAATTATAAACAAGCGGTTGCTGAGCATGTGTACGATGGGGCTAAGACAAAAGACAAAGGGTTGCTAAGGGACATAAACGAATTAACAACAGTATGAGTTGAGAAGCAAGAGAGTACGGATTGCGTTGTCGAGATAGTGTTGTTAGCGTTGTTGAGAGAGAGTTGAATCCGTGTTGACGAGAGTTGTTAATTAATTATAATACGTCGTTACGATTAATTCATGTTAAATAACCATTGTTTTCTGTTTAATCCATTTATTATTAATAAACTAATTATTATATTTACGATACTACAATATATTTAAAGAATACTTCAACTACGCAGATGCCTACTAGACAGATGCCTAACAGACAGATGTCTGAAAGACCCTAACTATGAAAATGCCAAGATTAATGGTGGGTCTTCAGGATTATTGAGGGAACGCATTAAGGGTGTGTAGACATCTGGCAGGCATCTGGCCCATGATATGGGGCCAGGTTTGTGTAGAAGATCACCTGGCTTTCTTTTTCCTTTTTTGTTTTATTTGGTAGAATTTTTACAATCAATTCTCATTGAGAATTTTTGTTTATTTATTTATTAAAATCAACAAACAATCAATTCTCGCATTGAGAATTTTCAGTAAATTGAGAATTATAAGTAAAAATTATCGAGCTTAACAATTACATTACAAAGAAAACTCATATATATACGATTTTTTTTTTATTATTATTTAATATTTACTTTACAATTTGTCCAGCTGGATATTTGGTAAATTTTTCTAACTTAATTGCTAAATAACATGTGGATGGCTACACCCAGCGGAATACCATCTTCGAGTATATATACGGTGACTAGCAAAGTTTTTTTTTTATTTATTTATTTATTAAAAAGTATTCTACGCTTATGAGAAAGCTTTTGTGTGTATATTGTACGTGTTGTGTAAAATATTTCGAAATTTTTAGCACAATATCTAATGAGACGCAACTGTAATGATTATATTGGTAAATTTTGAAACCAATCTGAAAGTGTATACAGAATTTGCGAACTTCTGCTTAATCTACGATATGAATACACGTATAAAAAATTAGTACAGAGTATAAATAGTCACCTTAAGCATGTACAACTGTTAAAAACGGCTTCGCTGAATACCGAGTACTATCAATATTAAGGATGAATACTTGTTGAAATGCTTTTATGATTTCTGAAAGATATGTATGTCGTCACTCCGCATGTCGTTGGCACCGCCGCGGATGGTAGAGGCGACGGCGGCGTCGGTGTCGGTATCGGTGTCCGCCCCGCGCCTCGCGCCCCTCTTCTTCCTTTTATCGGGCACCGGCAGTAACGCGGAGTCCGGATCCCCCGCGGACGCGTTCCCCCGGTTTGCGTGTCCCCTTCGCCAGACGCATGAGCGTGTCCAGGGGCCTGGCGGCCCACCCCTGGACGGCCACGGTTGCTCGATGACGACGCAGCGGGGCCCGCTTTACACCCGCGGCTGCGCCGGTACTGGGGTCTCCCTCCCCTGCACCGTAAACGATTTTTTGGTTCGTCTTACCTTCCATAATAATTCGTAAGGAATCGCCGAGGTTGTCAACAAGAGTTTCCATCCTGGTGGCACTCACTCTTTCGCACCCTACCCTGGTCAAGGCTGGTGCAGGGCGACGGGGAACCTCACAAGAAGGTGAAGTGAGTGGTCTTGGCAGATACGGACCCACCGACTTCTCCGAAATTCTCCTCACCGGATCGGCAAACTGGCGGGGGCCAAAGACGCCGACCAGCCACTACCCGGCTTTAGGAGAATATCAGATTAATCGGGGTTTCCAGCGGAAAGGCCCACGGTGGCACCGGAATAATAATCAAAGCAAGTATTAAGCACTACGAACTTCCATCATTCCAGAAAAACTACCTCCAAGCAACAAACGTAGCAATAGAAGACTGTCATGGCTCAATCACCACCTCAGCAGTATACTGCCCTCCCAGACACTCCATCGCCAAAGAAGACTTTGATAACTTCCTGGACACCCTGGGCAATAGATTCATAGTTGGAGGAGACTATAACGCCAAGCACATCCAATGGGGCAGCAGACTGGTTACAGCAAGAGGCAAAAACCTCTTAAACAGCATAATAAACAACAACCTCAACTACCTCACCACATACGAACCCACATACTGGCCCACTGACACCAACAAAATACCCGACCTTCTCGACTTCTTCATAACTAAAAATATCCCATCAAGACACGTCCAGATCAACTCCTCGGCTGATCTCTCCTCTGATCATTCTCCCGTGATAGCAACAGTCAGTTCAACAATCATCGAGAATACACCTAATGGCTCCATTCACAACCAACACACCAACTGGCAGCTCTTCAGAGAAGTCTTTACACACTCAACCTCAGCCTTCACCCCACTAAAAACAAAGGAAGATATCGAAGCAACCACGGAATACTTAAACACGAGCATAATAAACGCAATCCGCCTCTCCACACCGACAAAGCCATCTAACAGCAAACAAGAATATCCCCAATACATACTAAAAAAAATAGCAGAAAAACGTAGACTAAGAAGAGTATGGCAGACCCATAGAACACCGGAGGACAAACGCAAACTTAACAACGCAACTAGAAAGCTATCCAGAACCTTAAAAAACTATAAAAACGACTGTTTCCATAAATACCTCGCCAGCTTATCCCCCACAGCCGACGCCAACTACTCACTATGGAAGGCCTCCAGGAAACTCACACGCCCCCCACAAATAATCCCACCTATCCGCCGTCCGCAAGGTGGATGGGCGCGAAGCCCTATAGAAAAAGCCGACCTGTTTGCTAAATACTTGTCAAAAGTATTCAAACCCCATTCCCCCAAAGCCGCCGCGGACGTTACTGAATACCTGCACACCCCCTTCCAAATGTCCCCTCCTATCGAACCCTTCTCCTCTGCAGAGACTATAGAAACAATCAGTCGCCTAAACCCCAAGAAAGCAGCAGGACACGACCTAATAAGCAATAAAGCAATCAAGGAACTTCCCATAAAAGGGAGCGCACTCATCACATCGATTTTTAATGCCATCCTTCGCCTTGAACACTATCCTAAGGCCTGGAAAATCTCATTGATTACCCTCATCCCTAAACCCGGTAAACCGATATACGAAACCTGCTCCTATCGCCCAATCAGTCTTTTACCTACCCTGTCCAAACTATTCGAGAAGATGCTCACGAACCGACTCCTTCCAATCCTAGAGAACTTGAAAACACTCCCAGATCACCAATTCGGCTTCCGAAAACATCATTCTACAGTAGAGCAAATCCACCGCTTAACTCATACGATCAGCCAAACATTCGAGAAGAAAAAATATTGCTCAGCGGTTTTCCTAGACATCCAACAGGCATTCGACAAAGTATGGCATGAAGGGCTACTATACAAGATTAAAAAGATCCTACCTCACCCCTACTACTCCATCTTAAAATCTTACCTAACCAATAGACAATTCATGGTTAAATGCCTAGACGCCACTTCCGCAACATTCCCAATAGAAGCCGGCATACCCCAAGGTAGTGTCCTCGGACCCCTACTGTACTCCATCTACACTGCCGACCTACCTATATCAAACGATATAACAATAGCGACATTTGCAGACGACACAGCGCTATTAGCTACCCACGCAGACCCGGTAATAGCCTCATCCACTCTCCAGCGAAGTCTCGACTCCATGGAAAAGTGGTTTCACAAATGGGGCTTCAAAGTCAACGAAAAGAAATCCTCACATGTAACCTTCACGCTCCGAAAACAAACCTGCCCCCAGGTCACCATCAACAATGCAACAGTTCCTAGCAGGGACACAGTCCGATACCTGGGCATGACCCTGGACAGGAGACTAACGTGGAAGACACACATCTCAGATAAAACGAAGCAACTAAAGGACAAACTAAAAAAACTCTATTGGCTCACGGGCCGACGCTCCAAACTAAACATACAGAATAAAATTACCCTCTACAAGACCGTAATAAAACCTGTCTGGACCTACGGAATCCAACTATGGGGAACAGCAAGTAACTCCAACGCTTTCAATCGAAAACGCTAAGATCCCTAATTGACGCACCTTGGTATGTAACCAATGAAACAATACACCGCGACCTCAAGATACCCACCGTCAAAGAGGAAATAGCAAAATATAGCGACAGATATAGCAAAAGAATCAACAAACACCGAAACCCCCTAATCACTGGACTACTCGATACGACGGACCAGATTCGCAGGCTGAAGAGACACTACCCGCTAGACCTAAACGTTAGATTCATTTAATTATCCAAATTAAGCATATGCACTTACTTATAATACTTATAAATTATACCTATCTATAATAAGTATTAACTTATTGTAAATAAACAGCCATGTCACTGCGCCACGCCAGAAAAATTACTGAAAATTCTCAACGCGAGAATTGATTGTAATTTCAACAAATAAATAAAAAAAAAAAAAAATAAAATAAAAGGTAGGCAGAAAAATACAAGAAGAGAACGGCAACGCATCCAAACCAGCTGAAAATTCTCACAAAAAGAAGACTAAAGAGTAAACACCACGCTAATCTCACTAAAGAAGCAAAATAGACAAATTCGAAGATGGGAGTAGCCATCCACATGTTATTTAGCGATAAAGCTAGAAAAATTTACCGAATGTCCAGCTGGATAAATTGTAAAGTACAAATTACATAATAAAAAAAAATTGTATATACAGAATCGTTTAATATTATCATTATAGTATTAGTAACATTTCAAAATATTTCAAATAGCACATGCAATACGTCCATAAGAGATTGTAAACTATAATGAAAGATTTATTTATACATACAGTTTTCAGTGAAAGAAAAGAACAAGTGGTATAAATAAACAATTCGTTGACGACGACGAATATAGCAAGAACATATATAGCAAAAAGGAGCAAACTGAGCCTTTAGGAATTCGCAGAAAAGTCAATAGCTGGTGATATCTTTCTTCCAGTGTCTCTTTGTCCAGCGAGTTTCTCTCTCTCTCTCTCTCTCTCTCTCTCTCTCTCTTTTGGAGACCTGTGGGCCAAAGGGTTCTCGTGCCAGCTCTTCGCGTTGTGCCACCACGCAGTTCGCGAGTGCCGGGGTGTAAATGGGTCACTATTTATGTCACCTGCAGAAACAAGAGGCAGACAACCAAAGAAACTCACGGTGTCGACATCAGCATCTACGAGGATTTTCTTTTTGCTCCAGATGCCTCTGTGAACCGTGGCACATTGTTACACCCGGATTTTTTATACGCGACCACCACCGATGCACCGTGTTCACAATTTAATGCAATGAATTTCCGGTCTCTACCTGCTTCCCGACGAATAAAGCCAACGAAATAACTCGTTAACACAAAAGTGCAACGTCTCGAAAAAAATTTCAATCATCCCTTGAATAAAGATTACTTCGTTTCTAAGGTAGCGTTCTAAACGCGACATTTTCCATTTATTAAATTAAAAAAATATATTTAGCACGCGATGGTAGTATCTATTATTCCTATCGTTGACTCACAAGTAATAGATTCAATCTTTGTCGCCCTTTTAAAAGATTTCTGATTTTGAGGTATACATAGAGAAATTACAAACAGTTAAGAATTAGACAGATAAAAAGAAGACAGATATACTTGCTAACTAGACGAAACTCTAAACTCAGCATGGAAAATAAACTAAAAATCTACAAAATGATAACAAAACCAATTTGGACGTACGGAATACAACTATGGGGAACAGCAGCAATGAACCACATAAACTAGAGTCGCTACAATCGAAGATACTGAGGACGATAGTCAACGCCCCATGGTCAGAAACGAGGATATACACAAAGACTTAAAAATACCAACGCTCAAAGAAGAAACCGGCAGGTAGGCAGAAAAATACATGGAAAGAACGGCAACGCATCCAAACCAGTTTGCAGCTGAAAACCTCTCATAGGAAGAAGACTAAAAATAAAGCACCCCACCGATCTCACTAAAAAATAAAATACTCAAATTCGAAGATGGTATCCCACTGGGGGTAGCCATCCACATCTTATTTAGCAATTAAGATACAAAAATTTACCAAATGTCAAGCTGGACAAATTGTAAAGTACAAATTAAATAATACAAAAAAAGAATTGAACAAATATGATTTTTTTGTATTTGGAAGTAGTTTACAATCAATTCTCATTGAGAATTATAAGTAAATTATTCTGGCGTGGTACCATAACGTGAATAATAAGTTTTTTTTTTATTTATTTATTTACATTTTACAATTTGTCCAGTAGGACATTTGGTAAAATATTATAGCTTAGTGGTATAATAATATAACATGTGGATGGCTACCCCCAGTGGGATACCATCTTCGAATTTGATTGATTTATTTCTTTAGTGTGGTGAGTGTTTGTTTGTTAGGTTATGTCCTTTGTGAGATCTGTTGGGTGTTTCCTTTTTAATCTTCTTTTTATGTTTGATGCGCCGACCGTTTCCGCGTGAATAATAAGTGATTATCGTATGTTTGATTCTAGTTGAATGTAATGTTTAAATCTAAAGCTTCTAAATAAAAGATAGCTTTAAATCTAAAGCTATCTTTTTAGCCTGCAGATCTGATCCGTTGTGTCAAGTAATTGGGTAACTAGTAGGTTTTGGTGGTTGTTAATTCTTATGTTATATCTATTGCTGAATTTGGATATCTCTTCTTTAACTGTAGGTATCTTAAGATCGCGATGTATTATTTCGTTGGTAACATACCAAAGTGCATCTATTAAGGATCTTAGAGTTTTTGATTGGAATCGTTGAAGAATTTCTATGTTGGAATTTCTATGCTGTTCCCCATAGTTGGATCCCATAGGTCCAAATAGGCTTTAATATGGCTTTATATAGCGTTATTTTACTCTGCACGCTTAAGTTGGAACGTCTGCCAATGAGCCAGTAGAATTTACAAATATGATAAAAAAGATTTTGTAATAGCGTTCGTCTTGTGCAGATACATGGAGAGAAACTAATCTTAAGGTAGCTACAGTACAGAAATACGAGCTTGGGAATAGTTGAAATCTCAGTTAATACGTTAACGTTAGTATTAATGGGTAAAGCAGCGCTGCTATTTGGAGCGGTGTTCCAATAATTCGATATAGAAGTCAAACAATCTTGTTTCAATAAGGTTTCCCCCATGGACCATGCTACGCTAGATATCTAATTAGCATTAGATCGTGGCAAATCGATATTTTGACGTCTTACTACGTTAAAGCTGAGATATCCAATCTTCTAACTATCTTAAGCAACAATTTTTCTTCGTCCTCTTTTATGCAAAAAATTACAAACATCGAATGTTCGCGTCGATCTTGTTACGCATATTAATTTTTAAAAATCAATTTTATTATATCGTAATAAATAAAATTCTTATTAATTTTTATTAATTAACGAATAAAATTCTTTTCTTTTACTACTATACTCGTTTCTTATACCATCCTTTTAATTTTCATTCCTCTTTACCAAAGAATCTTTCGAACAAAGCATCGTGTCGCAAATACAGTCGTAACACGCCCCAAGCGAGAGGAAAACAATTTCTAAAGCGATCGATTCTCAAAATCGCTATAATTATTTTGCGGCTTGCTTGGTAAATCTAAAATAAAAAAAAAGAAAGCCAAAAGAGAGAGAAAATTCAAAGTCGGTAAAAAAAAAATTTATATTTACGGATGTCGGTTGCTCAGAGGCAAATTACGCGCAAAGAGAATCGTGGTGGGAGTGAAACCCAATCGACCAGCAGTGAAATCCCAGAATTAGATCCCTAGAACTCGCCGGAGTCAATTTACCTAGCTAGTTTCACGCGAAACTGAGTGTCTTTCTATAACGCAATCTACGTTGTCTTCCATGCTTCTGTCTGCACTGTGGGTGTATATTATGTATAAGAAGCTTCTCGTTGTTAATTATGTTTGTCCTGCCGTTATATTCTGATTCATTGTTACTGAGAAAAGAAAAATAGTATAAATATGTATATTTCATTCGTTAGGTTATATATATTCTAGATAAATATCAGATTCTAATGTAAGTAAAATATACAATGTTCGTTCAGAAATGGTTATTCTATAATGGTTTTTCCGTGGAAATGCTACAACAATAAAAACGGCGGCGATATCGCTTGAATTTTCCAAAAATTCATGGGAAATAAATTAACTTTTGAGACACGTATATAATTGGAACCACGTCAATTGCTGATTTCGATATTTTTATTAAATGCTATTTCTCTATTCCTTTTATTGTTGTTTTACTTCCAATAAAATTTATTTTAATAACTTTCTGTTATTTTATTTTTCTTTTCATTTACGATTAAACGACAGAAATACGTACAGATTTTTTGAATATACATACCTGTTAATTGTGATGCGTGTTCTATTTAAATATCATACGATCGTATTTCCAACGGAGCTGCAGCAAAAGGCAGGAAAAGCAATTGTTACAACATTGTTATTGTTTTTCCATTTACGCGTTATAGTTATAAACAATTACGATAACTCGCAACAGTTATAGCAGCAGCGTGCTTTAATTTGCATTGATAGAATAAATTTACATATTTTACGCTCCAAGTAACGAGATCGCTTTAAAGATCGAAACAGAGAAAAGAAACCTTTCAAAGTGGAGAATCTGCAACGAAATAACAGAATCGTTTATTAATATTCCAATAAATGCAATAAATGTATTAATTTAACAAAGCGAATCGTTTATAACACATGTACATTGCAGATACATTTGCATATAACGTTAACAAATTACGATTGTTATTAGCGTATATAGAACAAATGATTGAAAATTGGTATAAACTTTTTTATGACTTGTATCGATGCGAATAACCGTAGAAACTTGAAAGGATATCTTAAATCGGGCAAATAATTGGTATACGTTGGTAAAGTGATCTCAAGTTACTCGAATTCAATTCATTTGGATCCACGTAACTTGACTAATCTAAACGAAGCTTAAGCATTGCTATCGTATCACCACGAAAATGCAATATAATATACCAATGAGTAGCCACGTGTCTGTCAACGTTACTGACAACCGTGAAATGTTATAATGCTGTGTCGTCTTAACGAGGACGTGTCCTTTGAAAACTTCTCCCTTCCTTTCCCTCTTGGTAACCCGTTCTACTGCCCGTCAACTTTGAATAGGGGTTGCGAATTTAACGAAGCATCCTTTAAATTGCGATACGCTGCGTCGAACGGGATATATTATTCGAAATTTTGTCCCAATGATATCCACGTTCTTTGATCTCTTCCTTACCGTCGTTCGATAATTTATTGTGTATGAAGTGAGTAATAAGTATCTTCGATGATCCTCAACTGTTATTTGACACTCTTCTTAACATTTCACATATTCTTTTTGCAAACGTTGTGTATGAAGTGAGTAATAAGTATCTTCGATGATCCTCAACTGTTATTTGACACTCTTCTTAACATTTCACATATTCTTTTTGCAAACGTTGGTTCGTATTCTGTTTCACGTTATTCAAGTA
Source organism: Bombus bifarius (assembly GCF_011952205.1). Lineage (NCBI taxonomy): Eukaryota > Metazoa > Arthropoda > Insecta > Hymenoptera > Apidae > Bombus > Bombus bifarius. The sequence continues at coordinate 652,408 of NW_022884412.1, read as the reverse complement.
TTTCTGTACGGAGAATCACTTATCATTTATTTATTCCCATTCGTTCGGCTAATACGTACACAAGATATATTTTATGGTATATGCAAAGTCGTGTATCCACCAATCCAACGATTACTGTGCGATGTTCGTCGATGACTGACGAGTAATGAGACAGCAAGAGGAAGGGAGAGAGAAATCTTAAACCATGGCGTCAAAAAGTATAGATTCATTAGATTGGCATTTCCATAAGTGCCTAGATGCCAACCTAGAATACCAAGGATTTGGAGGACTGTAGAGAGGAATGTTATTCACGAGAGCTACCACCTCCAATACACGTACAATATTAAATTTGCATTTTCCGCGTAACTAAGATTGTAAACGATATATCTTTATGTAGTTGCGATTAAATTGTACGTTTAATCTATAGTTTCAGAGTGCCATTTATACCATAGCGCAATCTGCGAAAATCTAATCTAAATTTATATTTAGGAGGTAAAAATAACAAGACATATAATACTAAAATTTTAATAAATGTAAAACTTAAAGATAAACTAGGGAAAGAAACAAACTACAATAAAATATCAAAAATCCAAGCAATTTTTCACTGTTTTAGAATTTGACAGTTTTTTAACGTTAACCGACGAGCCAAATTGTTTCTAATAAATTCAATTTCCTTGCCAGTGCGAATGGTCGAGAAAACAGCGTGTCAGCACCCTCGCAAATGACGTTGCGTTGTCAACAGAAAGGTAGGGAACCATCATCGGGTAGAAAACCCGTTGGAATTGCATTAACGATAAGTGTATTAAGGCGAGAGTCTTTCGAAAGAGGGTTAGAAACGAGGAAGGTGAGGGAAGGGAAGGAACAGCGGTATCCAATTATTCAACTAAATAGGAACGATACGCTATTTTCTGGCTCGTCCATTTTGCTAGTACATGTCCTCCGTTCCGTGTATACTAGAAGACTGGTCTTTGAAGTACAATGGTCCACGATGTAAAGTTAATTTTATAAAACGTCGAGGCTTTCAAGAAAGAGAATAAACGGCGAATGTATCTAGTTGACCGTAATTCGAACAATAAAGGCTATTTTCCGTGAGGCTTGGAAATTGGCAAAACGCCAATTGATTAAGGGTAAATTTGGCACTTCATAGTTGATGTTCTACTTTCGTACCATATCCATAATATAGCTAAAACTAAAAGAATAGGGACCACTTAACGATATTGAATAACACGCTCGGGTATAATTATACTTTTATAGTGTGCGTCGTTGACATGGGTGCAGAACAACGCTATTCTAACCTCATCGAGCCCATGCTCATTATGTCGACCCTTACTTCCCGCGGAATTAAGAAACGTTTCAAGAGATATCTACATGGCGATACGCGGTACAGGTGAACTCGGAGGAAAGCGTAAAGGGTAAGTGTAGGAAAAGGTGAAAAGAGGAGATAGGAGTGAGCGTAAAAATGGTAGAACCAAGTACGAGGGGTCACCGTGATGGAACCGAGTAATTTCAGAAGAAAGCTGAACGTAGGTTTCCTCCTCTCTTCATTTCTCGTATTCTTCCTCGTGACTCTTGACTAAGGAAAAGAAGAGAAAATGGAGAAGGAGAGGAAGAGATACGTGGTCGAGTATGCGATGCGATACCTAGGCTTCTTTCTGCTCTCCAAGTTACACAGTTCACTTAAAGCTGAACACTCGTCGGTGTCACCATCACGCAGCTATGGTCTAGCAAAGCTTTTAAACTTCTGCCGACTGATACGAAAAAAAATACTTGAGTTTGTTTGTTACTTTTCTTCCATCGAGAAAATTCTAGTTGTACGAAATGGGAATGTTAAAGTATCGTAGTAAACTGTACAGCAAACCACGAATGTTTAGACTTTTACAGAAAATTTCTAAGCGCAAAAATGTACATATAGAGTGTCCAAAGGTTATACAAATTTATTTAATTAATAATTATTACAGTATCGCGTAAGTTAAAACTGTTTGTCTGCCTCGCTATATTCAATTGAGCATCGAACAATTCTCCACAGTTGTACGAACGACATCAAATATTGAGGATCTTTGCTCTCCACACTACTGATCCGGAAAAATTCGTTTTCTTTTATTTTGACACGACGTTACGCCGTGGGGGTCGGAGACGGGAGGAGAAAGAGATGGCTGGCTCGTCTGTCGATCCATCGAATGGACGTTCGACAACGAGTTACACTTTCCGCAGTGCTGGCTTTGATCCACGTGGGAGACGTGGAATGTTACGGAAATCGACATAACAAGAAACGGAAAAGCGTGGCTATTCTATTTCTGCTCCGTTCCTTCAGCCTCCATCGATCAGCGATGAATCTTTTACACGATCGTCAACCGATTTAGAAAGTTATTCGTGATAGCCCGATCGTGACAAACTGAGAAATAATTGATTCCAACTTCCCTCGTTTTTCTTCTATGCTTATTCACCTGTTCCTTCCGAATGTTTGTTTAATTTTAGAAGATTAACTAAGCAAATGATTTCTTTTCTCAGAGACGACGTTGAATATTTTTCCCACAACTATTTTCCTTTCTTGTCTCTTTTTCTGCTTTCAAATGTACCATATATAACAATGTTATCATAAAATTAAACCTAAATATCATAAAGGATCTTCTTTCAAACTGGCATTGCCTTCAACGAAATATCTTTGAAAATGAAATAAAAAGTGTCCGGGTTATGAGATCGCACGATCGCGATAACAAACATTCTCCGATATAACATGCAAAAAAAACGGCTAATTAATCGAAGATACAAATCGGTCAAATAGAATAGCATTTTCTAAAAATGTTTTCAGCGTACAATTATTTCTCACGCTACTTCCTCTCGCGACATAAAATCGTGCGCCCCCACCATTTACGCCATATAATACTAAAATTGAAAGTGCATAAAAGTGTCCCCCCTCTCTCGCTCTCTCTCTCTCTCTGTCTTGCTCTCTTTCTCTCTCTCTCTCTCTCTCTGTAATTCTTTCTGTTTTTTTAAACAATCATTCCCTTTTCTCACTTTTCTTTCTGTTCTCCTTTTTCTGCTTTCTAACGTTTCTGTCATTTTTCCCTATCTCTTGCGCTTCATTTCGTTCTCCACTATCTCTTTTCTTATTAGGTAATTCCTGTGGAATTTGAATTTCATGAGCTGATATCTCTGGTGAAATTTGATCTTGTCGCCAATCGTTATCGACCGTGTTAAAGAGTAAGAAACTTGCTGTAGTATACGTATATCGAAGACTAACAAAATTTATAATTTATTAGCAAGTTTGAAATATATAGCAATGAGGAAAATGAATGACATGGCCATTGGAAAATCGTCAGCGGCATACCGCTTAATGACTGATAATGCAGGCATTATACCAAACGTACCATGTTCACCATTGATCCAGATGCGAACATCGTGACGCGTGATTGGATTAATCGGCTTAACGACCGCGCGTATACCGGCCATACAAATTGCCCGTGATCGACGCTCCGTCGTAATCCGGCTGTGACCAAAAGCACTCATCCTTTTCTCTTTTCCACCTGCTGACTTATTGCATGTGATTTCTCGCGGGAACGTTCTAAATATATTCGCGTCACATTCGAATTGGAATCGATTAAGACTGCATCTCGATATATTTATCATTTTTAAGGACTTTAATGTCATAATTAAGGACACCGGTCGATTTGGACTAAAGCATATCTACATATTAATAGGAATTTCTCAGTTGCAAGTACTATTTAACATACTACATATCTCCTTATGGAATTAGCGCACAATAAATTTAAGTTATTTATCAAAAAACTCTGGCAGTGATACATTTTATTATTTACCATATTACTACTATATACATTTACTATTTAACTATCACTGTGTGCATTAACATCACATTAACAGAAACTTTATGAAAGTAAAATATCAATACCAAGCTTTTATATAATAGTACGTGACAATAAGCAAACAAAATTTATATTACTATAATTTATTAATTCGTAATGATAAGATCGAATCGAAGAAAGGATAAAGGAAAGAACGACGCTCACATTTTTGTTTAAAAATCAATGTATACTGCAGTCAACAATGATTAACTTTACAAAATAAAAACTCGTAAGCAACAATTAACTTGCGACATATAACGATACTTATAGAGAATGTTTTATGTGCTGTCGCGGTCACGGTTCACAGTTTACAATTGGCATAGTTTACTAATATGTTAAAAAGTACATATGTACTTATTACGCAGGTGTGACTGTGAACGTACCAAGTGCGAGTTTGTCAAGTGTTCATACGTATTGGGAATTTGGTCATTATTCCCAAACACAATTATTTTATAATTTACATGGCCCGCCTCCAAGGTATAGTTACTATTCCAATGAATTATACAACTATTTATCAATAAATTTCTGTAAGGTGAACAATAGCCAAAAATTAACAAGTTAGTCGATAAATAACGAATTAAATTACTCAGAAGGCAAATTATGGACGAACAATGACGAAATGTACTACGCAGTGACATGACATGAACAGGAAGTATTATTAGTTGTGAAAACTCATTACAAGTAAATACCAATTCATTTCAATGGAATTTCTTGTTACATAATTTATTAGACCGGCCTCGGAAGTACCTCGCTCAGTTTGACTTTCGTGTTCCCTTACAGGAACAACCGCCACGGCTGTAAACGTTGATCGTTAATTAACCAAAACTGAAACCTTCCGCTTATTACGACAATATCGATTACATTGTTCGGATTCTCCTTGAGCTTCGGAATAATTATGAAAGGGCAGATCCTTTCATATATCAAAGGAATTTCAATGGTTTATACGTATAAACTTACGTAGTTAATTATGCTTAGGTTAAAAGACATAAACCTTCTCCAACTCTAATGGACATCTGTTATGCATATGATATGTATATTATAATAATGTAAATACATATTGTACATAGATAAAACAGATTTTATCTATTGTGAATAGATAAAACAGATACTTTAAATAAATAAAGTAAAATTTTAGAAATGGAAAATCTCAACCTTTGTTTATAATAATTGATTAACTATAAGTATATACCATATACTTAACACATATTTATCTAGAATCTAGAATAAAAAAGAATTAAAAATATCCTAGGAAGATTAGACATTCAAATAGAAATATTCCTTAATAATCGACGAATATGCAGTGAATATAAAAAGAATTTGTATAGTAGTTAATTTTAACAAAAACATTGTAAAATGTTTCTGTTTATTTAAAACATGTTGACAAACGAAATATATGTACAAATCCTCAGGAATCTTTGAAATTAACTTAACAGAAAAATATTATTTATCCATATCTTTTACGAAAATTTTAGTAAATATGGATATACTCGGAAACCAGAGAGGAAAATGTACGCGTAATAAATATTCGTACAATCCTCATTATATGAAATTATACATAGTGTAATTACAACACAATATGTAGGACGTTAATACAATTGACATCAATATATCTCGAGACATTCTCAACATAGGTGGAGTTTTAGATTGAAGAATAAGTAACAATCATAACCCTAATGTGGAACAAGAAGGCAGGACAACTTAAAAAAAACATTATAAAGATACATAATAAGTACTAAACATTACATGAAATTTCTGAAATTATAAATAATCAAAGATCAACAATCTAAGGAATCGTAGACAGATATAATACAAAAAATGGTTTTAAAATAAAATAGCAAGTAAGCGTACACAAAAGATAAATTAATGTATTGATCGATAGATGATTCGTAAGATAAAATAGAATCCAAAGATAAATGCAATAAAAATAGTAGCTGAACTAAAAAAATTGTCTTAATATCGATATATGCAGCAATAACAGTACATTCTCCTTTTACTGGATGAAAAATACCACGACAGAATAGCTAAAAAATATTACTAAATAGTTTAATAATATTTTTAGCGGTTTAACATATTTGCATCTCATTGACAATGTATAATATAGCGGCCAAAAGTACCGAGGATAAGAAAATAAATTTGCAATCGACTAAAAAACATGACAAAGAATTAATCACAGTTTGGATCTATAAAGTTGTAGAGCTATACATATCAAGGATAATAGGAGCAGATTGCATCTGTTTATTTTATCCATAGTATCATGTACTACAAAACGCATATTAAGCACGATATTCTGAACAAGCACATTCAAGCTAGAGCAAATAAAATAAGACTAGAAAACAATTACATATACCTTTTTACAAGATAATAGTAAATTTAAACATGTACGAATAAAATTAGATATTATTCATATATATCTCACTGATTCTAAATATTTTCATAAAATATATGGATAAATATAGTTTCTACGAAATTTATTCTGAAGACTTTTAGGATATGTATATATCTTTTATTCATTGAAATGTTTTAAATAGTTCTACAAAGTTCTTGTCAAAATTTGCTGCTATACAAACTTTTTATACATCCATGGTAGCTTCTTAAATAAATTTTATGAAATTCTAAGAACAATAAAATTTCGAAATAATACAAATGTGTTTATAAGTATATTTTATTTTTATGGTGACGACAACCCACAAGAATACAATCCTGAGGAAATAACAGTTTAACTAAACATTTGCATATGAAACCGTTTATAATACATGATAACGATAATTATTTATAATATATAATATTCTGGACAAAAAAGACAAAAATGTGTCATGATACATAAAAAGTTCCTTAAATTCTGTAAATTTAAAAAGTCAGAACTATTTGTCAAATGTATGAACAAGAATATCTTTTCAGTTTTTGATCTGAATTAATGTAATATAAAATTAAACAGATACGTACAGCACATTGAAGTTAATTGCTTAGAATTTTTTTACTTTTTATTGTGTTTAATTAACACTTAGATTTTGTAGTCTAGAGCTCACAGCGTTGCTTATTTGTTCTTTATCTGCATCGCTTATCTTTGTGCTTGGCGTTATATTTTGACCTAATCTGGTACATGCTTTTTTATGCATAAACCAATGGAGTCTTTGGCATTCTCTGTCACAATATTGCACCGCTTTACATTTGCTGCATTTTTTGTTAGCTTTATCTTCTCCACAAGTAATGCAGACTTGAGCATTGTCTAAGAAAGCTCTTTGACCATCAATCGCAGCTGATACTACTGACGCAGCAGAAGGTGGATCGCTAGCTGCAAGAGTTGCGACCATTTGGCGAAAAATGGTACTTTCTCTATATGGAAATTCTCTTACACTTTCCCTCAGAAAAGCTTCCTGATATTCTGGTATACCGTCGCTTTTACTACACTTTAGGAACTTTCTTATTAGACCCTCGACAGTATCTGATTTTTTTTCTTCTCCTTCTTCATTTGTTTTTTCAGTCTTCTCCGCCTTCATTGCTTCTTGCCTCTTCTGAAACTTGATTACTTCAGCTACAATGCAACTTAGATAATGATATTTAAATGCCATCACTTCGTTTGTTTCTGCACCTCTTGTCATTTCTTTATGGTGCATAGATTCCAAAACTTTTTGTACCTGAAAATTACAAGCAAAAAGCATTATAGCGGAACACTATCCAAAGCTTTATCATTTTGCATATTAGTTTGTACCTTAGCAGCATTTTCTAAAAGACCAGGGTATCTCTGTATATTCATAGCTACACGTACAGGATGCACATTGATTTGCATTATAAATTTGTGGAAAGAGTCTGCTAGATGTGGAGGAAGCATCGATTCCGTTTGTAAACCTTGTGGTTTGACATAATAATCTATATCAGCTTTTGGAATAAAATTATTGATAGTTGCTACACAATTATGATTTCCAACAAATGCTGCCATCTGTGCTGGAGTTCGTCCCACACTGTTTGTTGCTGTCAAACGTGCTCCATAAGACATTAAGAGATGACATAGCTCTGCATTTCCACTAAGAGCAGCAAAATGTAATGCTGTATATGCATGCTCATGTTGACATGCATTCACATCTGCTCCCTGTAAAAAATATTTTAATTATTAAAATCATATAATTTTCATATAATATCTTTTCTACAATGCTTTATATTGATAATATTTATTATTCATCCAAAAACGTTTCATCTTAAATAGTAAACTTTGTTTCTTAAATGTGTTAAAAGTTATTATAAGAATATTACAAATACATTATATGATAAATATTATTAGAGCAATTAATATTAAATTCAATTAAAATCTTTACGCATTATAATTGTTATGATTTTCCTTTTTTCCAAGATTCTTCAAAAATACTTTTTGATAAAAATTGTTTTATCTTCAAATTCGATCTGCACACAAAAGTTAATTACATTTAAGGATAGATACTTGTTTGTTTGTCAGAATGCATTTTAAATTAATGAATTTTCATTTGTTGATTCAATGTACAGATGCAAAAACAAAACGTCAAAAATATATACATATATATGTACGAAACGTGTTTTCGTTCACTTTTTGTTACATATAAATCGAATGTGATGTTGAATATTAAAATTATAAACAGTTTTTTAATTATATTCAATTGTTGCACGCATATTTAAAAAACTAACCTACCTGATCTAAAAGCATCTGTACTATTTCCTTGTTTCCTTTGTAACAGGCATGTTGAAGTGGACTCATACCATTTTCATCCACAAAATCCATTTTAATTTTATTTGCCGCCAATAATGTCTTGAGCTCAGATACTTCATTGTTGCTAATTCTTGTAAAAATTTGCTTTTGTACGGCAATTAGACCCTCTAGAGAAGGCGCCATTTTTTCTACGATCGATTAGTATAACGAGAGTTCAAACACAGACAAGCTACAAGATAGATTTATCACTTCATAAGATTTTATTCTACATCAACTGAAATACCGATCATGCACAAAATCAAGATTTATAATGCCGCTCGTCGATGATATTAGAGACAAAATGTAATGCAAGGTAATTTATCCTATAGGCTCAACTGTGATATGTCCATTAACGAAATATGTAAATAGATTGACTATCCGTTTAAATACGTTAATCATTGATTTGACATTGACTTCATATTATATGGCATCTTGTGTCACACATCCCAAAATATTGGCCACGAAAAAAATCAGAGTGTTTATTATACTCTCTGCAATTTGTTATGGATAATATAGGATAATATAGAACAAACACAAGAATTCTCACGGATTTGACTCGTTCGCAATATGTTAATGATTATAATATGAATATAATGAATAAACATAAAACAAAAATAGTTGAATGTTTTACATTTATAACGAATTCTCAGCAGTTATTTCCATCTTTCAATATGACCACCGCGCGAAATGGTGTAATCTCAAATTTAATTCCTATTTTTGCCACCAGGGTGCGGATGACTCAGGTACTTTGTAATTACAATTTTCGTGCCACATGTGGCATTCGTTATCAATTCGGTATAGTAATAATTTGAATTAAAACTAAAGTATTGTATGAAATTATAAATAAAATATAGAACCGGATATGCTATAATCGCAAAGAAGTATTACACACGATCAAAATAATAAAATACTGTACACACGTTACGTACATTACAAATTATCAAAATAATAAATTACTGTATAATAATAGTTAAATGATTCGTTTAATTAGTTTCAAATTAAAGTGGTTTTTTTTTCATTTCATATCCGATTTTATATATCTGAAACATAAAAATGTGCATTTTTATCCCACGACATATCTCACGAAGGGTGCTAATAATTTACCCTGTCTTATGATTAAAATAAAGCTAGGACTCACGCATCTCACGTTGTCTACCTAAGTTGGCAGTCAAAATCAATACTTAAACTTAAAACTTAAAATTTAAAAGCACTACACTAGGCACCATCTATCTCGCGCAGAACAATGATATGGATGTTTACAAACTTAAAATTCAGCATACATCACGTAGCATCCATTTCTTACACAACGATTGCAAACATTGTACAATTCGCAACCCAACTGAGACAACATTCCGTATCGAAGATACTTAGCCTAACTTAAAATGAAAGAAAGAAAACGAAGCTACTGACACTTTATTCACAATTTCGTGTCATACAAAGTAAAATTCGTATTAAAATTTAGTACGGAGTTGTACTAAAATTTAACACTACTTTTGCGGCACTAATATCTTTCAAAATATCAAGGAATTACCTATACACTCTAAGATATCCTAAATAAACTTCCCTTAAAAATGGGAAGACAAAAACTGCGATCAATTAAAGAATAAAATAACCATCAAACCTATATGACGTATTCCCGTGCACAAAACGACATCAGATATTCAGCGGAAGATCCAGGGATTGACCATCGCTTGATTCCTCTCTCGCCGTTCGAAGCTTACACGAATCATGGTGAGAACCATCGACTATTGATGCTGCGACGCCCCAACTAAGGATCGACCACACGGGCCTAACCTGGCACATTCTAACTAACAAATGGGACTCCCGGTAGGAAGTACCACTAAACAGGATTATGAAACCCCGATTGAACTAGTGGGGTTCACTTCCAATGGGAAGAACCCAATGAAACAGGATTACGAAAGACATCAAATTACACAACTCCTAACCCAGTCCGAGTACCAATATACCAATCGAGCAAAGCTGCAGATCTTCGACTGAACTCTGCGAGCACCCTATATGCATTGATATGAATACCTAGTCAGGTCACATCCAATTAGCTCATATTACTTGCCATATAATTAATAATTATACAAATTATATAGTTAATTGCTTTACTGTATAATGATACGATTAGTAATTATATACCAAATAATACTGATTGCCCGGGTCCCACCACGAGGATGTGCTGCAAATGAAGACCACCCTATCCGCGACCTCTTTTTACGCAAAAGAATCTAAAATTTATTCATCATCAAATAAAAATACTTTTCTTGGTATGCGTTTGCACAATGTTCAAAACAAACAGCAAAACAAACAACAAAAGGGGCGTTAAGAAGAAAAACCGACACGAAAACTAGAAATCTGACTAGGATTCATGAAAACCTGAAATCTAAAAATTAAACTAAATCTTAATTTAACTGTAATTCTATATGAGGCACTGTTTTATATATACATATGTATATGTACATCAAAATTTTCGACCTTTATTGTCATGAAAGTGAAAACTAATTGATTATGTTTGAGAATTATAATAATTAATTATGATTAAGAGTTAAATAAAAAAGACAAGAGAATAAGATAAAATATATACCATATAGGAATTAACTACTACATAATATACATTCTACAATACCATGCTTTTACTACTACGCCATGCTGTCACTATGATGCTGTCACAGGGTTATAAAACAGTAATAGGATAACCATTTCTGACAATAACCAGATAATGTCCCAGGCCCAGAAGACAGTAGCAGGTGCCCGGCGACAATCTCTCCAAAGGGCCCAAAACCTTTAGTATATAAGCCTTTCCAAAATCAGCACTTGACACTATTATAGCATTCTGAACCGTTACTCTATTGGATTCGTATAATAAATTTTACATAGACTACCATATCTAAAGTTCGAATTTCTCAACTTACCTGCGGAACGTTCGAACTATCGCGAAATAATTCAAACGACGTGAGGAGACAACTGGTTCATTTCACGATTTTCTGTGTCTTCTACGGGACAGTGCCATGCTTTTGGCATTGGCTTACAACCAACTGTATTAACCTCAAAGTAGCCTACCTAACCATAAATCGCACCTACGTAAAAACCTAAATATTTACTTACTCTACCTACGTAATAATCTAAATGTAATAAAGGAAAAGAAAGAAATATTGTATGGAGTATGAGTGTCCTCTTCATTTGATGCCACAAAAAATCCTGAAGCAAATTCAATTTGTAAAAGATTAGTAAAATTCCATAAAATATGTATAATTACTTCCTGATTGATAAGGCTCAATATTATTTCGTAATATTTAGCTCTTTATTTTTGTTCACCTTCTTTATTTCTCTCATTTTGTTAAGCCATTAGCAAATATGTAACCGTAAATTGATAAATCTGAAACAAACTCATTTACTAGATTACAAATTAAAAAAAGGCACCTCTGAAATGAGAAAATTTTATACATGAAAAATAAAGTACTAATTATCAATTAGATTAAATTACCCTCGATTAAATTTTAGCAAAAATAGAAAATCATTTATATCTTTTTAATCACAACTAGGAAAGTTGAAAGCAAGAATTTTAGGCAATTAAATTTGTGTTGAATTAAAAATTGAAAATTTTATTTGAATACTAAGATGAGAGAAAAACCGATTATTATAAAATCACTTCCTTTGTCTTTCAACTTTCACTATCTGTTATTTCTGTTAATTTTACTATCTCATTTCTATAATGAGCCGAAAGGTATGAACATATATAATTTTTCGCCGATTTGAAGAGACACTACCTGCTAGACAAACGCTAGATTCAATTAGTTATTTAAATTAAGTAATATTTACTTATTTATAATACTTACTTACAAATTATACTTATCTATAATAAGTATTAACTTACTATAAATAATTAGCCATGTCACTGCGCCATGCCAGAAAAAATTACTGAAAATTCTCAATGCGAGAATTGATTGTAAATATTAATAAATAAAAAAATAAAATCAATTAGTTCGAAGCCGAGATGCTTCGTTTACTGCTCGTCACTGTGCAGCGAGACGTTGGCGGAGTACGTGTCGCGATGAAAGTGTTTCCTTTCTGAAGGTGACACTCGTGTTGATGATTTGGCTAACAATCTTGTTTTCCTCCGGACTGATGCTTCCTCCAACGGCACCGAATCCGAATCGAAGGACCATATGATGCGAATTCTCAACTAATTTCAGTCAGGTTACAACTGATCGGTTGATATTGCGAACCGTGAACGTTATTAATACTTAGCCAACCGAATAGGGAGATCTCTCTTTTTGATTTTTTTTTGTTATTATCAGTTATCGTTTACCTGGAATTGTTCCCAATTAATTGCGCCACTTTCTCTGCTTTTATAAAATACAGTATATAATAAAATACACTAATTTAGTAGTGTTAAAATAAATTAAAAAGTTACACTATCAGTTATGATTAAATAAAATTATAACCGAACGATACTCCACTGTAAAAAATATTAAAATGCATTATGAATTTTTAATTTCACGTTCAAGTCGTGTTATTTATCTTTAATGTTTTGTTTTTACCTATATTTTTTTATACTTTTAATATATACTTTTAATTTGATGTTTTGTATGTATAAACAGTATGTGAAATCGTTAAATAAAATCATTACCTCAAAATATAATTGACTACTTAAATAATTCTTAGACTTCTTCATTTTTTAAGTAGTGAATATTAGTTCTCGATACTTGGAAAAATGCGCAGTGGACAGCGTATAGGTTGGCTAGTCCGAGCGCGGTGAAAAACGTATAACTCGCTGTGGCACGCGTAATTGGCAAAGTGTTAAAGACCTTAACTATAAAATGCTAAAATTTATGATGGGTCCGCAATAAGGGTGTTTAGACATTTGGTTTATGTAGAGAGCCACGGGGCGTAATCAACGGCCACTTCAAATCCTGAACAAATTCTATATTGTTGGTTACATTAAAGCAATAATATAATTCGTGAAAAATTCGTTTGAAATAAGAGAGTGATATTCCAAATAGAACAATGATCTATTTAATTGTCTTCACTTTTATTTTAGTATTCCAAATAATTAAAAAATTATCTATTATGAAATATGTATCGAATATATTTTAAAATAAATATAAATTGTATATCAAATGTTACCCATGCCCGAATAAAAACGTAATAGAATTGTTCATACACAGTTGTATTAGTTAAAATAAATTAAACATTCCTAAATTCCCATGAAAATTCATCGGATTTATCATTAATCGTCCTATTATATAAAGATTCCTGTTACTTCAACATTATCCCTGCTATCGATCAATAACCTACACAAAAATAACTAGAAGTTAAAACAAATGTATAAAATAATTAAATGAAAACAAAATCAACTCAAATTTTATTACAAAAACTTACAGTAGAACTTACCGGTAAGAGAATCATTAAATAAACGTGTATTAATTAAATGATATTAATAACGAGATATAAACGATAGTAAAAAAAGTAATGAAGAAACGACGCCACCAAAAATACACCACCAGTAGGTTAGAATACGTTACAAACCTGACGCAACGCGATCTTTGTTATCGGCACGAAATGAGAACGGAATGACCACTCGCATCTTAGTTTCGCTACCCAATTTCCAAAGTGGTGGGAAGTCGCACGAGCTAATAGCATAATCAGGTACGGAAAGTTAAACGTTAAAGTCTACATAAAAAGAAACGTATATATCTGCAAAAACATTCATCTTCCACGCAGATCTTACTGAACGATCGCAAAGCGATAAACCGCGAGAATGATTCGTTAAATGGGATAAACGAGTCAAATAAATAAACAAGTCAAATAAATATCACTGTACAGAATGGGCTCACAATAGACTTCACATAAGTATTTATCTTATGATGTTTGTTTTTGTGTGATCAAGACTAAAATATATTAAAGTAGATTTTAACTTGATATCGATCCTTAAGTAATAATACTCGAAAATATTAATATATATAGTTTTCCACTAGCAGTATCCTAATATTAGAATTAATATTACATTAGGTTTACAATATTCAGAATAGTACTTCATGTATCATTATTTGGAAAACAGTACCAATTATCGGAACTCACCATGGGTAGGTAATTACGCTCGGGTCCCATTTACGTTGAAGTGTAAATAGTAGATAAGTGCGGCTGCCTAGTATAGAGGCCGAGATAGGTTCTACTGCGGGTGTAGATGTCGCTTGCTGGGGTACTGCTGTATTTTTCTTCTCATTTAAAAATCGTGGAAGAAAAATCGGACTACGGTCGCTGGAATTTGAAGAACCCGGGTCCCGAACGTTCGTAACCTAAGGCGCTAACCATTGCGCTGCTGTCACGTAAACTTAAGGGTTGGTTGATGAAATAAAATAGCTGAGTCGTAACACAACTATTAATTTTGTTTTAATTAAATGAGGTGGTATGGTGATAGGTGCGTAAGGAACTACTCTTGGTGTTTTTACGAATAACAGTTTATTAGAACTAATCAACAATCAGAGTTAACAATTAACGATCAACAATAACACTTAACGGACAACAGGTAACAACTAACAAATAACGATAGACACCGAGATGCCGTTCGACGCGTTGCTATCAAAAAAGGACCGAGGAGTTACACTTTTAATGACGCAAGACAGACTGACTCTGCTTTTTGTTTTTCTTCGCGCAGATCCTTCCCTTCGTAGCCCATCGATATCCCCACTAGCGTGCATTCATTAGATGTGCCGCCTGTGCTGGCACGAGTATGCTCTTCCGAGAATTCGGCGGAAAGAGTGTGAGGATATCGATGATAGATTGGGCACGTCGGTGTTGCGCTTTGGTGGCGTCGCGCTTTGTATCCGGAGCCGTTGAAAAGTTCCGTGGCCCGTGCCGCCACAGTACCCCCTTACCAGTGATAACGCTATATAAATGAAAAATATATATAAATATTACAGGCGGGTGTACGTTCGCCGGCTCCTAACGCCTATCCGAGACCCGCCTGAAACCGATCAGGAAATCGAACTCTCCTGCCCGCGCGTGTGGTGTGATGAACTCTTGAGTCCCCTTCGCTTTGTTCGTTTCGGGCACCGGGCGGTATTGTTACATTGCGCTTTTCCGTGCTATGGTGTTCAATATTGTCGTTAAAAAGAAATGCGGGTTTCAATCGGTCTATGGACACTATTACGTTTTTATTATTTATTTTAATAGTGAAGGTCTTTTTTCCTCGCTCTATAACCTGATACGGCCCGTCGTAGGGTGGTTGTAAGGGGTCTCCGATGGCGTCGCGACGCAGAAATACGTAAGGCGATGTTTCGAGGTCGCGGAACACGAAGGTTCTCTTTTCGCCGTGTCGCGTAATTGGATGAGGCCTGATTTTTCCTATTCGGTCTTTTAGGCGACTTGCGAATTCCGAATTGGCTTGTTGTTTAGTCGGTACAAAAAATTCTGCCGGCAATCGTATGCCGGTGCCATAAACCATTTCGGCTGCCGTCGCGTTTAGGTCCTCTTTAATAGCTGTTCGTATGCCTAATAGAACTATCGGCAAGATATCCACCCAGTTGCTCGTATCGTGGCATTTGATTGCTGCTTTTAGTTGTCGGCGGAGGCGCTCTACCATCCCGTTGGACGCGGGGTGATAGGTTGTCGTGCGCAAATGTCTGATACCGAGCAACCGGCATAGTTCGTTAAATAGGTTCGACTCGAACTGGCGTCCTTGATCAGTCGTTATTCTTAAAGGCACGCCGAAACGAGATATCCACGTGGAAAGGAGAGCCGAAGCGACGGTTGCGGCCTCCATGTCGGCGATGGGAATGGCTTCGGGCCAACGCGAAAAACGGTCGATGCACGTTAGACAATATCGGTAGCCTTTTGAATATGGCATCACGATAATGTCTATGTGTAAGTGTTCGAAACGGCCCGCTAATTCTCCGAATGTTCCGACGGGTGAGGATACGTGCCTGGTGACTTTACATTGTTGACACGGGATACATTGTCGTGTCCAATTTCGGGCGTCCTTGTTTATGGACGGCCAGACGAAACGCGTCGTCACCAGGTTTTGAGTGGCACGTATCCCTGGATGGGAAAGTCCATGGAGCGAATTAAATACGTCGCGCCGCAAGGATTTCGGTACGTACGGTCGTACAAAGTCACCTGATACGTCGCAATATATTTCTACGTCGTGATCGGGGAAACGTATTTTCTTTAACCGTAGCGCGGATGTACCGGAGTAAACGATGTTGCTTAGTTCTTTGTCGGCTTCTTGCGCGGCGGCGAGAGCTCGATGGTCCACAGACTTTCCTATCGCTTTGATGCGTGACAGAGCGTCGGCAACGTTATTGTCTAACCCCTTGATATATCTTATGTCGGTGGTGAATTGTCCGATGTAATCTAGTTGCCGGAATTGTCGCGGCGAACACTTATCGGGATCTTGGTTGAACGCATATGTAAGGGGTTTATGATCGGTGTAAATTGTAAAATTTCTCCCTTCAATGGCGTGTCGAAATCGCTTTACCGCAGTGTACATAGCGAGTAATTCGCGGTCGTACGCGCTGTACTTTCGCTGCGCGGAGTTCAACGGTTTGGTAAGGAAACCTAACGGCTGCCAAGAGTCGTTGACGCGTTGCTGGAGGACCGCTCCTATTGCATAGTCGGATGCGTCTACCGCGAGGCTAACAGGTGCGCCAGGTATCGGATGCGCTAACATCGTGGCGTTAGCGAGGGCGCGTTTCAACTCGCGGAAGCTGGCTTCGGATTGCTCTGTCCATTTGATGGGCGCGTTGCCCTTTTTTCCTCCTTTTAATAGGTCGTTTAGGGGTTGAAAAATTTTTGCGGCCCCCGGTATGAAACGTCGATAGAAATTAATCATACCGAGGTACCTGCGTAGTGCTTTAACGGTCCCGGGGAGCGGTACTTCTACAATAGCGTCAACGCGTTCGGCTAGCGGCTTTATCCCGTCGGCGTTTACGGTGTGTCCCAAGAATGTGATTTCGTTCACACCGAATTCGCACTTAACTGGGTTGATGACTACGCCATACTCGTTTAAGCGTTCAAACAAAATCCGAAGGTGTTCGCGATGTTGTTCTTCGTTTTCGGATGCGATTAAGAAATCGTCTATGTAAGCGAACACGAAGTCTAGACCACGGGTAATTTCGTCAACGAATCTTTGACACGTTTGCGCGGCGTTTCGAAGCCCAAACATCATGTTGGTTGCTTCGAAAAGTCCGAAAGGTGTCGTAATCGCGGTTTTCTTAACGTCTTCTGGCGCGATCGGGATTTGGTGGTTAGCGCGGACAAGGTCGATTTTTGAGTAGACACGCTTACCGTATAGATGTTGCGCGAAATCTTTGATGTGTGGTGGGGAGTACCTGTCGGGTATGGTGCGAGCGTTCAACGCACGATAGTCGCCGCATGGTCGTAGACTTCCGTCCTTCTTTGGGACGACATGCAGGGATGATGCCCATGGACTCTTCGATGGCCGCATCACTCCTTGCTCGATCATTGTCTCGAAATCCGCCTTGACTTGCTTGAGACGATCCGGTGCGAGACGTCGAGGTTTACTGTAGACGGGTGGCCCGGGTGTGGTTTCAATATGGTGTACCACACTATGTCGGATTTTCTCTCGTCCGAAGGCCGGTGGACGAGTTAGATCCGGAAACTCCGCCAAAAGTCCCCTTGTTGATAATTGGGTTGTCGTGTCGAGGAGTCGTTTGTTTCGCGGGTCCACGAGCAACCCATAATGGCTTAAAAAATCTACGCCTATGATAGGCGTTTGAACGTCAGCAATTACGAAGTTCCACTTGAAGGCTCGTCTAAGGGACAGGTTAAGGCCAATCGCAGTGGTACCATACGTTGCGATGCGCGTCCCGTTGGCCGCGAATAGTTCGTACGCGTTTTTCTTGACGTGCCTATGGATTTTACTGCGGGGGTATACGCTGATGTCGGCGCCGGTGTCTACGAGGAAAGAAATCTTCGTTCCCTTGTCCGTAACGAAGATGCGGCGGGATCTCAGGCCGTCGTCGTCTGCCGCGTCTACGGACGGCTGGTCTCGTTTCCCCACTTCCACGTGCATGGGAAACGACAGCTCCTCGCGCGTTCTCCGAACTTTGCATGATAGAAGCACAGACCGTCTTGCCGTGGCCGATCTCGCGAGCGCGAACGTCGGTGGTATCGCGAACGCGAGCGTGATCGTGATCGTGGTCGACGATGATTAATCATGCTCAACGCGTTCATCTGTGCCTGCAACTGTGATATTTGCTCGCTCAACACGTTGATTGCGGCGGCCATTGGTTCGTATGCTCCCACGTTTTGCGCTGGTGGGTCCATTACTGCCGTTACCCGGGCGGTGCGCTGAAAATCCTCCCTGAATTCTTCAGCGATCAGGTCCGCCTGCCGCAATAACCTTTCTGGGTCCGAATCGTCGACTGCCGCGAGGATACGCCTGATGCGGGCGGGTAATCGGTTCCTCCACCGCGTGAGGGTAAAATCATCGGACGTGGAGGGGCTGGAGAGTTTTTTTAGGTGTTGATAAAACTGGGATGGTTTTCTATCTCCCATCTCCTCGCTTTCCACCAACTTCTTTATCCGGGTCGCGTCCGTATCGGATAATTTGCGAATGAGCGCATGTTTTAATTTTTCGTAGCGTCCGATGTCTGGAGGGTTCGTCATTAGGTCTTCGACGTCCTGGAGCTGTTGATCGTTGAGGCATTTTGCCAGCGTCACGTACTTAATGGTGTCTTCCGTAATTCGCGCTGCCTCGAATTGTCTCTCCAGAAGGGCGAACCATGCCGCCGTGTTCGTGGGCAGCAGTGGAGACATGCTGATCACCTGGCTGGCTATGGTTCCCTGTGTATTACCTTCCATCGTCGCGGTGCACTCAAAATCGGTGGTCAAAACGATAGCACTATCACTGTCACCTCTTTCACTAAATATTACGTCAAATCACGTCGGGGTCACCAATTTGAGGTAGTATGGTGATAGGTGCGTAAGGAACTACTCTTGGTGTTTTTACGAATAACAGTTTATTACAACTAATCAACAATCAGAGTTAACAATTAACGATCAACAATAACACTTAACGGACAACAGGTAACAACTAACAAATAACGATAGACACCGAGATGCCGTTCGACGCGTTGCTATCAAAAAAGGATCGAGGAGTTACACTTTTAATGACGCAAGACAGACTGACTCTGCTTTTTGTTTTTCTTCGCGCAGATCCTTCCCTTCGTAGCCCATCGATATCCCCACTAGCGTGCATTCAATAGATGTGCCGCCTGTGCTGGCACGTGTATGCTCTTCCGAGAATTCGGCGGAAAGAGTGTGAAGATATAGATGATACATTGGGCACGTCGGTGTTGCGCTTTGGCGGCGTCGCGCTTTGTATCTGGAGCCGTTGAAAAGTTCCGTGGCCCGTGCCGCCACATAAACTTTATTATGAATTCAGCAATTATAATGTAACACACACTGAATTAACATAAATCACAATTCACTCCAACCACGTTATGTAAGACTTAGTTACAACGATACGTTAAATACGCGACTGTTATAAGGGTAGTGACCGGTAAAGATATGTTGACTATTCTAAGGATACAGAATAAGTGAGTCTTTCTGGCGATACCATGTCTGAGGAAGGCTAGGGGTGGGTGTGTCTAAGGACACGGGACTATCGGATTTGTTGATGACAATTTTGGTTAAGGAAGTGAGGGCAGTAGACACCGTTTCCGATTGGATAATAAGACGGTTGGTGGACCAAGAAGGGTTTTAGCCGCCCTCGCGAGAAAGTTGCTAACGGAACATACCAGATGTGAAGAAAACCAACTTTCTAAGCTAACACGTGGTAGACAATAAACGCAAAGGGAAATTTAAGACAAGAAATACTCGCTTGGTCCGAAGGACCTTAACTATGAAAATGCCTAGACCCCTGGTGGGTACTTAAGGCTATTGAGGGTACGCACCAAGAATGTGCAGACATCTGGGTGCCATCCTGTCCGCTGTGTGTGACCTGGTCTTTGATGTGAATCGACGTTACACTGCCGTCGTCCGACTCTAGTTAGTGTCGAGTAGTGGTATTTGCTGTCACAACGTAAAGAATTTTTAAGTATCGGAAACATAAGATGTAAAATTATTTTATAGCAAAAAAGTAGTGTGTTTTGGAATTTATTATTTAGAATAGGTATAATATATGGATTCACATAATCATATTTGAACATTGAACTTATTATCGAAGGAACCAAACCACGCGACTTACCAATTGCAGCACACATGAATGGATAATCAGATTTCGTTGCCTTCAATGAAATTGCATTTACTTCCTCCATTCCATGAATACGGTTTGATTTCTTGGTTTTGAGCGAACATGAAGTATTACGTTCTATCCATAGACGTTCAATAATTACAGTTTGCATTGGCATTGATTTTATATGAAGTAGTTAAATGAGAAATTAAATACTGTATTTAAAATTATAAAATAAAACTAAATAGAAATAAAATACCATTTCAAACACTTCAAAGATTTCGTTAATATTAAATAGAACAAAATAAACCATTACTTTAATCGCTACGAATTGATGGTATGAAATGAATAGTAGAATTGCTTCCAATTAATGGTATAACTGTTATGAATTAAGAACATAATTATTTTTAATTAATGGAAGATATCGTTATAAATTATTGGTATAATTATTAAAAATTAATGGAGTAATTGTTTTAGATTAATATTAGTAATTATAAATGAATAGCATAATTAATATAAATTATTAATTTAATTATTATAAATTAATAGTTTAAATGTTATAAATTAATGGTTTAAATATTATAAATTAATAGCGCAAATGTTATAAATTGATAATTTAATTCGTAAAAGCTCTTCTTCGATCTTCACGGTACGAAAGTTTGTTGGAATACAACGATATTAATCGCATACAGATGCGGTGAGTGATCGAACGGATTCTTCCCTTCGTTGTCCAGCGATATCCCCACTACCGTACGTTCGTTAGATGTACCGTGGCGGCTGGCGCGTGCATGCTCTTCCGAGAACTCGGCGGAAGAAACGTAAGGATATGAATGGAACATTGGGCACGTCGGTGTCGCGCCTTAACAGCGTAACGATACTTTGTATCGAGAAGCTGCTAGAAAGTTCCGTGGCACGTGACGTCACACAGACATCTACTCAGGTCACACTCATTATAGAGAGTGGGGGTTCAAAACATTTTCAAGGGCCATGGGTCACTAAGGCAGTTAGTTTGAAAATAACTAGCCAACTGTCAACATTCCACAACGCTCACTTATATTTCCTGTAATTTTTGTTTAATAAATATCATAATATTATTTCAACACAAACATTGTGTCTTCCACAGATTATTAATCTTAATTTCGAGATTAAATTCTAACAAATTTCAAACACAGACGAGGTCGCGCGCGAGTCGTGTGTTTCTATATGGCATATAATCTAATAACATACACTTGACGAGGTGCTGAAAGGTCAATCGAACGGTAACGGTTTGCTGATATTATAAAAGATGATTTTTCATTATAACACAATCAAATTTAATAATTTTTTAACTTTTATTTTAAATTGACGCCTTCAACAATTTATTACAATAACCATTTGTACAATTGTAATAGTTTTTACAAACTAAAATCAAATTCACACTTCTGTGGTATTAATATTTGATTTAGAACTGTGTTAATCTATACTAAATGCTAGTATAGAATAATATAGAATAATATAAAAGTAAATACTATGACAATAATATTGTTTTATAAAAATTGTTTTATAAAGTTTTTCATTTTCACGATCTGCTATGATATTTCATAACAATTTATAAATTTTCTTATCTTGATTCTAAGCATATACCGACTTTCAACAATTAATTGTTAAATATATAAGTCTAATATGTTTTCACACAGACAACTGTTTTCCTTTCTTTTTTTTTTTTTTTATTAACGTGGAGGAAATCCGCACGGACACCAAGCCGCTTCTGGGGAAAAGGGCGCGGTAGTGCCGGACTCCAACCGACTAAAACCTCCACGATGTGAGCGATACATACCCCCCCCCCCCGCGCACAATACGTCCCCTAATGGAGCGATGTGCGGTCATATCACACCGCGCCTCGTCGTCGGAGCCGCCGTGCCAGGCAGTCCGGTCTCCTACCAGACTGCTTTGCGGCCCCGAGACGCTGAGCTGCCAGCGCCTAAGTTTGAACCCCACCGGGGGACGCGGAGGACCCAGCGCGCCTCGCCGAAGCGCATCCACGACCTCTGCCGCGCCCTTGCCGGTCGAACCTCTCGGGGTGGGAGTACTGCACCCCCACCCTCTCCGCAGCCTCTTTCCGAAGCATAACCTGCTCACACAAGGAGATCACGGCCCTCCTCCCTCTCTCGCTTACTAACAATGCCTCGAGACTAAAAAGACAATACCCTTTAGATTGAAGCATTAGATTCAACTAGAATCAAACATACTATAAACTCTTATAGCCCAAGTTACAGTACCACGCCAAAATAATTTACTTATAATTCTCAATGGGAATTGATTGTAAATAGTCTACCAAATAAAAAAAAACGTCGTCGATAAATTTCCGATATGACCTTAAGGGGCCTCATGTTGCTAACCGGACTGTTGGTATTCGTCGAGTAGTTTCGATATGAGCGTAAATCGGCCGAGCAGGCTACCTCGTTTTCGACGCAAGGAGCTGATTTTTTTATGCGTTTGGCATTGTTATGGCGGGAATTAGACCTGGCGATACAATTAACGAGCTTACCTGGTCGTTGCGTTGATTGTGATGGAGTAACGTAGCACTGTGCTGTTGTCAAAGGGTCATTGGGTGTCAAAGCTGTGTACACTGCTTAACTTGAAGGCTTAGTGCACGTGAATCCGGCTCGAAGGAAATGTTCGACCGTATTCGTCGGGAGACGCAG
The DNA here is from genome assembly GCF_011952205.1 of Bombus bifarius. Classification (NCBI taxonomy): domain Eukaryota; kingdom Metazoa; phylum Arthropoda; class Insecta; order Hymenoptera; family Apidae; genus Bombus; species Bombus bifarius. Next base: position 628,966 of record NW_022884412.1, on the reverse strand, counting down.
TATAACGCGCGTACGAGAGTCGTAAGTCAACAGAAATTTATAAGGAGTAACTGAAGACTTGAAAGTTTTAAAAATTTTTAAGGAAAATGTTTATAGATATGTGATGTCAGGTTATTGATTAAATACAGGATAAACTTAAAATTATATGAGATCTATAAATATTTTCTTAACCAACGCAATAAGTATGACATTTTTAAACCAGATAAATATAACAAATTTTAAATACTTTGCTTTTTATTTAATAAGAGGTTCGTGCACATACATGGACCGACGATTCCGTGGAAAAGTACCAAGTAAAAGAAAAGAGAAGGAAGAGGAGTCTAAATAAAGAAAAAGATAAGTGAGAGATGGGAAGGAAACAAAAGACAAAGATTATGAAGGAAACGGGAATAAAATAAAAGTAGTTTCTTTTGTATTTAATTTGTACTTTACGATTTGTCCATCTGGACATTTGGCAAATTTTTCTAACTTTATTGCTAAACAACATGTAGATGGCTACCTCCAGCAGGATACCATCTTCGAGTTTACTTTATTTCTTTAGTAAGGTCAGTGGGATGTTTTCTTTTTAGTCTTCTTTTTATATGGGTTTTGCTCGTTTCGACAGCCAGCTGTTGATACGTACTTTGTCCACAATTATATCTCAAAATGCGTTAGCATCCCACTAGACACAGTCTCTCATAACTACTTAAACTTATATTAGACTGATGTTAGTAAGATCGTATATGACGTGAAAATAATAAGGGGTTGAGAGAACGAACGAAAATTATTTTGTTTAGAAGGCAATCGTTGAGTCTCTTTTGTGAATATTTATTTATTTATTTATTGTATTAACAAGGCCCGAGCTGCTACCTATGGCTGTGGTTACAACTCGGATGCGATGTATAAAATATAACATACAATTATATACGGACAGGAAAGTTTGTCTTAAACGGAACATTCGAATAATTTTCTTGATTATCGAGAACCTATAAAATGTCGACGACACAATTCCTACGTTTTCGAAACACGAATACGAACGAATTGTCTTAAATCAATCTTTTTCAAAATCTTTATTTTACTAAACATCTTGAAATTATGTAGGTAATTTTTGTAGTTTATGACGATCTTTTCACGTTAATTTACAAATCGAAGAATACAAACGAAACATTTGTCGATCTATTCTTTACACAAAAGAATTACAAAGTTTTTAGGTCAATTTCACTTCGGAAAATTCTTCGAATCGTTTAGGACGTTTTCTCAAATGTTCATAGTTAAAGAAGACATTTGGAAATTTTATCTTTGACGGTTCCCCCTGTATATATGTGTATATATGTATATGCGTATAAATATACATACATACGTACCATTGTATCTAACAACAATAACTATGAACTATATGGTACATATATGTGTATCTGCACATAGAGAATATTTTCTAACAAGTTTACGACGATAATTTCTTAAATACTTAACATACTCAGTTATTTACTGTATCGTCGATTCTCGCCTTTATGAAGATAGACAAACGTAACTTTGTACAAATTAACATTTCTATATAAAGAGACAGAAAATTACTCTAAAGAATTATTCGATAGATATTTTTGTTTGGAATAGTAATGTTATGATAGAAGGGTTAAGTAATTGTATAATATTACATTATAACATCTTTATCTTTTTTTATAATACTGATCGAGCAAAGAAAATAAAAGGAAATGGTTTCATAAGAAATAATAATATTTCAAAAAATCAAAATAACGATAAATACCAACAATGTTTAGAAATTAACAATCATAAGCGATTGACCGCGTATAAGGAAAAAGCACTCAGGAATGAGACACATTACGTATAGACTGCAGATATTAATGGATTTATGAGAAATGCGAGCTGGCAAAAATGCACAAAATACATATAATATTTAAATATCCAAATATAAAAATCCAAAAATAAAAATATAAAAATCCAAAAATAAAAATATAAAAATATCCAAATATAAAATATCTGAAGTAAAGTGCATTTCGAAGATGAAACAAATCCGTATTTAGTACCATTCTTTTAGTTCTGTTCATAAAAAATATGAATTTATATAAATAATCGCAGTTTAATAATATATATTCTAGCGTAACGTAATTTGCTGCTGTCAGTTATATGTAACCCACTTTCCAAATAAATTATTGTTACTTTAATCATAAATTTATGGCATTTTACGTGTTTAATGGTCCAGATCTATACGAGTATTGGACTGTACTAAATATTGTATGGGTAAAAGCGCTGTTGCTTCTTAACGATGAAACATTTTCTCGATAACGCTTGAAATTCACTATTCTTTAATGTAAAATTTTACACCTGATCGGTGATTATAATTCGCGTATAGTCTACACAGCATATACGTCCGGTCGAACCAGACGAAGTAAGAGCATTCGAATAATCAAATGGAGATAGTTGGATCTGCGAACAGATTACTTCTTTAACGCTTTATTTATGTAAAACGTGTGTTAATCCTTTATTAACAAATAAGGGGCTCAGAAGAAAAATGATACAAATGACAGCATCTTTTAATACTATAAATTTAATAACTACAGATTATAAATTAAAATGTATTAAAATGTATTATAATGATGCCGTACATATTTATAAAGCCTTGGAAATTTAATAAACAAAGTCCTTTATATAAATGAAGATACCACGTATCCCTTTTTAGATTTATTTTATTTTCAGAAAAAAAGTGTACTCGTATCATTTTTCCACTAAACCCCTTGGATAAGAATAAATTTGTATTCTATAGATTTTTCTCTGAAAATTTGTTAGCGATACGCTTTCCAGATTTATATTATTTACATCGTACATGTGTACCAGCTTAAAATTTAATTTTGGTTCATCAAATTTAAAGAGTATTTAAATTTATAGGAAAGTAGTATCGAAGTTCCATCGTGAAATTTTCACTTAACCTTATAGAATATCTTTCTATGCCCGCAGAATTAATATTGTCAATCAGAATACAACGAAAGTTAAGACGCGTTAAGATACTAGTTAAGATACTAGAAACTTTTTCTTCCAAAGGACGATAAAATTGGCAACTCCACGAATGAAATATACTCTATAAATTCTATTTAATCATTTAATCATTTCTCTTTCTTTATCAATTATGTATTTATGTTTATTTTATATATTTATATATTTTATATTTTATAGATTTAACGTTTATGTAACGAAGACTCTAACTTTTCTTCGTCTTTGTTTCTTCGAAACATTCTTAATCGACAAAAGATTAAGTTTCATTGAATGTTAAAGCTACTCAAGAAATTTCCTTGCTTCGGATAATTACAGCCTTGAACTTACTAGATCTAGAATAATATTCATGATCTATTTAACGAATTTATCGAGGAAATTTCATGAAGCCTATAATATTTACAGGTTGGGCTATGTTTTACATTTGCAATGTGTTCTTTTGAACACTTTAGGAAATTTCTAAATTTGTTTTAAAAATTATCTAGGTAAAAGTCACATATATGCTACAGATAACATAAAAAGTAAGTAGAATCGCGTTGTGACTGAACAAAATGCGTAAAGCATAATAGTGAATCAACCAAAAGATAGATTATAATGAAAATAAAGAAGCTGTTCTTATTTCCTCCAATATTTTGAGTGCTTCTGCAAACCTAAGGAAGAATTTCTCGATTATTTGTGTATAACAAATATTGTCTAAGAGAATTAAACGATTCGGCATTTTAACCGATTAAAATGCGTTTTGTCTTTTCAGATTTTTGTCCGTAACATATATGTATAATAATACATTGTGAGATTGATATATTTCAAAAAAAAGGTTGTCGAAGAAAATTATTCCTTCTGTGCACTCAATTGTATCATCTTCATGTTCATAATCAAATTTAAATTCTTCCTGCCTTCTACCTTTAAATTGTGTTTCGTTTGAAGTTTGTATGCTGCAAATAATATATATATACGAAAATACGATAATCTCTACACGTATTCGGATACCAAAATACATTTACTACAGATATGCTATAGCGTTATTATTGGTAAGAAAAGAGTCAAGTGCATTAAAAGACTAGTGTGGGTATGAAACAATCGAAAACACGACGGAGCTTAACACGATTCACAGGAGACATCGGAATGTCTGTTTCGGAAATTTCTCGTAAATAAATCGCGTCCCGTTAAGGAAAGCTCCTTTTCTGTTGTCCAAGGAATTTCAAAAGTTCAACGCCACAAAAGTACGCCAAATTTGGAAACCTCGTCATTCAGAGAGTAAAGAATGAATACGAAAGGACTTTTATCGTAAAATCTAAGTGGGTGCGTTCGAAATCTTAGTGATTGAGTGGAAATAATTTTGAATAAAACTATATTTCCACGATAGAATATTAGCAAAGATATACTTGGAACCGGGCACCGTGCAAAATCACAACCGCACTGTCCTAGACTGGCTCCGGAGGTGGATCTCCGTTAACACCTTCTCTGGATTGGATCATCACTTCTGTTTGTTCTTTGGTCAAATCTTGTTGTTCCTTTGTTACGTTTAGATCCTGATCTGCGATAAAACTACGACGAACCGCACCGTTCACCACCGAGGATAGATCTGCGTTTCTTTGTTGAGTATCTCTCCAGGGAGTGGTCAGAATTTTCAATCTCTGTAATTTATTACATACATCTATCTATCGTGCGTCTATAACTCTCTACGCTGCACAGATAGAACTTATATTGTTATTTACAACATGTCGATTATAGAAATCGTATGCAAATTATTTCTGTTATCCCGTATTAAACAATATCATTACGACGAAAACGTCAAAAGGAAATAAAATCAATTGTATTAAAATCATGATATTACCTGAATGAAACTGCCGGGCGTGACGACGATCTTATAAATTGCGATGCCGGGTATCATGGCAATTGAGGAAGTCGCAATTAACCAGCCTAATACATTTGCCCAGACAGGGTACACGTAATCCTCATAAGTCAGTGGTTCATAACCCATTAAACCGTAAACGATGATAAACTGTAACAATATAAAAAATTAATTTCTTGGAAAAGGACATGTAGAAAAGGGAATAGAGAATTGTGACCTATTTAACTATTGATTGATTACATTTCTGAAAGGAATACGAGTAGTACAAATTTGAAAAAATTGAAAAAAATCTGTACTTAACAAAATATTAGGTACATGTGTATTATTTTACTAATTATGCGAAAGTTAGAACGAAAGTATTATATTAATTACAATGTACGTTGTATACGATATAGAGCTATGTATGTGGCAGATATACCATGAGAAATATCGGAGCAACGAATTTCCAGCAGACTCTCCAGTAGATTCCAGGTGAAAACCCAATCATATCTTTAATATCTGCGCAAAATCTATCTACCCCGTAGATCCAACTAACAGCGATCGCCTCCGCCAAAACTGCAAACAACATCGAGTAGCCAGCTGCGTATCGGTCCAATAAGTGGAAAAAGTAAAAGCCACCCTGTGTATAACAAATATCATTTTTTATGTAAAGATCAATTATGCCAGGAAGTTTTTTAACGATAAAAAAAAAAAACACGATTAGATCGAAAATGATCCAAATGAAGTAGCAGAGTCAATTACAATTATTTCATGAAATGCGTTATAGTCATCGTCTTACCTGGGAACACGAGGCTAAACCAACGAGGAAGTATAGCGTGAAAAGCGAAGCGACGAAAATTTCGCGATTATTCCCGATAATTAGAAACTCATCGCTAAGAGCAGTTATTATCGCTTCAGAGCCCCCGAACTACAAGAAAAGATTTGATTATGCTCTCAAAAAGAGAATTGATTATACATATAATATAATTGAATTATTATATTGCACTGTAAGGTGTTCGCGATAGAGTATTAAGATTAATTAAGTAATTAAAATTAACACAACTAACATTATCACGAGGAATGATAATTTATGTAGTCACAGTTTTCAAGTTAATTACATACTGTTCTCTCGTTGTCTTAATTGCACAGAACAATATTTCATTAAATCTTCTGTATTTTTTCTAACAATAATAAATAGAAGTTATATGAATAGCGACATACCGAGCTATCCAACCCCAACGTAAGCAACATCATAAAAAAGATAAGCGCCCAAAACATCGATCCAGGCATAGTAGCGATAGCAGCAGGATAAACGATAAACACTAGACCAGGTCCTTCAGTCGCTACATCCTGAATGGACTTTCCACTTGCTCGAGCCATGTACCCTAGTACAGAAAAAATCACAAAACCAGCGACGAACGATGTTGCGCTGTTTATCAAACTGGTTAATAAAGCGTCCCTGGAAAACATGTAAGCGACAAATAAATTTTACATTTATCAGTACACAAATTTATTATTTTTTATGTATTCAATCGAAATCTATAGATATTTAGATACAAATGTACGATTTTTATTTATAAATATTGGATAATAAGATTGAGAATATTTTAATTGAATTTTATAATTGAATGAAAATAAAAATTTGTTCAATGAAAAGTGAAATTTCATTATTTTCTAATTCAGTTTTATTTCATGATAGCGCGTTCGAATGAAAAGTTTATGAAAAGTTAAGACTTTATTTTATTAAGTCAAGATTTAGAAAAAAGAGGAAAGTATGTTTCCATATTAGGCTAATTTTCTATCCATTCGTTCTCAATGAGAAATATACTTATAGTAAATAAAGGAGCGAGACCGTTTAAACAATTTATTATACTCATTACTTGTAAAACTTCACTATCTAAAACTAGTTAAAAATGAAATATACTTAATTACACACATATTACTTACTTGTAAACGTTGTTGTGATATTTATTATAACTTGCATAAGCCAAAAGCACCCCAAAACCCGGTCCGAGAGAGAAGAACACCTGCGTTGCGGCATCCACCCACACCTAAATAGAGATTAAGCATTCAGGAAAAATCGCCAGATAGTCTCAATTTTACGATTGAGATCGAAATTTCATCCAAAATTCAAAAAAGGCAGTTTATCTTCTTTAATAAAGAAAGATTTATTTTTTCCGTCCCTTTCTTTCCAGAAGATTACGTTTGCGTCGTAAAAGTAATCGACAAATTTATTAACTTTTAAACATCTTCCTCCGTAAAAAAGAGAAAGGAAGATACAGAGACAACGATTCGCCGTAAATTCTGATATTTTAGAAGTCAACAAATTTTTCTCGGTCGTTGTGCAAAATTTACTCGAGCGATCTAGAAACGTTATTCAAGTCGCCAGAGAAAAATGCATTTCACTTGCGAGTCAAGAGGGTGAGAACGTGAGATTTCATGGCCGTGACTGGACCGAACTCTAATAGTCATTATGACAGGTACACAGAGTTTCCATTTTCAGCGTCGTCGGTTAAACTCGGCACGTTTCTCCCTTTCCCATTTTTCTCACTATCCGATTTTTTCGACCCTCTTACGCCGGTGCATTAGCTTGCTGACCCTCGGATTCTTATTCTTTTCCATGACCACTGTAAATAGCTACATATTTCATAACGCCGCGATCATCCCCTGAAAAGGCGATTCGCTAAATTCAAGAGGCGGAGCTGACAAACTCACGATAAACCACAAAAGTGAAACTACGATATTGCGTAATAATATCAAGGTACAATCGCTTGTATATCGTATAAATTAGTTTCAATATATTTTTTATTATTACATAAATTTGATAATATCTGTACGTACGTTTCGTTCGTTTTAACTAAATTATTTCTGACTTATATCTATAAGATGACTTTCAAAAGCTACTGTAATAGAATAATTGTGAAATAACGTTATTTTATTTACCTCAGCTTTTGTTATAGCAGAAAAATTCGGATTAAGGTAGTAGCGTATTCCTTCCAGACTTCCTGGCAACGTGACGCCTCGTATAAGTAGGATCAGTAAAACAGCATAAGGAAATAGAGCCGTAAACCAAACCACCTGTAACAAAAGAATAAAATTCTTTGATCGTTCTATTCGATGGAACGATAATCTTAGATTGTTGATAATAGCATAACGTTTTAACACAAAAAAGTTATGGTTAACCAACAGTAGTCATAAGAAAGAGTTATAACGTGAACAAAATATTAGAGTAATAGTAAAAAGATGAAGTAACATTTTTGTTCATACTGCTTTTACAGTTATTTCTACTGTAGAATTTATTTCTAGACGACTGGTGACGTGAAATCTAAATTTACACCATAAAAAGTTTACCTTGCCAGAAGTAGAAATGCCCTTCCACAAAGAGAAGTAACAAATCAGATAGACTACCAGCAGACATAACGCAATATCCCATTTAATTGTCCCAAGATCGTGTAAACCTTCGCTTTCGTGAAGCTCCAGAATAGCTCGACTGTCAAGAAAATTACCGAATTAGTTGCTCAAAAACATGCCTTCTTCCTTATTTCGTAATATTTGATTATTTCGATTTTTAAATATGATAAACGTATTATGAAATATGTAAGTATATGATATAGCCTTAAAAAATTGCCTGAAAACAAAGCAAATTGCTATACAGGCTCCGTTTTGTTACCAATTTTCCATAAAAAAAATGTGTATGTATAAACATTCGCAGTCTATTCATAAATAACGAATATCAGTGATATATGTACAACAAAGCACAAGCAATATAGAAAATCGACGCTTTTAACGCAAAACAAATATGCAGAATAAAACTTACTTGAAATATTCTTGAGCAGCGCTCGTGTACCACGTATTGTTGTAGCCTTGATTTGAATCTCTACCCAAATGTTCGGCTATTAGGGAGGAATTACTAGATTCTATCGAATCGAGCGAACCAAACATATTGTCGAATGTATAAGAAATATTAGCGTCAAACGCTCGACAATGTGGCGTATTCCATGGATTGTCACAAGTGGTCCAAGGTAAAAGGCTGGAGAATGAGGCGAAGAAATACCTCAATGCCCAAGCAATGATCACATTGTAATAAAAATCGACGTAGAATGCAATTAGTACCACTGCATACCCAATACCTATGCAAACATTCGATTGTTATATTCAATTTTTGAACATATTTCGAACTTTTAATAAACTAGTAATAAACTAGATTTGGAGGTTTGGATAAATCAATTTCATGCAACGGTTTATAATTTATATTAATTTACTACGCTAGTACTTAACTATATATTTAACTATATCAATGACCGAAGGTAGAATGGACGCGAATCATTTAATTTTCAGAACGATAAGTTTCTTTCCATATATAGTTAAGCAGTAAAAAGGTAATTGGCGTTTCAGAAGGATTAAAAATCTCGGAGGACATGTCCTATGTTCTGATTCCTGAGCCGGAGAATATTCCATTATCCCGTGGGAAATGTGTCTTGAGCGGCGAATCAATTACGTCGTTCATCGATGCGGATCAGAAGGAAAAAGCGCGCAGAAGACAAGAGTCAAGAAGAATCCTGCATTCCCATCGATCATCACGACGATCCTAGGTGAAATCGTCACGATCCAGGAAATCGACGGAAATGGAAGCTCTTCTCAAGTGGTCTTCCATCCTCGGATTTTCCAGGATTTATACGCGTTACATAATGTACCGTATAGCGCGATGTAGAGCAAAAGAAAAGAAAATATACCGGCCGTGTCTAATGCATAGTTCCTCGTCGTAGAAGATGACGGTAAAGTGCTTTGAAACGTTTCCAGAACTGTCTTCTGAGAGTCAATCAGAAAAGTAATCGCACACAGTGATGCTATTACCTCCATTGTTGATCTTTTCGGTGCAAAGAATCAAGTGGAAGAGGAATTTTAACGCGATTATTTCTAAGCTCGATGATATTAGACGGGGTTTCTCGAAATATGCTGTGTTCAGTTATTTAGGTTTTGAATGCGTATTTCGTACAATTGATTGTTGTTTTATTATACGATATTATACAATGTAAATGGTAAGAAACAAACATTTCTGCGAGCTTTGATATATACTTTAAATTTCTGTTAGGAAATTTATAAAATTAAAGCGTTAAAAACGTGAGTCATCGAAGAACCGTCACATTGTTACTATTATTCTCGGTTTAGTAATTAGCACCAAGATAATTAAGAAAAGGATCTTACCTTTTAAAAGTGGCACCAGGCGACCCCAACAAGTGATCGCACCTTTTCGATTGAACTGACCCAGAGCAAGTTCCATGTAAAACAGCGGAATTCCTCCTACCACCAACATTATACAATACGGAACCAGAAAAGCCCCTGTAAGCATAAATATAGTATAACATAAATAATAAAATAATAACATTCTCAATAATAAAATAATAAAAATTTCTAAAACTGTAATTAATGGAGAGGAGAAATGTCTGAACGCTAAAAACTTTTAAATACTTTCACGTATGGTGGTATTTAGGTATGAATAAAATAACAGCGAGTTTTTTCATTAGAAAACGAGAAAATCATGTTCATATCTTTGATCAAATTGAACGCGTTTAATTTATTTACAGGCACTGTGGGACACGTCTGGATTCTTATCATCTTTGATGACATCTGCCGCGTGACAAGAGACCGATATGAAGAGCGAGGAAAAAAGTGATGTGCGAGCCACTCGCATCATCGTGTTAGCTGCATAACTGAATTGCAGAATATTTAGAGCACCAGTGGCAGCAAGGTGCTTTTAGGTACGTAATTCGATAGCGAACTTTTGAAAATGTAGCAAGGCAATGGCTGAAATGGTGATTCTGATAAAGCTGATTTATCAAACGGTTAAACAAATACAAGTATCATGAATTCTTAATTAGCACTCGGTATTAGAACGAAATCAAGATTATATAAAAAAAGTAAAAATAGGGTAAACAATATATAGTAAATGCATAGCATATTCCAACAAATTTTAGTATGTATTTAGTATGTATTCATTATTTAAATTAACCATTATTTAAGTAAAACAATATATCTATAACAAGTATTTAAATAATATTTTTTTTTGCACATGTTTTGTAAATTCTAAAAGTCAGGAACATGCATGGACAATATCTTCTATGTTTTGGATACAAATTTCCTCAGATATGTTGAACATTCTTACTCGTTGCCCGTCTTCGTTTTTTCCCAATAAATTCTTCTTAGTAACCACGGAGACGTAATCGCATTAAATAAGGATATTCCCTTTTTCTTATGCCCTGCAGTGATGAATTTTTCTCATTTCTCGTTCACGAATAAATTCGACATAAGTGCTTTTGAATGTTCTTTGTCCATTTGTATAACGAAAATTAAAACTTATTGAAACTTTAATATTTAGTAAAAAATGGACTTGTCTGTTTTTGAGGGAAATAATATAAAGCTATTAGAACTTATTTTCGTAGATTATCAAAGATAAACTGAATACCACATAATGCAGACATTAACTACTTAAAAAGTATTATATTTTAACAAATCATTTAGACAAAAATTCAGTAAAGTGCTTCGATAAGAATAAAATATTTTTAAGAAATATGTGTTTCTTCTAAATGCTAAATACCATGATGTTTCATCCATAATTAGAAAATCACTTATTAAGTATATTATTAAATATAAGAAACCATGTAATTCGATTAATTATCTGTGAACAATTTATTTTAATTGTAATGTTTTTAATTGTAAGTTTCCTTATGAAAACGTACGATCAAGCATTTTTCATATTCAAATCTCCTTATCCTTGTTAAAGATCGATGATGTGTTGATATTCGTCGATTATATTTCTAATGGTATGGTTAGGAGACTCATCATTATATTTAATATACCACGCTATGTAAACATGAACAACGTACACATAGATATACATATGCATGTGCAGAAAAATTCTTAGAAATCGATTGCAACATTAAATGTAAAATCTCAGAATTATTAAAAGCGACTAAACTTGTTTAAATAATTACAATGTGCTTTAATGTCGTAATAGCTTCATAACAAGTTCGTAATAAACTTGCTGTATTCATATTTACATACAAGTTAAGATAACGGTCTTTCATTAAAATTCCAACAGAATTCTTTAATAATCTATTAAGGAATTTTTGTGTCTTAATTTTATATTTGTTTCTATTTAATAATCTTATGTTTATATTTTTTTACTATTTTTTATTAATAAACGTTTGTATTTCAATTTCCTTGCAATATATATATTCATATAGCATCTCTAAAGAGAGTTCTTCCGTATGTCATGAACAAATGCCCGGCTTTGAATAACATTTCCGTTTAATTTTGGTCCTTTGAAAATATAACGATTTTCAAAGACCGACACTTTGCACTTGGGTTCAACTAGATTTTAGTAACTCATTAATGCTTGTAATACGAATGACTTGAGAAATTTAAGTGTATATAAGATATTTTCTCAAGCTTTAAGTTTATTTAAAGATTTAAGCACATTACATTCATTAATCAAGTATTAATGGTACATTAACAATATATAAACCACGCAGAAACCAAAATGATCCAACTCGATCTTTTATTAATTTCTTAATTTCATTACGTAAGCATACGATCAACAGGCAATTCTCAAAGAACGAGTGCTTTATTCCTATAAGTTCATTCATCGCACATAGATGATATAAATATTAATAAATTCTAAGGTAAACTTAAAAAATAGTATTTGTAACATATTTGTATTTTTCAATTTATAAAGTTGATGAAAGTGACTTCTGAACGGTTTATATGAATGGTTTTCCGCATTCGAAAAATTTTCTGAAATGTTCAATCAACAACTTCGGTACATTTTGCAACAAAGCTTTTTGAAATCAAAAATTTGACTTCCAGTAGGAAAAAATTATAAATATCAATGAATTTATTCCTACACAGTATCCAGTCTTCTTCCTTTTTTCTATTCGCTTCATTCGTGTCTAATTGAAAATATTTCATTACCGTTTTATAAAAATACATCAATTTAAAATAAATTTTTACTTTTCAATGAAATTAATTTAGATGTAAAATAGATTTGAGATATCTGTGTGCTTCATTAGCAAATAAGGAATATTCATCGATAAAATATACAAAAGGCAGAAATTCGATTAAAACGCAGTCACTGTAACCGCAGAGAATAAAAACTTTATTATGAATGCGTATCCAACGAGAAAATGCATTATTTAAACCGTCACGTTGGATTTATGGAACTATAAATAAGTGAATTAGAACATAAAGTACATTTCCATTTTGTACTTGACCATTTGAAAATTATACATAAAACATTTATTATAATAACAAAATCTTTCTTCAATTTCATCTTATCATTTTATGTATAACATTCATCTATCTTTAATCTAAATTTACTAAATGATCAGAGTTCTGCAATTTAAGGACAGGAGTATACATATGAGTCACGGTATTTCGTTAAAAAATATGAAACCTGCACAATCTCTAATGTTAATCATATATTGTATACACAACATAGTAATCATTGATGAAACATAACATATAAGTCTTATATAACCATATATCTATTACATGAGGAAGTGATTCCTTATAAAAACAATTAACCAGAAATATGAAAAATAAAGTTTCCTTATACCCGGTTTAGCTTCCTAGAAAATCGATTTCGTAAATTATGTGTGTGTGAGTGTGTGATTTCGTTATACGTAATCTATCACGATACCAACTTTACACGTAGTAAAATTCAAGTTGAAAAAGCTGTAATTTTCAAAATTCCATATTTTCTAAATTCGATAAACACGAACAATTTTTAACCTTTTGCGTAAACATACAAAGTTCCAATTACAGCTTCTATGTATGAAACAATTTGACCATTGACTCATAGATGATGAAGCTAATCGTCCAACGTTCATGCCATTATTCACCATACACGTGTATCTAAAAGTGAGTCGAAGGTTTAACAACATATTATGTAAAACCAGATCCTGTTCTAAGCAAGGATAATTACTTTTTCAAATCTATAATAATCAATCCGGCGATATAAACGTACAAAATCGATTCGCAATGTTCAGTTCAATCCACGACCTATTTTATTTGAATCATGTTGTTTAAAGCTGTTTCGTTTACAACGAGGAAATGATGACAACAAAACCGTATGTGGAAAATTTGTAAATTTTCGCAAAGAAGAAGCGTGAAACACAGGGCAAAATCATGGGACATAATGGATCGTATACGGTGTCATGCAGCAGACAGAGGCGTCGCGAACGTCCATGATCAAAGGCCGGCCCGAATGGGAAATTATAATTAATTAAGGTAATTGGAAATTAGCGACCGATCTTGTCGGTACTAATGGTGCGCCCTACTCTCCTCTTAATTGAGTTAGCAGCCGCTTTTGAGGAGGCCCCGTATCGCTGATAGCTGGTCCTAATCGTATTCCTACGAAAGACTCTATAGAACAAAAGCTAATAACGTCGTCGCCGCCATCGTCATCGACCCCGCCGTCGTCGTCATCATCGTCATCGCTGAACTCGGTCTTCAAAGTCGCTGCGAGTTGCTTATGGAAATTGTTGTTAGAAGGTTTGTAAAAGAAAACTAAAGGGTTCGAACTTTGTATGTGATAAATAAAAGTAAAACAGGTTCGTAGAATATAATACAATACCATTATATTACGATTCATAATGTAACCTTGAAAGTGAAACTGTCGTCTTAAGATTTCAACGCGGTCTTTTTTCTAACATTTCCATTTATATTCATTTTTTCGATGATATTTAACGATTGTGCTGAATATATTAAATTGCGAATAGCGATTACAAACTTTCTTACTCTTAGTAAATAACAAAAGTATGATAAAAATAAGTATTCTTACATTTGTATTTAAAAAAAAGATACGCAAAACATATGAAACATGGAGAGTATGCAAGATAAATAGTACAAAAATCTCCTACAGGTAAAACAATTTATTTTCCAGATCTCCCGCTTTATTTACAATTTTCTATAAAGCTATGGATTTGCATAGACATCCATAGTCTAGTGATAAGTTTAAAATACGGTTTTAATTCGTTATGGTATTTAAATTGTTACGTAATAATCTCGCTCACATTTTAAAAAAAGAGAACGTTGTTTGAAAAAAAATCTTGGAACAAAAAGTCGCTCATATCAAGACACTTCAAATATTTTCCTAAATATCACGATCGCTTAAGCTTCTTTAAATGAAATCGATCATACAATTTTATTTGAACAGAATATATAGGAGATGATTGACATGGAAACTAAATCGAAAACATGATGTAACTAGGGCTAAGAATTAAATCTACGTGGACGCTGTAATCTTCCGAGTCGGTGCGTGACTCTTAAATTGCTCTTTCGCTTTAATTTAGGCCAATTTTGAGTCCTGCAGCAGATGCTTTCACGGATAAGAAGCCTAGAGTGAAATCTAAATCTCAGGGTCATTTTCCACGAGGTAAATGCCAATTAGTCGACCGGTTAACGCGATGTTACCTTACTGCCGGAATGCATTACTTGATGCATCCCCTATTGCGCAACTACGAAATAACGCCTTGCAACGCTATCAGATAAAATAACAGGATGTTTGACAGGATTAATATCTTTGAAAATATTTTTCAATATCTTAAATGTTTCACGGATTTCGTAATCGTTATTTCACAACCCGAGTAGTACATAAATGTGGAGGAAAAATCAAATCTTGATTTTTCTTTTAATATATTTTAAATATAAAAATGTTATATACTATATACCTATGTCCTATTAACTGAATTTAATCTACGTTGTCTTGAGAATTACCGAGATTGCAAAATTTGTTTTTGATCGCTGAAAACGCGTTGATAATCGTCGATCAAGCGTGATGTGTAGTATTGACGATTAGAAACGATCTATTCGTTGTTAAGCATTATTCTGTTGCTATTCCTACGCATATCATTATCTAGAAATATCTGGTTTATCTGATATAAAGGAAACAAAGCATCACAGTTAAAAACACGTTTTTTGTGTCCATTTGTACTTCTTGCGATTATATACAGGGTGGTTGGTAACTGATGGTACAAGCGGAAAGGCGGTGATTCTACGCGAAAAAAAAAGTCGAAAATATAGAATAAAAAATTTTTTTTTTAATTTTTCCATCGAGACAACGATCTACAGTGAGATCCGTTATAACGAGACGCGATAAAATGCACGCGTACCGACCGAAAATTCAAAGTCGACTTTCTCGAAAACAAAGCCTCGAACGAAAAATTGTTATTCTATATTTTCGACTTCTTTTTTCGCGTAGAATCACCCCCTTTCCGCTTGTACCACCAGTTACCAACCTCCCTGTATATATGAATAGTAGCTACATAATTAGAAAAAGATAGAATGTTGCGATACTCACCACCGCCATTTTTGTAACATAGATAAGGAAATCTCCAAACATTGGCAAGGTCGACAGCAAATCCAATAACAGACAAGAGGAAGTCAACTTTGCCGGACCAAGTCTCCCTGCCATCAACGCCGCCATTCATCTTTGGATGATTTTTCACCACCCTTGACGACATGTCTCACCGTTCTGTAATAAACAAATTGATTCGTTAAAAATCATTTTTCCTGCAGAATTAAGGAAGCGAAGCAAACAACAAACAAAATTTGACGATTTCTGTCTTATCTACTGACTATTTCATACTTATAAATTTGTTAATCAACAAAATTTCAGCCAACATGTAATATTATCGAAATATAGGATTATTTGGAAAGCTATGTACATATTCGATGAGATTGGAAGAAAAATTATTTGAGAGGATCAGATGAAAAATGATCTGACAAGTGACAAAATCTGTAATTTGATGAAACTATGAGTGGAATTAAACGTTAATAAAAGATATGTGCACGTCTCTAAACATTCAAATCACGTTACTTACTCAAAAACAGTTTTGAAATTCTCAACAAAATTAAAATTTTCTCAAACTTGGTCACACATTTCCCGAACAACCCGATACAGTGGTCGATGATTTAAATTGTGAGACAAAGAGACGCACTCCATGAAAATCCTGATACGAAATACAGCAACAAATCGAAATCCATCGAATAGACAGGGATATCTCGACCGAGTTGACAAGCACAATGGGTCCTCGTTCCGCGGCGATTTTTTCTAAAATGTCCATATCTAAAAGTTCGCTAATTCTCCGTCGATCGAAATCTAATTTGTCGTTTCTCTGAAGTTTAACCAATATCATCCATTACATTTTGTTCTACCCCGACTATCGGTCGTATTAAAAAAGAAGAAAAAAGGGAAGCCGTAAATAAGAATTTTCGATTTTTAAAAGATAATTCTTATAAATATAGGATAATGAAACTAGTTCATCGTCGGGAAAATGCATTGAATTACATGAAAATTTCTTTGATTAAACGATATAATGTTTCGAAAGAAGTATAAAGTTTTATTTGGAGAGAAGGACATTTCGTATACACCAGCTTAATATTATGTTTTGTAAAAGATTAAAGATACGATGAGAAGGTGAGAGAGGGAAGGTGACAGAATGGATGTGGTAGAAGAAAAGAGGGTGGTGGATGGAGGAAACGCGTGCGGGCGCGTGCGGGCGCGGTCACGTGTAATTTGGCGACGACAAGTTATCGATAGCCCTTCAGGCGACAACGCTTAACCCCCGAGCGAGGCTCATTGTGCCCTGGTGACGGGTTCCGGATAAACAGCGTATATTTCAAAGGCGACCGCGGTGCCGGCTTCGAGGGGACTCTCGACGAGGGGTTTTCTGTCACACGCACTGATCCATGCTTGTCTATAGATCGACCCGATTAATTGATATTCGGCGGTTATTGCCGAACGACGATAGAACTCTCTTTCTCTCTTTCTCGCAGTTAGTATCTCCCACTTGGTGTCTCTATAAACAGGTGCGACGAAAAATGATGCTTTTATTTCTACTGATTTTTAATCTAAATTGTTACGACTACTAAAGTTTCATTCAGATTAGTCTTTAGGTGGTTTAAAATCAAGTAGGCCGATCGCGAGTAATATATTAAATTCATCCTTAAGCTCACGAAAAATGTGAAATACCAAAGTTGTTAAATTTCAATTGCATTCGTTCGCTTTTTAATTTTAGGCTGTAATCCTGTAAACGTTACATTTTATTCTTGTTCAATTTATTTGGATAAAAAGCCCATTGTGCTTCTCTGATCTGACACAACATTCGCAAAATGGTTTCATGAACAAAATGCAAAAACCAGTTGCAATATTGTACGTTCTAACTATTTATTGGAGATCTGAGTAATGAATACAAAATGAAATAAGTAACGGGAATAAAATTAGTATAACATTTGTGAAATATTTATGAGAAATATATTCTATAGGCTAAAACTACTATTTATAATATTACCATTCAATGAATAGTATTCATGAAATTGTTATTAGCATAATAGGCTCCAACGTTAAAAGAAAACTAGAAAACAACAAGCCCAAGGAAAAGTCTGTAAGATAACTACGATTTGATTGAAAATTCCATGATTAGAGTTTTATTTAATACTACTGAAGTATTTAGTTTAAAACACAAAACTCATGGTAATAAAGAAAACTTTAACTCTTTTAGAACATAAAAAAGCTGCAATATGTGTTCTAAACTAAAATTAAGACAGTCCGGCATGATAACTATAAAAAAAAATGTACTTAAAATTTTAATGAAAGAATCAATTTCAGCCATTAATTCGCCATTCATTTTTAAAATTTAATAAAACTCACATACCATTATCGCTAATCGATGGTTTTAATGATTATGAATTATAAATGTTATTTTTCACTATAATATTAAACGATTTATATACAGAGAATTATTTCAAACACATAACACTGAATAACAATTGTAATTGCGACGATAAAAACAATTGTTTCCCGCACCAGGTCATCCCACAGAGTCTAGCGTTACGCATAGAATTACACAGTAAGACGTTGAAGTCAAACTAGTTTTAATCACAGGCGCGTGCAATCAAACATTATGAAACAAATATCTTACCGAGAAACAAATCTAAGGCACGTACACCGCTTCGAGATCTAGAAAAGACAGCCTTGTTCGGAAAAAAGCGAACGAAACATAACCGTCGCGTGTTCCTCAAGATTTAAACGGTGACACACGAATGCACTGAAGAAATAGAGGGAGATCGAACGTTGAAAGTGTGCAAATTCGAAGAAACGGAATGGCTAACTCCGGTGGGGCTAGAGCTTTTATCTTCTATTCAAGGTAACGTTGCAAGATTGTGTCTTTCTTTTCCTGTTCTTATTATATCATTAGATTGATCGCACAATTCCGTCATTTTTTTTTCATGAAAAATAATCAATTGTTTTAACTGAAATTTCTTCTAATTAATCTTCAGTATAACATTCATTGTTACTTATAGTTTCCTTTCTCTTATCTAACAGTTCATTTATTCCATCGTTGTTGAATTTTTAATTTTTATTACTAATATATTCTTTCAATAACTCGATATTAAACATTTTTCTTCTGTCAAAAGTTTTACAAAGATATGAATAAATTATCAATCTGTCTGGAAAATCCTATAAAACTGCCTCTGTAACAAATTTTTCTCTCTAATACTCGTACAAGATGCAACGTTTAGGAAGCGCTTTGCTATGAAGCGACATAATCTGTTTAAAAATTCTGCAATATTACATCATTGATTTACAATTTACGTTTTAACGATTGAAATATATGTTTCATATAGAAAAAATCTAGAGACTGAACTTTTCTATCAAGCTAATATCATTCCTCGAATAATACTCAAGAAAACACTTTCGCGTTTCATATAAAGGAATATCAGCAATTAATCGATCATAGTTTCCTTCGTTCTTTATTTTTCATATTCATTTCACGTTATAGTTTTCTCAGTTTCACACGGCGCGGACTTATCTCGTTGTCTTTCCTTTTTTAAATTTCCCTTTCTCTTTATTATATATAAGTATAGCGAAATCATCTTGCAATCGCTCTTTGAAAAAAATAATAGTCATAGCTAAGTTAAATTAGCAATTTTGTTATAAATTAGCAATGTTAATACTTTCATGCAGTAGGTAATAGGAAAATAGAATTTCATTCTTAAAATTTTGTTGTATGTATATATAAATACGTTTAATAGTATAACGCCACCATTTTGATCTTTGACATAACATTTTAATAGATCTCAAATATTAAACCATTTTTACTTCTACATTCTATTACAACTTCTAAGATTTTATGTCAATATATCAAGGAAAACATATCCTTTGGTATAGAATTCTTCGTAACATACCTATTTATTAAAAGCGAATTAGAGTTGAAATATGAGAGTATAAGAAATAATTGTTGAAACCACAAACGACCATGAAAAATATAAGTATTTACACTTGTAACGTCAAACCCGTTCAAATAATTGTTCGAATTTATTCTGTTTATAAACTTTATCTTTACTAGATTATTTTCGTAACATTTATAAAATAAATAAAAATCTATTTTCAATCATTTTTTATACCTTAAGATACCATAGTAAATAATACTTAACTTAGTGATAGGTAATTTTAATATGTATGCACCTATAATAAATCATAAAGAAAATGTATTTCGATATTCTTCCTTAACAAACTTGTTGTTTGTTCCCGTTGTTCCCCAAACAACAGATAACAGATAGTAATATTCTTACGATAGTAATGAAAGGAATTTGCAGTTATGTCCAGAAGATATTTAAAAAAAGGTTACATACAATATTTAAAATAAAAGATACCTATACTGACCTTTCTACAATTGTTAAAATGTTATCTAAAATCCTGAGAAATATAGCAAAGAAATGAAAAATATCATTTAGTAAATAAATAATTAATACAAATGTTCAAATCGTCTTTCAATATAAATTTATCGTTTGTTTCTTTTTGTTATTAATAAAATCTTCTATAATCAGAGACAGTTATATCTGGTAACTTTGATTCAAATTTTCCCTCCTTATTATTCATATTCTTCTATTTCTTGATACTAGCTCCTTAATTAATTATGACCTTGTTTCTGTGAGAGTACAAATTATTTCCCAAAATGTCTGGATCTTAAAAGATAGATGCATGATTTTTATATCTTCTAATTCATAAGAGATTAACAAATAAGTCAGGTTCTTGAATACCAATAGAAATTATAATCGACGTTGAATACTTGAGATCGTGTACTTTTCACTTACCAAATAACCTCTCCGAAATGATTAACGAACGAGAACGACGATGCTTTGGCTCGACAAGACACTGCTACAGTGACCACAAGCTTCTTCAGTCCACACGACTCCCACGACGAGAACCCGCCACAGGGTCAAAAGTACCTCGAAACTCGTATCCGTCAGACCCATTACCGCGTCACTAACCGTCCACGAAATATTTTTTTTTACTTTGCGTGGAAGATCTTCCAGACGAATTGCAACTTCAAACTAAATTCAATGATTACTTGTACTTCGAATACAGAAAAAGTTCGCGTTTGTCTTTTTTTCCACTTATTTTACTTTGCAAACGTAACAAAAGAAATCATCGAATCATGAAAATTTCTAATTATTGCCTTTTATGTACATGTTTTGTTTCAAATTGTAATTAAATAGTTTACAAAAATCACAGCAGCAAAAATGGGTGGTCGATCGCTTTGCTGGCTGTCTCCGGAAGCAATTACCCATTGGTCACGATGACAGACCATCAGAAAGTTATGGTATAAATTAGAAAAGAGAACCTTGTCGCAAAGGTTCGAAAGAATGAATGAGGAAATTTGCCGGCAGCAGGACGTATATACGCGCTGAGGTCACGTGACACTGCGTAGTCCAAACCAGACACGAACTTACGCCTGCGCATGCACGGAATTTCGCGGCATCCAAAAAGGCCTCACGCGTCGGTCCTTTGAATAAAAAATTGTAATTAAGAATTTTATTTTACATGCTTTGAAAATAACAATTTAATTTTGAAATAAATTTAATGCAGTCATGTATGCGTGTTACATGTAAACCGCGTATATATACCTAAGAAAATGTTATAACTTCCTAAATAAAAAATAATAAATATTTAACTGTTATATTTATCGAATTCATGTACAATATAGAAAATAAAAGACCTTCCTTCTTTTTATTCCTTATCCTAGAATGTTATTTTTGATTGCTTTAAAATTAACTTTAAAATCTAAATTGATTACTTTAAAACTATGTATGTGTATTTTGAATATACAAATTCATCGTATCTTAAATGTGCGCACCATGTACGATTCTACATATATAAATTTTTTTAGTAGATTAATAAATTTATACTGCACTATAGATGAAGATCACTACGTGATCGTAATTACAGAAATCAATATCACTCAGAAATAATAGAAAGTTAGTGTAATTATTTTTCTACATAAAGAATCAAAAATTAAAATATTAAATATATTTAAAATGTAAAATTTTTAGCAATAACAGAAATTATATACAGTTATTCATATTATTATTCGGACATTACTATCTCTGTATTTGTTGCTTTGTGTAGGAGGGTATGATTTAAATATCGATTTGCTTATTCCACGAGAACAATTTCTTTTTAACGATAATGTTTAATTATACATCTTATATAACACAACAAATATAAAGATAATGGTGTGTCCGAATAATAATATAAGTAAACTGTAATAACTTCTTACGTAAATACTAAATACATATTACTTTTTCCTTCGTCGCTGTTACATTACCAAGTGAACATGTAAAGAACAAGCTCGCCGCGACATCTTTTAGGGCAACTTTATAATACATATGTTGTCAAAAACTGGTTAAGAATAGGCTCTTATTTTCCAGTGATTGAACATTTGACAGAACGATTTCAGCTATAATTTAAATATATTTCTAATTTATATAATTTTCTAGACCGTGATTAAAATTATGTTAAGTGAATGTAAATTAATTTTATTTACAATAAAATCAACATATTTTACATATGTATTACTATATCGGTAATTCAACTGTTACTCTATAATTATAACAACATGTAATTACTTATCAAAAAATAAATTAAAACTGTATTGTACGTATTGAGTCGCCCAGTAAGTTCGTTCCGATTTTTAAGGAATTTGATCGACAAGAAAGATTATATTGAAAAGTTTTTCGCCAAAAAACCTGAGAGGTTCTGAAAGGGTGGAATATTTAAATTGCATGAAAGATGTAGAAAGGTTATGGAACAAAATAGCACCTATATAATTCAATAAATGTATATCGAATCGAAGTGTAAATCGGAACAAACTTTCTAAACGACCCAATATTTTATTTTTTCTAAAATACAATAACATTAAATGATTATTATCATATACTACATAGGTTGTATCTTAGCTTGTATCATATACTACATAGGTATACAAGAGATATGATAGAATTTGGTCGAAAGTTTTTGTAAAACGGAAGTTAAATTTTGTTATCCATCAATGTCATATCGAAAATTACGCACTCTATATACATACATCATTTTTAATGTGTATCTATAGAGATAAAAAAAGAATCAAAATCCACACTAATAATATTAGCTCATCATCAAAATGTTTGTAAATTATTCTAGTATTTGATGTGTATCACGTATTACTACTTGCGCAAGTCATCAGTTTCGTCGCCATCATAGCGACGAGATCGGGATCGCTTTTGGCCGTTGAGCCAGAAATTGGGATCATCATCGTTTACGACGAAAAGCAAAGCAGAGCTTTTGCTCTGTTAACACCTGTGTTTTTGGTCACCCTAGTACCGTCACATCGGCCGTGAACTATCGGCATCTCAAGAAATTTTTCTTCACCTTTGACGATAACGAAACATGGCTTATTGAAGAAAATGAAGGGCCTGCAGAAATACATTGTTTCTCCATACGGAGGAAACCGTAGCCTCAACAAATCTGGAATTCAGCACGAACGCTTTCGTGCCAGAAATGGAAAAAAATACGAAATTTCCACAATCCTCCGCAAAGGGGGTTCCTGCTGATGCTAAAAAAAACCAAGGTGCGTTATCTGAATGTTGATTGCTTCGATAACGACGTCACCATTTCGCTGACGTCTTAGTTGCTTACTTTTTACAAAAAAGACATTTATTTCTGATGTCCTATGACTTCTTTTAGAAATACTGATCTCTACTACTCATTATATCTATTTGTAACAATCTATTTTGATAAAATATTTTAATTATCTGTATAATCCATTGAATTCTTTGAAAATTCATAGACTGATACGTATGAAACATTCTTGTAATATATATACAAATTTAAATACTAATTAATTCTGTACAAGGTGTCCCACGCAACTAGGACAAGCAATAGTTCTGAAACAATAGAAGATAAAAAGGAATTTCATTAAGCGAAATTAAAAGATTTTGAATGATGTATAATCTAGTATAGGTGTCTACTTCAAAAATAGTATATATATAATATTTAATTACTGTTGAGTAATTGAAGTTAAAATATCTCCTAAACTAATGTCCTTTTATAGGAAAAGATTTAATACCTCTTTATGTAGAATTATGACCTAGATCAACTAACCTGATCAAAAATATATTATTCCATCTAGAACAGCAAACTTGACCTTCATATGTCCTCTACGCATCCTCCTGTAGAAAAACTAATCACATAAAATTATATTTTCTTCAAAACATTCAATTTTTATCTGAAACATTTTTCATTATACATATATGTATATATATATTTATATATATACATAGTTTATAATATATCTTGAAATTATACCAGTGTTTTATTGAAGAAACTTAAAAAATTATAAATTATTATTTATGTAGATATTATAAACAAACTTTTTCCAAGGAGCTCGCGCAGACGTGAATCAGCAGGTACTAGCAATTTTTCAAAATCTGAACAATCAAGGAAGTGTAATGTACAAAAAACAAAAAATTTTGATAAGAGACCAAAACCTAAAGGACAATATCATGGCAGTTCAAAGGAGGATACCAAGGTTACTTCCCACATTCGTTTGTATTTGGCATATTTAATTTATATATAAAACTAGATTCAAATTATTTAAATTTTTAGGTAGTGCAAGCAGAATTAGCTGAGCCTGGCTCAGTAGTGGTCCAAGGAAGTAAAAAGCAGAACTTGAATCATCTGCTGAATTTTCATTATGAACCACGTGAAATGCAAGGTGGTTCGGGTACATGGAATCATGGAAAATCGATAAAAGGTTTGCCTCGGAACAGTAATAGATGCCTTCCACCAGTGCAACGCCATAAATACAACAAAGAACAGTTTTTGCAAGCTAGGTAACATATTTTATATTAATTTGACATAAGGTTGGTAGGATATAAGGTATGACAATGATATAAGGTTAACATACTAACATAAATTTTATTATTTTACTATTCTTTAGTTGCCAGTTTGTTGTAAATGCCAATGGGAATTATACGTTATATTTAAGTGATCCTGATGTACTAGTTGACTGGAAATTGATAGAACAAATTGTAAGTTATAAATATGTTGGTAAAAGATTTTTTAAATTCTGTTTATTTTAATAATAATCATGATAATCATGAAATTTTATTGTTTAGAAACTTCACAGTTCTGAAAACTTATCATGCCCGATATGTTTGTATCCACCAGTTGCTGGAAAAATAACACGTTGTGGTCACGTCTATTGTTGGCCATGTATCCTTCATTATTTATCACTTTCTGATAAACCCTCGCGTAAATGTCCTATTTGTGATGAATCTGTTCAAAAATCTGATTTAAAAAGGTAATTTATTTGAATGTATAAATAATAATACACTTTTTAATTAAATTTTTGTGAAGGAATTAAAATTCTCTTTTTCTTTTCTATTTCAGTGTTAACGAAGTCACTCAAAGTACGTTAAATTTAGGAGATACTATCACTTTACGTTTGATGCGCCGTGAGAAAGGGTCACTGCTTGCAGTACCTGTTGGATCTGTAATTCACAATCCAACAAACTTTTTCCCACTATCAGAGACTATTAGCAATCAAGTGTATTCAAAACTCCTTATTGCAAGTACAGAAGATGTAAGTTCCTGAGTCTTCTAAAAATCAAAGTGTAAAAATTTAAAACTGTCAATGCTAATTATGATTCGTATCATGAATTATAATTCAGGTGATGAATATCATTGAATGTGAACGTACACAGTTGAAATTTGAACTATCAGATAATCCTGATTCTCCGGAAAATTGTTATATTGAACAGGCGCTTGATGAACTTTCGAAAAGAGAAGGGGAATTATTACAAAGGGTAAAATTAATTGAAATAGACTTTTTTACTTCCTAACTTAAAGCATTATAAGTAAAAGTTTTTGCGAATAGCAAAATTCTTTACAGGTAAAATCAGAAATTCCTCTAAATGAAACTTCAACATTGGCCTACAAATTACAAATAGAAAAAGCCGATATTGAGAAACATTTATCTCAATCAAGATCTCAAGACTATGAAGAAACAAATACTTCAACAAAAAGGAATAAAAAGGACGTGGATGAAGAAATATTAAAATCTGCGGAAAATTCGTCTAACGGCGTTCAATTAACCTCAGACATACCAAAATTCTTTTATTTTTACCAAGGTTCTTAATACTTTTTATTATTTTTATTTCTGTTTATAATTTTTAATTTATTTATGAAAAATTATATTTAATATACGTGTATGATTTTCAGCGGAAGATGGGCAGCATCTGTATCTTCATGCAATGAATGTAAAAATGTTAGAAATGCAATATGGCAGTCTTGAAAATTCCCCTCGTGTGATAATGGGAAAACTTCTCGAAAAAGAGGGAGGAAGTCTTACAGAAGATCTAAGACGTAGACTAAGATACTTATGTCACTTGCCATTAACTTGCCAATTCGAGGTAGCTGAAATTGAATTAAAGCCACCAATTGTGTCAGAGGAGGTTTTATCTTCATTTCAAGGTAATTTTTTCGTTGTATTTGCAATTCTTAATTTCTATTGATATCTCAATCTATGTTATGATTTGTTATAGATCAGTTGACACTGAGGCACAGACACAGGCAACAACGAGAACGTGACGAAAGAAAAAGAGAAAAACAAATTACCGAGGAAGAAAATAAGCGAATGGGAAGATATCCAACTCCTGCTGTACACATTGATTCACGGCGACATTTTCCTCGATGGCAGCCAGAATTGTTTTCTGAGTATATATACTTACATAATA
Source organism: Bombus bifarius (assembly GCF_011952205.1). Classification (NCBI taxonomy): domain Eukaryota; kingdom Metazoa; phylum Arthropoda; class Insecta; order Hymenoptera; family Apidae; genus Bombus; species Bombus bifarius. The sequence continues at coordinate 602,028 of NW_022884412.1, read as the reverse complement.
CACTATCGTATGCCATGATACATTCAATATGTTTGCAGGGAAAGTGTTCTGTCACCATTAGAATCTACGGCGGCTTCAAGCGTAGCTAGTAGTCCATCTTCCAACACATTTGATGAAATGGTTGCATCTAGACAAACTGATAATGTTGCTCACGAACAGGGACCATCATTTGCAGAAATGTTGCGAAATACTGGCACGCGTTTGAAATCGCAAACACTATGGCCATCGATTAACTCCACACATAAGAAACAGTATTCTAGTCTGACTGTTCAGACACCCTCGAGAAACACCGAAGAAGAAGATTATATCTCAGTACCATCATACAGTCAGAATTTTGGTGATGCTTTAGCAGTCGCTTTACAACAAACTAAGTTAGGTAAGCCCTATATTGTAACTATAATTATATATATTATTTTATCATTTTATTTGAGATGTGAATCATCTAATTGTATCTTTTATTTATAAATAATTAATAAGCACAATTAAAATTTGATATTTATTTATTTTTTAGAAACAGAGAAAAATGGAGGTGAAAAGAAAAAGAAGAAAAAGAAGAAAGGGAAATCAACCGTATTGTTTGCAACTACTGTGGCACATGAATCTTAATTTTTTTCATGATAATGCTTGCACTTTACGTTATTTTCGAATTTCGCGTTTCCATTATGTATTTTATTACCGCGTGTTATATTTCAGATTATTTCGGGTATATGTTAGGAAATTTATCAAGTTCTAGTATAAATCGTAACATATAATTATATATCATCCTCCATTTGTGAAACTTTCATCATTATATTATCGATTATTGAACAATTGTTTCCTGTAGCATTCGGGTCTGTTGTGCTTGCAAATAAAATTTAGTTTCATGGAAAGTATTCTGAGTCTTTTATTACAATGACTGTTACAATTCAAATTGATAAAAAGGTAAACAAGAAACTCTTCCTATTTCTTATTCTATAAAGAACATGATGGTTGAATCATTTATTTGGCTGTATAGTTAATGTGTATGCTATGTACATATACATATAGAACAAATTTAAGTTTCAAAAAAACTTTCCACGACCTCTTTAAAATTTTTGAATAGAAGTGAACTTATTTGCTCAATAACTGCAGCTAAATAATTTTTACCTTTTTGAACTCATTTACATTTTAATTTTTCATGCTTCTCTGTATTCTCCTTCTTTATATTTTACTATACAATTTGTCTTCTTTTTTTTTGTACAAAAGACTAAAGAATTACGAAAAACTTCATAAAATTTAATTGTTACTACCGGTTTTATTCTTCTCACCAACTTTAGATGTACGAAATGTTGAGTTTTTAAATTACTTAAAATAAAATATCGTTTTTGGGATGGACTATAAAATTGTTTGCTACTACAAAATATATTTAATATTGAGGTAGGACGACAGCCATATTTCAATGTATTTAAAATATCATGACTCAAGTTCGTTTTAATACTTAGCCAACCGCGCGCGCCACAACGAGCTATACGTTTCTCACCGCAATGGACAAGCCAACCTATACGCTGTCTACCGCGCAATTTTCCAAGCAATGCGGATTAATATTTACTATTTCAAAAACACAGAAGTCTAAAAATTACTTAAGTGGTCAATTATATTTTGCGGTAATGATTTTAACGATTTCATATATTGTTTATACAAAACATCAAATTAAAAGTATATAACAATTATCTTTTGTAGTTTATGCAAAAAATATAGGTAAAATTAAAAATTCATAATTCATTTTAATATTTTTTTACAGTATGGGGTATCGTTTGATTATAACTTTATTTAATCATAACTGATAGTGTAACTTTTTAATTTATTTTAACACCACTAAATTGGTGTATTTTATTATATACCGTACTTTATAAAAGCAGCAAAAGTGGCGCAATTAATTGGGAACAATTCCAGGTAAACAATAATTGATAATAAAAAAAAAGGTAATAAATTATAAACAATTATGTAAGTTTCAGGGATTGTTTTATATTTTCATGGTTTTTTTGAACATAGAAAATCATCACAACTGATCTGCTATCGACATTATCGGATTACAAGTACAATAAAGTTATTTTTTACGCATTGTAATCTATTGAAAATTATTTGGCTAGTTTACAAAAACAGAATAAATAAATCTAAAATAATTTTTACGACGTAGTAGAAGAGAAAACTGAAACCTAGATAAATTAATACACCGGGAACGAAAGACCGCAGCTGTGAAATTCTATGTTCTTCGAATTGATGTTATCCTCTGCATAGGAATAAATCATGGAGAAGGCAGTGGCAAGTGAGTAACAATTTAGTCGACTTCTTCGATAGTAGGACCAGATGCACCACCACCAGGAGCACCACCTCCTGCTCCTGGGAAACCTCCAGGCATTCCACCAGGCATTCCTCCAGTACCCTGATACAACTTTGTAACAATAGGATTACATATAGCCTCTAATTCTTTCTGTTTATGTTCATATTCTTCTTTATCAGCCAATTGATTGGCATCGAGCCACTTAATGATATCGTTGCATTTATCCAATACAACTTGCTTGTCACTGGCGCTGATTTTATCCTTGAGTTTCTCATCTTCCACTGTGCTCTTCATGTTAAAGCAGTAAGACTCAAGACCATTCTTAGCAGCGATAGTTTCTTTCTGTTTCTCATCTTCGCTACGATATTTTTCAGCTTCGTTGACCATTCTTTCAATGTCTTCTTTGCTAAGACGACCTTTGTCGTTGGTAATGGTAATTTTGTTCTCTTTCCCAGTAGATTTATCCACTGCAGAGACATTCAGAATACCATTGGCATCAATGTCAAATGTGACTTCAATCTGAGGAACTCCTCGAGGGGCTGGTGGAATACCACTGAGCTCAAATTTACCTAATAAGTTGTTATCCTTCGTCATAGCACGTTCACCTTCATAAACTTGAATCAATACTCCTGGTTGATTATCAGCATATGTAGTGAAGGTTTGAGTCTGTTTTGTTGGAATAGTAGTATTTCTCTTGATAAGGGCAGTCATAACACCACCAGCAGTTTCGATACCAAGAGATAGAGGTGTTACATCAAGAAGCAGTAGATCTTGTACTTCTTCAGACTTGTCACCATGTAGAATAGCAGCTTGTACAGCAGCTCCATAAGCTACAGCTTCGTCAGGGTTGATAGACTTGTTCAATTCTTTCCCATTGAAGAAGTCCTGCAGTAACTTTTGGATCTTAGGAATACGCGTGGATCCACCAACCAAAACGATATCGTGAATCTGAGCTTTATCCATTTTGGCATCGCGTAATGACTTTTCCACTGGCTCGAGTGTTCCTCTGAAGAGATCAGCACAAAGCTCTTCAAATCGAGCTCTGGTGATTGAGGTATAAAAGTCAATTCCCTCATAGAGCGAATCAATTTCGATACTAGCTTGAGTAGACGAAGACAAAGTGCGTTTCGCACGTTCGCAAGCTGTCCTCAAACGACGAAGAGCACGTTTATTTGCAGTCAGATCTTTCTTGTATTTGCGTTTGAATTCTTGGACAAAGTGATTGACCATACGATTGTCGAAATCTTCGCCGCCAAGATGAGTGTCTCCTGCTGTTGACTTGACCTCAAAAATGCCATCTTCGATGGTCAAAATTGAGACATCAAAGGTGCCACCACCAAGGTCAAAGATTAGGACGTTGCGCTCGGTGGTAGTTTTTTTATCCAAGCCGTAAGCAATGGCGGCAGCGGTGGGTTCGTTGATGATACGTAAAACATTCAAACCCGAGATGGTGCCAGCGTCCTTGGTTGCCTGACGCTGCGAGTCGTTGAAGTAAGCAGGTACAGTGATCACGGCATTGCTGACACTCTTGCCAAGGTATGCCTCAGCAGTTTCCTTCATCTTTACCAGGACCATTGAACTCACTTCTTCAGGGAAGAAAGTCTTCGTCTCTCCTTTGTAATATACTTGAATTTTGGGTTTGCCACCATCGTTTACAACAGTGAAGGGCCAATGTTTCATATCAGCCTGAACAGTGGGATCCTCGAAACGGCGGCCTATGAGACGCTTGGCATCTGAAAATAAGTAGAAAATTAAATACTTCTTTGTCCTTTGTATTCTCAATTTAAAATTTAAGTTTTGAATATAAAATTTGACTAGAATTTCAATGTCGTTTAACAACATTTTTAACGTAGTATGCGTTTGTGCTATTTTTTATTATATTAACAATGTGAGGACTGAAGACGCAAATTCGCTTCTTTCATTTTCCAACGGTTGGGGACCAGAGACGCGAATTCATGTTTTACATATTTCATGCGGTATCTTATAAAAATACTAACTACTGTTAAATGGAACAGTAAAAAAGGCAATGGATGCTATAAACAAATTATGAATGTGTTTTTACAATACATGCTTGAATAATACGAAAACGTTACCAATATATTAGATATAATATTAGTCGGTTTAAATCTTTTCAATCGATCCAAAAACACGCGGAAATTCGTATTATATATGCTCGTCTATATATAGGCTATATGCTTGTCAGAGCAGCCGGTCCCCAACGTTATTTTTAAGACTTCTATAAAATAAAAAATCACCTTTTATGTGAAAAATTTTTATTGAAATAATTTATCACGTTAATAAAATAAATAGAAAGATCTTGTAACATTTCGAATTTCTAATTCAATAAAAGTATCATATTTATTAAACAATAATCCGAAACAAAGATAACATAATGGCGACCAGTAACCGTTATGCCCGTACATCTTTGCACCTGCGCGTGCGTACATAACGCATATCCATTACATATTATAGATCGAGCTTCTTATCGTCTACCATATTAAAAATTCTCCACGCAAATTTATAAAATTTCAAAGTAGTGCTATTTTATCATTAATTAAAACGAACAATCCATTGTCATTTTACAACCATTCCCATTAAGTTACTACAATAATAATTCAAATACTCAGAAAAATGTTGGAAGTCAATTCATAAAAATTAAAATATTAATTAATACCGTTAAAAACTAGCTTAAAATTAATTCAGAAACTGTAGTAAAAAAAATACATCTTGAATAATGTTAAAAAAGAATCTTATCCACATAATATGGAAATTTTCATTAGTATTAATTTTATAAAATTTTCATTCGAAAAAATCTCTAAATGTTTCATAACACTTAATTACAAGATCCATAAATTAGTTTTTGTATTTTTACACACGTACTAATAAATCTATTTCAATTCCAATGGATATAAATAATTTGAAGAAAATGTTTACCAGATAATGAAATTTTACAAAAATGCATTCAAGATTTCAAAAAATGATTTGTATTTCATCAACAAAAAATACAAAAACATATGCGGAATAAATTTTTCACAGTAAAAGGAAAGATTTATGACTATCCATGAGATGTAATATGAAAAATATTTGATAAAATAGACTTACCGAAGATGGTGTTGTTAGGGTTCATGGCTACTTGGTTTTTGGCAGCATCACCAATTAACCGTTCAGTTTCGGTGAATGCAACATAGCTAGGTGTTGTACGATTTCCTTGATCATTGGCAATGATTTCCACCTTCCCGTGCTGGAATACACCAACGCAGGAGTAAGTGGTGCCGAGATCAATACCAACTGCAGGTGCTTTGGCCATCTTTGCTTTTTCTGTACAAGATATAAATGGAAATTAAATTTATGAACAAAACGTTGAAATGATTTTCCAATTAGATTAATGTCAAATATTGTAGAAGCAAATATGGATACAGTGGGTACACACACCTTTCTTAGTTACTCGCTTGTAAAAGTTCGCTTCGTAGGACAGTGAAGAGATTCTCCGTTTGACGATTCGCAACGTGAGTGAAGAATCCGTATCCGCATTTCGGTATATATTACTTTCCCAGAGGACGCTTCTGGAATGTTCTTCCTATTCAAGCACCTTCTATCAACCAATCAGAAATCAGATTCTGTTAGACTTGCGTCATTACTGGATACGCGCCACGAACTACGTATATCAATGGTAGAATTTTATGTGGTTATTGATTGATTCGAAAGAAGTTTACAAAACACAAAAATTATTTTAATTTCTTGTAACTATTTTTTAAACGATCAAAGTATAAATGAAATAATTTTTTAAACAATCTCCAGCTGGAACAACAGATAATACGGAAGTAGAGTACAAGGAAGTTGGAAAAAATTTAGTAACTAGTTCTAGAAAGTGTGTAGTTACACACACAAGTATATGTGAAGTTTATATCCATGCATGGTTGTGGTTTGCTTTGTTTTAAGATTCCTTAATTTCTGTGACAATTGTGTAACCTTTATAGATTATGTGTTCACTTCATGACCGTGTCACTTTTGACATATGTATGAAAATTAAGCTGATATTACAGACAATGAACATTATATTACATTATATTACATACAATTTAAATACAATGCGTATTCACTTTGTACAGTAACATATCTCTAATAACAATTATTTATAGAATATATATGTATGTATGTACATACATATTGTACATATGTCAACGTTAAAAGACGTCAATTCCAATGAATAATAATGCTGCATCATCACAATGACATAATAACAATGAATTTGATAAAAAATCGTAAGAAATATACATATATTCTATCACATATTCGTTCTTAAATTAAAATAAAATTATGCTACATTATAAATTTAATTCATTGTCAAATTAATAATAGCCATTAATTAATGATTAATGTAGCATAAAATCGGACAAATAGACTATTCTAGAATTTTATATCTATTGTATTATTATATTTCTTTGCTGTCACATCGATATATTGATTCAATATAACAAACATTTCTCGATTTCCATTTATGTATATACTTGAAAATCTGTATTACATGTATAATGAACATGTAACACATACATATTCTTATACCAATTGTGACGCATGAACAATGTATCTGCTTATGAGTTTGTATATATACATATATATGTATACATATAAACATCATAAGCTTTAAATAACCATGAAAATATCACAAGGTTACATTAAAAAGAAAGTCATTTATATTTCACAACTTATTTTCATTTATTTGAAAATTATTCATATTTTGACTAAATAATCAATTTTTTAAACAAATTGACATATTAAATTTATTATATTTCATGGTAATAAAAGCAGTAAATTATGTATTCATAACGTATAATTTTTTACAGCTAACATTTGGCTTCTAAGAATACACGTAAATGATAATAATAAAGATAATAAAAAAGAATATGGAATATTTTACGATACTTTATAAGCTTTTAGATTTCCTGTACTAAGTATCATTTTATTTAAGAGAGATATGTGTATATCATAAACCATATATAAACGTATGAAAAGATCATAGAATGTTAAAAACTTGTTCATCGATATCAATAAAGCTGAACATATTTATTCTTTTAATCATAGTAATTATTAGATAAAAGCGATATTCTCATTTTATTCTTATTTTCTGAGGTATCGTTTGAATTATATAATTTGTAGAATTTTCTTGAAACTTTTCTTGGAAATGAACGCAGCCCATGTGACAAAGCACAGTGCATGCAATCAATGACGGTAAGCATTGCGGTAGAGTTCGCGAATTGTAGAATCTTCCAGTACGTTCCCGTGTAGTCATGCTATATATACTCGTCCAATACGCTGTATAGTTGCTACTGTACGTTAATATATGTGTGTTATTTGATCGAGACATTTTCAAATGTACTCTTTATTGCTTATTAAAGCTATTTTTACGAAAGTATACTTTTTGATATGTTTTATATCGAAGATGTATACATCCCGCTAAATATATTTATGCATGCGATCAATGTGAATCATACTTAAAGTAATCTTGTATCTGTATTTAATCGATCAAAACCTCGCCTTTTTAGTTATAGAATATTCTAGCTAACTTTTACAAGAACCGGAAAAAGGTTAATTTATACGATATTAATTTATATTATGAATGAATTTATATATATATATTATGGATGAATTCAATAGAAAGATTAATAACAATAAGAATTGTTACATTATAGTAAATAACATTGGTTTCGATATATTAATAGAATTAATGAAATCTCACTAATCTTATTTAATCCATTTTAATTTATTGCATAAGAAAAAGGATAGTAAAAATTTACAAAAAGGAGAATATTGAAATATCTATCTAGTTCATTCAACATACTTACATATGTAAATATGTACATACATATACGTATGTATGTATTTTCTTTTCATGAACGATAATCATCGCACTACGTCATCAAACTGTAACGGCAAACTGCGTTATTAATCTATGATATAATTTGCGTCTTTTTTTTCCCTTTAGTAAAATTAATTATAAAAGTATTTAAAATTTTTAAGATTTTCTTTAGTAATTCATAAAATTAATTTATATTTCGAAAAATATTTTTTCAAATTCATAATGAAATTTATTTTATCAAATAACATATATTATGTATTTTGTTATAGACTACTATAGATTATTAGAGAAACTAGAAATGAGGTTGGATCTTGATTGTTCATTACCATACATTGATATAACATGAATCCTTTCATAACTTAATACGTTGTAGCGTTTATAATCGTAAAATCTCGTTATCAACAAATGTCGTCATATTAGAAGATTATCGTTTATGGTATAGCCGTAGTAAAGCTTTCAAAAGTTTAACAAAGGAAAGAAGAGGCGACAGACGACACTGATAGGCACGGTTGTATATACAGATATAGAAACTCTCATAACGGGAGTAAGGCTCGTGATATTATGAGGTGTTTTAAAAATCGACCAATAGCCATAACACTGCAATCGATTTATTAAACTTTTACAGCTTTTGCATATAAGGCCATCTTTCGGTAAAAACAATAACTATATACACTGAAGATAAAAAATATGAACTAATTTACTTTTCATAATGTTTCACAATTTATTTAAACTAAATACATATTATATTAAACTATATATATAGTATTTTATGTGATACTGTTTTTTGTGATTATGTGAATAAATGTAACATGCAATACTTTTTCATATCCTACCACCATTATTTTATTAAGATTTATCAATGATGGCACCATCATCTGTATCCACATTACTTATTATTCTATCATATTGTACATATTTCAATTATTCTAATTTGTTATCAACGTAATTCTTTTTATAAATAATCAGTTAGAGACAAGAGTTCGAAGAATTCAGGCCTGCTGTGCAGATTGGGAAATTTTATCTAAGTTTATTACAAAATTTGGATTTCGTGTTAAAATATTTAATTAAATAAGTCAAGTTTCTTTAATGTAAAAATATTTATTTTATTGAATTGAACATGTTTTTTAGTTATTTGAAATAAGCTGCAAGATCCCCACGACCAACGACCGATTTGCAAAGCACACCTCTCCATATTAAGAGTCTTGTCCCCACTATGGGAGTTTCCAGACTTATATATATACAATGAGAGAGGAAATTTTCTCTTTGGTACAATGTATGCGATATATGACCGTGGTGTATACTGTATACGATTGTTTAATTAGTGTAATTGACAGACTGTCAAATATAATCTCGTCTTTAAGGAAATATTAATGAAGTAATCTGTAAATCAATTAATTGTACTAGTGACAGTTAAATATTTGATTATTTTGTATATGATATACAAACGATCATGTCTAATGCATCACAAATGTCTAACGAACCTTATCGTGAATTAGGAGAATTACGCGGTTCGGAATTGAATGTTAATTCAGGAAATGTGTCAAGATGTAGTAGAAATTTTGGAAATTGTATTGAACGCTCCTTGGAACTTTCTTCTGTTGTAGTTATTCCAGATGGTAAAGTATTTTTTTAAGAATATCTATATCGTAACATGTGTAAATTATTATAATGTATCTTTACAATATTACTGACAATTTTTATGTACAGGATAATCTGCTTAAACTTATCTATAAAGGAGCGGGTGACTGTAAGTTATGTAAATATCTTATTATGCATGGAAAATATAACATCAGATTTTTTAAAATGGGATTGCTTTCCTTTGCATGGGTCTTGAGATGATTCAGTTTCTTCTTGGGTATGAATAAAATGTTACTAACAATTTATTTTATTAAAGTATGTGATACATACTCTTTTATAACATAACTCTAATTAACAAGTTGATTTTTTAAATCTCCTACATGTATTAAGCCTATATATGTTATAATATGAAATATTTTATACATATATATATTATATGTAAATATTATATGTAGTATTTTTTTTTTAATTTGAATAAGTAAATAATTAAACATGTAATACATGTATTACATACAAGTATTATATACAATAACTACTGACAATTTAGTTCTAAAGCGATTTGTTTTATTGAAATTTAATATTTCTCTTAATATTGTGATAATTTCATTGGCAGATACATTTACTGTTGTTCAAGCTATCAATGCATTAGGATTTGGAAAATTTCAAGTTAAGTTATCTTTATTTACCGGTCTCTGTTGGATGGTAGATAGTATGGAAATAACAATATTAAGCATTTTAAGTCCATCCTTACATTGTGATTGGGGTATAACTAGATATCAACAAGCTTTAACAACCACGGTATAATAGAACCATTGTTCAATAATATAGTCATATGTAATAAAATTTTTCCAATGATTTTTATCTAATACATTATTGCATTTATTTCAGGTTGTTTTCCTTGGTATGATGCTAAGTTCTACGTTTTGGAGTAATTTAAGTGATAGATATGGTAGTAAACAATCTTTAACTTTATGTGCAATATTGCTACTTTATTATGCTCTTTTAAGTGCTTTTGCACCAAATTTTCTGTGGATTTTATTACTTAGGGGATTAGTTGGTTTTGCTATTGGTTGTGTACCACAATCGTAAGTATTTGGTAAGTCCTATAAATAAAAGTATTAATGTTCTTAGGGCAGATATGAATAACATCAGTTATTATTTCAGAGTAACATTGTATGCAGAATTTCTTCCTGCAAAACAAAGAGCAAAATGTGTCATTTTGTTAGATGTAAGTTCTACTCACTCAGTCATACTCACTCATAAATAAATTTCATGTAAACATTTACATTGCTCATATGAAGTAATTATTTTTTATAGTGTTTTTGGGCACTTGGAGCCTGTTTTGAAGTGGCAATAGCATTGGTAATAATGCCAACCTTTGGTTGGAGATGGCTTCTCATTTTATCAACAATACCACTTCTTGTATTTGCTATTATTACTCCAGTAAATATTAAAAATCAAGCATTTATAACAAGTATTAAATGACATTTTTTACCTGATACTTTTTGTTAGTGGTTACCAGAGTCTACAGTATTTGATATAACGAGCGGAAGAATGGATAAAGCTGTTTCAACTTTAGAACGAGTAGCAAGAGAAAATAAAAAACCTTTACCTCCAGGAAGATTAGTTATGGATCGCTTTTATCAAATTAATCATGGCAAATTGAAAGATGTATTAAGCAAGGAAATGTGTAGGACATCTACCTTGCTTTGGCTTGTATGGTAAATACTACATGTGGTAAATATTATATCTTGATACATTATATAAATAATGGTAATGGCGTTATTTTAGGATGAGTACAGCATTTTGTTATTATGGTGTTGTATTAATGACTACAGAATTATTCCATACATCATCTGAACAATGTAGTTTGTGGGAAAACAAAAAGGAAGATACTTGTCAATTAGATTGTCGTTTAGAAAGGAGTGATTACATCGATCTTCTTTGGACAACGTTAGCTGAATTTCCAGGAATTTTTTCCACTATTTTTGCGATTGAAAAAATTGGTAGAAGAAAGACAATGGCGTTCCAATTAATAATGTTTGCTATGTTAATCTGTTTCTTAGGTAGAGCTTGTCTATTAAACAGAGCAGCATTAACACTAGCAATTTTTCTAGCTAGAGGTTTAATTGCCGGCGTGTTTCAAGCTGCATATGTGTACACTCCAGAAGTGTATCCGACTCATTTACGTAGTATCGGTGTTAGTACTTGTAGTGCAATGGCTAGAATTGGTGCAATGGTTACACCATACATAGCACAAGTATTTCTTCAATGGTCTATTACTGGAGCAATGGCAATTTATGCTGCAACAGCATTATGTGCTGCAATAGCTACTCTTGCTTTACCTGTTGAAACGAAAAATCATACATCTAATGACACAACTCAAGAGACGCGATAAAGTTTCAACCTTTTTTCATTTTTCTTCTTTTTACTACTGAAATATTTTAAGATGGAAGATTTCATCAACATTATAACATTTTGCAATAGTCGTTAAACTAACAGTTTTCCGGTGATGAAAAACAAATTCGTTTCTATTTATTGGATATTCGTTTATTTTGTTTTTACAATGTTATAATTACATATATGCATAACTAGTATTACTTTTTGTTCCTGACTAATTTTGTTTTATAAATTACTTGAATGAATGGGATACACTATACATCATAAGTTATTTAACATATGTGTATTTACTTTTCTGTAACACTTTAGACAGTGATAGTAAGTTTTAAACTTATAAGAAATATACAAAGACTGATATATAAAATATTAAATATTAATATATAACAGAAGTGCCAAAATGCACAAACGTGCAGGATTAATGTACACATGCTAAACCATAACTTTTGTTATCTATTTTAGTATTACAACAATAACATAATTTATTTTCATAAATAACAAAGCATGTAAAGCTACAATATATATATATATATATATCTAAAAAAAAGCACATTATTTCTATGATCTAAAATTGAAAATACAAAATTGTACCAAATTAATAAATTTATCACAATTTTACTACGTACGAAATTTCTTTATAGTGTACCCAAATAAAATATAATATATTTACAAATGCTGGAAGAATCCTAATAAATTGTAGAATCTTGTACTTTTTTTATGCAATCAATTCTTAATATACAGATCTCCATATAATGTAGTAAACAAATTTCGAACTTTCAAATTTTAATTAAAATTATCAATAGCATTTAATATTTATTAATTTTAGAAAATTAATAATATACACTATTATCTGTAAAGCTTTTTTTGTTGAAAATGATTTTAGATAATATCCTTTTATCATTTAAAAGATGACACTTAAAATTAATAATCATATAAATTTTACTTACAAATATTGAAAAAATATGATAGAAAAGGAAATATGAAACATTTACCTTTCTTTCATCTGCATTATACAGGACTCTATTCTCATTGCATGAACCATTAAAATTTGGAATGAATATTTGTATTACAACCGCCTTTTATCGTTTCTACCATATTAAAAGAAGTAAGCCGCATAATGATACTTATATTTATCTTTTTCAGTATTTATAATTACAATTTTTAAAGATTAGATAATACAAATTTAAGCAGGTTGTATAATAGAAAGTAACTCTTCCTTTAAGTATCCTACAGATTCGTTGTGACTTGTTTCTTCTGATTTACTTTTCCAGAAAAACATCAATATTACAGCAGGGAATAATTCTAATTCAAGTAATGTTTTATCAAAAGAATCTTCACTAAATGTTGTTTGAGGAAGCTTTTTTAAGCTGAAAGGTCTCTCATTATTTATCAAATTCTCACTAACAAAATTAACAACATTTTGAAAACTTTCATGTATAGAAAATGTTCCTTGTAAAATAAGATTATCTGGAAATTTTATACGGATCAATGAAAATTTATATTTTCTGAGTCTCTGTCTTTCATCTCTTTCTCTCATGGATTTTGTTCTTAACATCTGATCTCTTTCAACTGCTTCAGTTCTATTAACATTGATAAGGAAAAATGTTTAACATAATTTATTTAATGAAGTCATATTATATTTAATCTGTATGTATTAATGCATACAGTATGTATATATAATTACCGAAGTTGTTGTTCTTTCTCTATATCTTCAGCAGTTAAATTGAAAAAGCTCGATGGCAATTCAGTTCTCTTGTTTGCTTGCATAGGTAACAATACTTGAAGATTTCTGTCTAGTTCCAGTGGAATGGGCTGTGCAGTTTTCAATGCTTCCAATAACATGGTAATGTTTTCAATATCACAATTATCTGCATTACGAATTAAGAAATCATCCTCCTTATCATTATTCAATAACTTCTTCTGATGAAAACCAGCAGCATTTAAAAACTCTAATGCACCTTCAATAGGGGCCACTTTATCCTTTAAAATATTAATAAAAAGTTTATATAAATTATTTTCTTCTTAAATAAATCTATTTAAAGAAACAAAAGTATTACTTGAAATGTTCTATTTTGCATCCTAATCTTCTGATACTTTTCTTCCTCTGGATTATTTATAATATTTTCTAGATATTTTCCAAGTGTTTCAACACAAGCATCAATTCTATTCTTTTTACTATTGCAATTTTGTATAATTAAACATGATATTAAACCCATATCTTCTCCTTTCAATTGTTCATATAAAAATTCTTTTATTTTTACTTTCCATTCATCTTGTGATAATATTTCATCAGATAAATATGAACAACGATAGTATACATTGGTAACAGCTAACAAAGAATTATTCTTAACTGAATTTTCAGTTTTTTCTTCTGATTGCACATAATTTTTCTCTATATTTTGTTGTGTTTCTCTTTTTTGTTTTAATTCTCGTTTCACTTGTGCTTTAATAGCTGCATATGATCTATGAATAATATATTATTAAATATGTTATTATATTTAAAATTATAAATAAAAACTATTATTTTTTATGAAAAACATACGTGTTAAATCTTTTTATGTTAGATTCTTTTGCTTCCAGTCTTGTCAAAGCTGCTTGACCAGCTACTTTAGCTTCTTCTGTAGGTTCCACTCTTTCTCTTGGCTCTACTACAGAAGTAGATCCATCATTGCTAGTTGATTCTGTTAATCTACATAAAATAATTTTGCGTTATGAAAGATATAATATATTAATGATAATTAGCTTAGTATTGAGATATATTTGAAATTTAAAACATAAGATTCACTAGTATCTCAAATGACAATTAAAAAAACTACTGAAAATTTCTATCCTTTATGTTAAAATCAAATAGTTAATTAGAATGTATTATGATAAACATTACTTGTGTCCTTTTCCAGCATTCATAAATTTCACATCCAACTTTGCCTTGTGAAAAAATGATTTAATTTTGTCTGACATAATTGTTACTTGGTTCATTCCAAAAGGTTGTAAAAAGCAGATCAATTGTGTAACTTAAATTTTCTGCTCAAAACAATTCTGTTGGATTTATTTAACCTAGAAAAAAATGAAAAATTCTATATATATTTATTACTAACGTATTAAAGATATATATATATATGTACAAAAATAATTCCATTTTGCTTACAATTACTTTATATTTGGTAAAATAATGTATACTTACTAACCAACAAATTATTCACCAGATGAACTGTCAAAATCTTTTGATACAGAGTCTGTGTTAACAACAATATTTTTTATTAGAATTAAGATAAGAATTTTTTAAATTTTCAATTTTTAGACATGATAACTTTTATATATATACTATAAATTAACAGCAAATAATTTCTTAATCATTTAATATCATTTGTTTATTACATATACTGAACATTATACTGAAGAAAATATTTCTTTTTTACCTCTTTTACCCTTGATCTTCAACAAAAATAAAAGAATTTTTACTTAATCTTGCAATGGCATACCATTGTCTTTCATAACCCCAGTTTTTTTTGCAATTATATTGATTTTTATTAATGGAGGAGAAAACAATAAAACTCCTTTAACTTCTTTTTGAACATTTAATTTTATAAACTTAAAAGCAATATCTATGAATATTTAAATAAATTTTTTACACTGTGTCTTTTACAAAAGTTTTTGTGATTTAAATGCACAAAAATCATATTGAACTTAAAAGACCTCAATGTTCTATTTGGTAATCATAAAAAGTGTGCTATTGCAAGATAAAAGTAAAGTAAATCCAGTAAAATTAATGACAAAAATTTATACTTAACAATATGCTTTTATTATTACGCGATTAAAAGCAACAGGAAGAACAGACATATAAATAGATACTGAGTATATTGCATAGTCATCGAAAAATATGTTCCGAGAATTATATATTTATTATTAAAATATGTTTAAAAAATTATATATGTATTATTAAAACATGTTTTGAAAATGATATATTTACTATTGTAAGCATATACATACATACAATCTGTTCTACACAATAACGTGAATACGTATACATATCAAAACGAAAATATGATTTTCTTACTTGGTTCCATAAATTGTTCGGAAATTCTTGGACCGTAAATATACCAAACGATGAAAATAAGGGCCACGGTACTAACAAATGTAAACAAGAAAACTTTCAACAATTGCAACTGAAAATCGTCAAATGCTACCAAATCAATAAATTCGTGAAAAAAATCGGAAAATTTTTGTTGAAGTTCATTGCTGATTATGCTGTTGATCGGGTGAAATATTAACTCAAACGTTGTTGAGCCCACTAAGTCATCGGTAAGCTTATTGATCGTTTCCACCAAATATTCTACCCAAGACCACGAATTTTCATGTACGCTACTCATCACATGTGATAAACTCTTAATTAAATTAAATAAACGCACACTTTTTGTTCACCTTTACTTTATTATGTCACATTACCCACGTCATTCTTTGATATTTTCAAGTGTCTAAATCATTCTGATTTCCAAGGTCAGATCCCAGAATATGATGAAACTCGACCACTGAGAAAACTTCTGAATAAGCGTAAAAAGTAATATTTGATTTACCATCTTACAAGAAGAATATTCACAACTCATGGCTTCAGTAATGCCATCTTTGTAGCCATAAAATTTCAATTGTTCGCTAGAGATGTTTTAAGATCATACGTAAATATTTAATATTTACTCGTTTTATATTGTTGTATAATGTACAGCAATACTAATATTGTTTATCAATGTTGGTAAAAAAAGCAATAATATATTTGGAATATATATAATATAATTTGAATAATATAAAAGTATATCTCTTTCACACATACATCTCGTGTCTTATTATCTGCTAAAAATGGGTGGTGGAGATTTGGTAAGTTGAAATTAAATTTTAAGTTGGAGAAGCACGTATTATATTAAATAAATAGAAACATATTGTATCTAACAAAACTGCAAATTTTGTTAATATAGAATTTGAAGAAGTCATGGCATCCATCTACTATGAAAAATATAGAAAAAGTTTGGAAAGCAGAGCAACAACAAAGTCGAGAAAAAAAGAAAATAGCTGAATTAAAGAAAGAAATAGAAATGGAGAAAGATCGAGAGGATATGAAAAAATACGCAATGGAGCAAGGAGTAATAGAAAAGAAAGATGACAAAAAGCTGGATTGGATGTATAAAGGACCAAATCAATTAGTCAATAGAGAAGAATATTTACTTGGACGGCCAATTGATAAATCATTTGAACAAATGGTTCAAACAGAAAAGGATAATGAATTAAACCAAGCACCAAGAAATCATGTTGAACACGGTATTTTATATTTTAAATGTTTTTAATCCTTTAACCTATAACATTGAGTTAGACTCGTGGTACATCCTTCGGGCCAAACACAAGAAACATGAGTTTCTTGGTCGTATTCGCAAGTGCAGATATATTTTCTTATAAAATATTAGAAAGATATCCTTAAAAATCTTGTTCAATGATCAATTGGTAGTAATTATTTATCAAACATTTTGCAACATAAAATTAGTTGTACCTTGCACAACTTCGAGCGCTTAGCTAGACCATGAAATGGCTCGACATCTGACTGACCCTGCCAATGATTATGGCACGCGCCGTTGGAACTTAGATCGTAGGGCTAGGGGTTAATTTGTATAAGAATAGCGCAGTGTTAGAAGTTTTATACATAACTTATCTGCAATTTCAGAATGTATTCCCCCGTCATTACGTTTCTTTTCTGGTAATGAACAAGTGGACTTAGCAAGAAAAATGCAAGAAGACCCCTTATATGCTATAAAGAAGAAGGAGATGGAAACAAGAAATCAACTGCTAAAAAATCCAGTTAAATTAAAGCAATTACGACAATTGGTATGTAAATGATAATATTGGCTTATTATAATATTTTATTAGAATATTTTATTATTTATTTATTAATATCAACTACTATTTAGTTGGAACAGCAGTCAAAGAAAAGTAAAAGTGAAAAGAAAAAGAAGAAGAACAAACAAGATATTGATAGTGATGATGAAGCACAACTTGACCTATTACTGACTACTAAATATAAACAATTAAAGGATAAAATTAGTAATAAAGATTTAATAAAGTCAATGAAAAAGATGAAACATAAACAAAAGAAAAAGTCTAGAAAAGAAAATGAAACTTCCGATAGTGAATCAGAAAGTAGTAACGAAGGAAGTGAAAGTGATGAACATATAAAAAAGCACAGGAAAAAGAGAAGTAAAAGTAAAGAAAAAAATACTGAAGTTATAAAACATAGTAAAGAAAAATATCTAATACCTGATAAAGAAGAAGAAAGAAAGCATAAGTCATATGAAAAACTTGTTAAAGCATGCAGTTCAAACAATGATAATAATGATAGCTCAATTAAAAAAAGAAGAGATAGGTCATTCAATAGAGAGATAAGAAAACACAGAGAGAAAGATTTTCGTTCAAGCAGTCCTCAAAATAGGAGAAGCAGTATTCATAAAAATACATACAATACCGAGAATAAGTATAAAGATCTTTCAAAGAGATCACATAAAAAAGAAACAACATATTCTAAATTATCTTCTGATACAAATAGAAAGTATTACAAAAAAGATAAGAATCGAGATAAATGGAATTTTAAAAAGAAACAGGATCTCACAGAAGAAGAAAAAGAACGACGTAGACAAGAAATGATAGCAAATGCAACATGGAGAGATGAAGAACGAGAACGTAATGTTAAAAAGTATCGCATAGAAGAAAAGAAAGAAATAGATAGTAGAAAAGTGTATAATCAAGATTTTGTTACAAAACAGTTAGCAGCTGCTGCAGAAATAAGTACTGTTGCTTCTAGAATTAAAGCCAATATAAATAATATACAACGATCTGGAAGAGCAATGGATACAAATTTTGCTAAAAGGTGAATTCAAATAATACAATTAAGTTTGTACAGTTTTATAAATTTCATTGAATTATTTATAAAAATTACTATAATCTAAATGTGATATATTAAAAAATGTATACTGTGTAACATATAATTATGTATTTTATTGATATATGAATACAGATTTTTCGACAGAATTACTATCTTTTATAATTTTCAGGATTTTATTTATATAAAGCAAATTCTCTTGCTAAGGGAATATATATACACACATTAAGAAAATACCATATTTTTATATAAATATACTTCTGATTATATATAATGTATTTACAAACAATATTCGATTGCACTGAAGAATTACTTTTTCCATTATGTAATTTTACAAGTTTCTCTAGTTTCAATTGCGTCGTTGATGTCATTAATAGTTGCGAAACATCCTCCAGTAAGCATATTATTTACTACAGCTCTAGCAAGATATCCTGTAGTTATTGAATAGTGAGCAGAGAAAAACAACGATTGATCAACAGTTTTTTCCACGTTATTATCCTAAACAAATTTATGTTTAATATTGAATTTACATATATAATTGTAACTAATATATGTAAAATTACAGTCAGAATGTATGTACCTTACAATACATGAGGAAACTATCTTCGACGAGTTTGTTAAGATTTAATTGTTTCTGAAAACTTAATTCTGGATTTCGAAGTAAAATTGTTGACACTATAGTGAGTAACTGTAAAAATAGGAGCTGTATATTTATACATATTGCATATTTTTTCGTGAATATAATAATGCTCTTGCATAAATCGAAAAATAAATCAAGTATAAGTAAAAAAAGAATACCTCTACAATAATTTGGCGATATTCTGGCAATTGTATATGGTGAAGTAAAGATTCCACGGACAAAGCAAACGTGAGTTCGGAACGAGTCATATTAGACAGCGTAGGTTGTTGAGGCAATTCTCGTCCATTAACACAAATACCATCCGGACAACGCATTAATACTTCCCAAACATGATTATAAAAATGTGCAGGTACTCTACATAAACAACCTTCGATTTTTCTACGTCCTAAAACTGTAATCCTAATACAACATAAAATTAATTTATGTATAATAGATAAATGTGTACTGTATGAGAAATAAATTAAATTATTTATACTTTTCATTGTTGGCCCAATCTTTAACCGTCAATACTTTTATAAGGAATTGACGAATCTCAAATGGACTATAGTTCTCAATTGGTTTAGGATTTTTAACAAACATTTGTAGGTAAAGTTTTATTGCTTCTAAGACCCATCTATAAATAAGAAGAATATTTAATAATACTTATTCTAAATATTCTAGATATTAATGTTAAAGATGACACATAAAACACACCCAATACGAATTTTCAGTATTCCTTTAAACATTTCTGGATTTGTTCCAATAAGTCGACCGCAGTACAATAATACTTCTTGTTGAAGTACTGCTTGAACTACATTATGTGGTTGAATTGTTGAATACATAACTGACTGGATTTCTACAGGTGTCATTGGTTTATCAAATACAGTTTCTTCTTGTCCAATTACTCCAACTGTTATCTGATATTAATGATGAATAAAAAATTCTTTATTTACACACTATAAATATCCAAACAATTTAACAAAGGTACCTGTTTTCCTTTAACAAGAACTCCTGTTATAAAAGGACTTATACTATCAACGGTATGATTCAATAAACTGCTACAGTAACGAACAACCATCCAATATCTAAGACACCCTGCCTGTTGATACAATGATCTTAATTGATCTCCAACTAAAATAAAATATTAATCAAAGTAAATATCACTATATACCTATAATCTTTAAATAACAATTTATATTAGTACCTGTCATTCCATTAATTTCATAGTTAATTCCTTCTCGTTTCAATAAAATACCATAAAGTTGACACAAAGTATATAAGCTTTTATTGTTACGAATTTCATTTAAGATATTATATAGTGGTTCATTCATATAATACTAAAACACGAAGCAATTAGAATAAATAAAAAAATATAGTTATTATTTATAGATACTTACAGAATAATCTTTTATATTTTCAGAATAAGTTAAAGCTTTAGGTACATCAGTTAAACTTTGATATCCAATATAATCATGTTTTAATTGCTTAAATTGGGTAAGTTCAAGATCTGTCTCTACAGTATTTATAAAGTCCAAATGTTCTACACAACATTAGATTTGCATTAATATTTACTAAATGATAGAGAATAAAATGTATAAATATTAATTATACCAATGCATGAAGATGAAATGAGATTCTGTAACCGACCAATTCGAACTTTTGTTTTGTTACAATACCCTTTTTTTAACATAGCAAAAAGATCAAGCATTTCCTTAAATTGTGGATCCCTAACAAAGAAATTTTTTATTTATGAGTGTGATATAAAAACTACAATTTCAACATATTAATTTAAAAATTAACAAGTACCTCATATGTTCTTCTCGTATCAAAAGACATATAGTAGGTCGACCTGAAAGTCGCCAATATTTGCCCACAAACTGAAGTTCAGTTTTTATGTCATCGATTAATAGAGCCATATCTCTATACAAGTAAAAATCTGACACCTCAAATATTAGAGGATAACAAAGTACTGTCATACCACATACTCTATAAACCTATAAAAAAAGTGATATTGAATTTTCTAAATCAATTTTTATTTTATACATTGAACATACCTTACTTGTACCCAAAGACCCAATTGGTCTTGCTGGTCGGCCTTGCAGATTTAGTTTATTATTCACTCCCAATTTTTCATAAACTTTTACTAATTGTGTAGATGATAATATTTGTACTGGTTCCACTTCGTGTGGCGTTTGTGTTTGTATACCGTATGTTGCCATCATAGCTTGTAATCGCATAGATTCAGCAATAAGAACGATTTGTACTACAAGATCAGTATGAGTTCCCTAACATAGAGAAATTTTGTAATAAGTCAATCATGCATTATTATAATATGACAAGAACGCTAAAATTATTAATATAATACATTTTTTCATTCCCTAATACATTCAAAATTAAAAAAGGAGTTCAATTAAATGAAAAGAAAACTAGAAGTTTTTAGAAAAATTTGTAAATTAGACAATGTAATGATGTAATAATGCATAAACTATGTATTGTACAGTTAAGAAATAATAATGAGAAAAAGAAGATGACAGAAACAAGCATCTTAAAAAACGACTAAGATAAATCATGCCTTAATCCAAGCTTCATGCATTATAATTAAAAAATATTTACATTAATAAAGTGTGTGTATATATATATATAATAGAGGACTAATATAATAATCAGTTACTAATCTGAGCAAATAATAGACATTCAATATTACAATATGCTACATGATTCAAGCATGTATTATCATTTGTTTAATTTGAAAGCTCAAATACATATATTATTTAAATAACATTATAAAGCTACTATCAATCTGCAAATATTAAAACAAAATACTACAAAATACAGTATACTATTTGTATCATTTACTTACAATACTCGGTTTTGCCTGCATGAAACAAACATGTACAAAATAATTTATTATAACTAATTAATTTAGTAAATGTACTAATTAAATTGTACTCTGACTTACTTGAAAAGCTGAATATCTTCCAGCTTTTCGTGGTCTGTTGTATGAAGGAAGATAACGTCTAATTGGATCTAATTCATTAATATGTAATAAACCAGCAGTGAGTAGTTGAGCAATTATAAACATAGCTTGATTCCACAAATACATGGGTCCAGGTTCTGTATCTGTAGAACTTTTCTGTCCTCTTCCTTCAGCACTTGGTACTCGATATGTACTACCAGGATCATTTCTTTCTAGTTCTAACCTATCCTCAGGTACATAGTAATACATAGGTATTACAGGATCTATTTAATTAAACAGAATATAATAACATTTTATATCATTATAGCCAAATCTATTTTCTATCTACATACCTCCATTAATATCTTTGTACATTCGTTCTTTTAATAATTTTTGATATTCTTCCACTTGTTCTGGCAAAGTCTTAAAAACGCCGTCAATGATCATAAATATGTAAAATAATGGCCATTCACATTCTATATTATCAAATTCCTATAACAAAAAAATATCTTTTTAATACCATCCTAAAATTATTAAAAGAAGTTAATGTAATTATGTAGACAGAAATTATAAATCCATTTAAGCACATTCTGAAAATAATATATACTAACAATCAAATACATCAGAGACCTTGATTTCACCAGATTTGTAATATCGTCGATCTTTGCTTTCTATAACGGTTTTGTATCCATCTCTGCCAAACCTCTTAAATCCGTAATTGCCTTTTAATCTTCGAATTATATTTGCCTTTGTTTCATTATACAACACTTCTTCGTGAGTGGCAAATGCAGGAAAAGATATTGTTGGTAGTAAAGCTGTGTCTACACTCTAAATAGTACAATGTATTAAAATTTAAATTATAATACATTTTTACATAATATGTATATTTTTTACCTTAGAACTTGACTCTCTTGGAAGCATTGTTTCAAAAATACTACGATTTCGATTATGTGCATCAATATCAACATATATAACTGACCAAGAAGCTCCTTTTTCTCCAAATAAATTGCATCCATTAATAGCTTCAAGAGCACTTTTGGCTATACCAATTGAACTTGCATGTATTTCAGGTGTACCATCATTATATCTACTACCACGTTCCCACATGCCATAATCTGGTGTACGATATGCTCTTTCCACATAATATACAAGATTTTGTATAAATGCTACTTCATCTTGAGTATATATAATTTGCAATCCTGAAGAAATCATTTGTACTAAAAATATCAAATATAGTGAAACAATATCAATCTACAAAAAATAAAATAGGTATAATAATTATTTTAAATCACTCTATCTTATCATATTTCACTATGTACTATAATTACTTGCAAATGATTGTAATCGGCATCTTTAAAAATTTCATCACCAGTATCTAAATGAAATTTACAATGCAATGCAAAGCGATTACACTGATTACGTTTAAATAACTCTATTCTAGGTGATTGTTTCACCCAACATTCTAAAATCCCACGCATACATTTTACAGCTGATTGTCCAAGTTCATAAGATTTTCCACGATCATCATCTATACGTCTAAAAGACATAATATTATTTACCATAATATAATAATTACTAGACAAACTTAATCCTTTATTACCTATATGCTTGGTACAAACTCCATACAGCGGCCGCACAGTAAATACTTTCTCTCACACTTCCAACTACTTTATCATTTGAAACTTGTGGGAAAAGACCTGTTATACAACTTTGATAACGTAACAATTGTCTTTTAACTAAAAATTATATATAATCTACTTACTTTATTGCTACATGAGATAAATATAATACAATGGAATAATATGAAAATAAATATTCTTACCAATTCCATAATAGATATCAAGTTGTCTGACTGTATCTTCATAATTTGATATCTTGAGAAACATGTCAATATCTAAATCAATAATACTACCTTGTCGTACATTTCTGATCTGAGAAGCTCTATACAGTTAAAAACTGATTATAATATTTACTTAAGATTAATTATAGTTGAACAAATTAATTATATTCAAGAGATATTAATTATAGTTGAACAAATTAATTATATACAAACCTTTTTGTGGAGATTGTTACAAAAGATGTCATCTTATTCAGATTAATCAATTCAATGGGTTTTCAACTTGATTTTATTCTTTAATGACCATATGGCAACAATTATTTCTAGTTACTTCAATAACATGATTATGTATTATTAAAAAATTCTTTAGTAGAATATAAAACAATTAAGGTGACAATTGAAATAATAAACAACTCTCCTCTAATCCTCGTGTACGCATACGCGCATTAACCTTGACTGTGTTCTTTTGAATAGTTAATTTTACTTACACTACAATCAAATCTTCTATGTAATTGGCACGTAGAAGTTATTTACTATCTCTGACTTAAAATAGAAACCAAGAAGTAGCTATAAGTAGGTTTATTCCTAATTCATTTTAAGGTTATCTGAGATGGAAAATTTTTGAATTATGTAATTGTATTTCCAAGTATTTAATAACATATTTCCAATTTTCTAATTGAAATTTATTAAAATAAAATATTTTAAAGGAGTTTTAATTAAGATTTTAATTGTAATTAAATTCTCTCAATAATTATATTGTTCCTTATCTATTACTAAATTAGAGATGGAAGTGTCTTTCTGCGCAAATATTTGGGGTCATATTTATACGTTTTATTTCTGGACGAACATGATGTAAATATTTTAAAAATATGTAATATTATATGAAAATATTTGTATGCTATGAAAGATATATAATAATACAATACATTAAACTATATACATTTCCTTTTATTCCGTTTTTATAATATGGTTAATAATTGTAATGTATATAGTAATAATACTGATAGCGATAGTGATCTATCTTCTATATAATATTTATAGTATATATTTAGTATCTTCATATATATACCTATTATACTAGTATAGCGATACTATCACTATATGATATAATTTGTGATATATGAATTTTATTTTGAAATTTGTAAGAGAAATAAAAACACCTATAAAAGAATTAAATTAAAAAATTATTGTAAAATATTTTACTTGAAAACGAAAAATACAGTAGAAACTTGCATAAAAAGCATAAACGTAATGCTAGTTTAACTATAGCTTTATACACTATATAATTCGACAAACGTCATAATTAGACTTTGAATGTTTATATGAAGGTGTACTTATATAGAAAATTAATTACAAAACAAAAGCATCTATAACAAAAACAAATGCAAAATTATTAATAAAATATTCTATTTGAAAAAGAAAAATGCGCGAGAGAAACTTACATGAAAATAAGGACTGCTAACGAGTGAAAATCAACCATAAAAAAAATCATTGCAAATATATTATTATTATTCCGCGTTTCATGTTTCTGAAACATTTTTAGAATGCGTTACGGAACACGCACGACTGTCGTGACAGAAAATTGAGTCAGTTCCGCAAGCAGAGCGCGAGAGTTGTGTCTTGTGTATCTCCCGTGTTCCGTTTATAGTTATAAAGTGCATTCTCGTATATGATGGCGTCCGCGAAAAGAAAGCAAGACGAGAAAAATTTGAAAATATTACGCGAGCTGGTCTCACAACCTGGTAATAAAGAATGTTTCGATTGCCATCAGCGAGGCCCAACTTACGTCAACATGACAATCGGTTCATTTGTCTGTACCTCTTGTTCTGGTATGCTGTAAGTACTCGTTACTTGTAAGAAGCCAATAAAGTGTACCAAGTTCTTCTTCCTTATAAAAAAATGACGTAACTGTTGTTTTACTTCATTATTTTATCATATTATGAATAGAACTGACCAAAATGTACTTTACAAATGCTTTACATAATATTTAACGATCAAATAATTATAATTATCACTGGATAAATGTCAACATTTCGAATATATTAGGTAGGTTCAGTTTCGCATTTAATGAAAAATAAAATATATTCTTATTTGTAAATGCATTAGTAATAGGTTTTGTTGAAACACGTGTGATGAATGTATTTTACTATGATGAATAGGAGATTGTGGATCTTTGTTAAATGCTCGCATTTGCGGTCAGGAAGTTAATATATACTATCGGTATCAGTGTTTTCTTTGTGCGTAGTAGTTGTTATCAATGGTCAAAATGTGTTCTATTCATAAATAATATAGAATATCATTAGCTATTTTATAGAGTCCATAATATATATTATATTAATTAGTCTGACTGGCAATGGAAAGAATAGATAAATTATTAAATATTATAAATAATGTTTAATATACACAATAAATATTTTTTATTATAATAATATTCAGTATGAATATATTATTTATAAATTACATTGTTACAAGTTTCAGTGAAATTTTAGTGTTTTTATTCTATGCCAATTTAGATTATTTTTACCCATTATTAAATGCATAAGAATATCATACATTTTCTATACATAGAACAATAGAATTGGATAGAATCATAACATGATTTTATAAAAGAGGAATAGAAGATTTAGTTAGTAGAAAGTAATTGTTAATACAAAAGAAATATAATATTTAAAGGATGACCTAATTATGTTATTTTAATGTTACAAATTATAATAATTTGATCAATTAGTATATATAAAATGTAATAGGAAGAAATTTATATTACTAATTTTTTTTTAAATTACAGGAGGGGCTTGACACCACCACATAGAGTAAAATCTATTTCTATGGCAACATTTACTCAAGAGGAAATAGATTTTATAAAGGAACGTGGTAATGAATATTGTAGAAGAATATGGTTAGGCTTGATGAACCAAAATTCATCACAGACTTTAGATACAAAAGATGAACAAAAGATGAAAGATCTAATGAGTGCAAAATATGAGCTTAAAAGATATTATTTGGATCCGTCCATGGCAAATCAGAACTCAAATCAAAAATCACAGTCATCTAATCAAACTAACATTCCAAGGGTTCCACATTCTGGAACATCTACTACAACATTATCTTCTACAACATCTACATCAGCTTCGAAAACAAACAATGTTGAATCAGTTAATTTTAATAACTTTTCAACAGATTTTGTAGCTGATTTCAGCAAAGTTCCTGATCCATTTATTACTACTACAACACCTGCAAATAAACTCAGTCAACCTATTGTACCTCAGTCATTCTTTGCCAATTTTGACAACAATCCTGTTTTTGATAGCCAAAAAGATACAAGTAAATTGAATCAATATTTTACATTTCTGTTTTTACAAATTAATACAATATCATTATTATATTAATAATTGATCTTTTGTGTGTGTCTAGATATTGAATCCTTAAGTCCATTTAGTCAGACTACAGGAAATATGACTAATTCAATGAATGCAAATGGTGCACATGTACCTCCATCAGAAGATCGTTATGCGGCACTGAAAGACTTAGATTCTCTAATGAAACAAATACAATTGAAAGATGATACTACAACAACATTAAATACATCCACATGGAATACTAATAATGGTATATGCATTTATATATATCATTAAATCTTTAATTTTTAAAATTAATTTTACAAAATTATTTTATTATTCTTATCATAGCTTCGAATTCACTCTGGAGTGTAGGAAATCAAACTACAAATGTAATTTCAAATCCATTTGCAACTGGTGATTTATGGCGACCATCTAATGTAGTTAATAATAATACACAATCAATTGATACCTCGCTATATAATCCTATTAATCCTTTTAAACCAGTACAATTTCCTATGAATAATGGTAAGTTCTTATTTAAAGAATGTAACATTCAATATATTTAACATGTGAAATAAATTAAAAAATATAAATATTTTAGATCCGCAGTGGGTAGGTATCGGACCATCTAGTAACAGAGATGTAATTCAGTTTAGTCAATTAATGACAAATAAAGTATGGCAACCAACTCTTCCAGCATATCATGCAAATCCATTCATGGTATGAATATAATATTTTCGTTTTAATTTTATAAATTATACTCATATATATATCTTTGTACATCTAAATATATAAGTCTTTTTAGGTTGGTTCTGGCGTGAGCAACATGACAAGAAATTCGAACAATCCTTTCTTATGATTATATAAGCATAAGTTTTTAATGGAATTACGAACAAATAATATAGACCTAAAATATGTTTAGTTTAGGGCAATTGTTTATATATGTGACCTTATTGGCAATTAGTGCCATTAACTTTTATCTACAGGAGCACCAATCTCTTATTCATATAACAAAAAAAAATAATACTTTTATTTATGAATATAATATACACGTTAAATAAAGATTAATATTTGTTACCAATCGTGTATTATGTCTAGTAAAGTCATCCCTTGATACAATTCAATTTAATTTCATTTCACTGTGTCTTGTTATAAATTATGTTTGTATATATAAAATTTGTACATATATAAAAATCCGTTTAATTTTAATATAATAAAACATGTACATATTTTAAATATTAGGAACAAAATTTTTAAATATTTCTAAATTAAATCATGTTTATCGGTGAAAATATATCTACTATGTAAATACAGCAGAGAAAATTTAATTTTTAAAAATATGCCGTATTAATTATACGCATAATAAATAAAGGATTGAAAAACAACTACATTTTACCTGATGCACACTTAAATATAGTTTATTTACTTAAAAATTTCTAATAAATACAAAATCACAAATGAACACTTAGTCTTTGTCATAATTCAATACCAATAGATTCAGAGTAGAGATCCACTTAACCGGTCATAATTGCATGATAATTAACCGTTATTTGATCATTATATTTGCAGTCTACATTACGTGTAGTTGTAAATATATTATTAATTGTAATAACATGATCGGTCGTGTTTTACAATTACATATGGATATAAAGAGAAGCCTTGTGTCAACTAGTCAATTGTCATATAGCTGCCGTACAAATGTTTCGTTTCTCTTAGCTTTGTTTGCTAAATAGTATGGAAGCTCCAATGAATGATAAGAACTGTTGGTGGTAATTACTTAGAGTAATAAATTATTTATCAGTGTAAATGGACAAACAATCAAGAAACACTAATATACGAGTTCACCAATTATATTAATTGTTATGTATAAACATACGAGATGTGTGATATTGATATTACTAGGCAGGCATTGCGTATCTTAAAGATACATTCGAAAGCGCATGGACCGCTCTTTCATGGCACGAATTTACCTAGCAACCATTACTACTGGGGTTGCCTTTTGGCAATGGGCGCACCAAATACAATTTCTCACCCTGCTTGTTAGTATAAATAGGCGCTCGTTGATAATGGTCTACTAATTGGTCTAGTGTATGAAATTTTCTTTGACCAATACAATATAACGCTCCTTCCACATGTACCCTAAAGTGTTTGTTACGTCCTGGAGCTTTTAAAGATACTGAATAATCTCCCACCTATATAAATGTTATAATATTTTTATTTAATGTTTATTGCATAATTTAAATTAAACATTTTATTATATTTGAAAGATTATCATAATGTATTGTTTGTTATTATCAGCATGATGATATTTCAAATAAACTAATTTAAATATATAAGAATCGTATTAATTAAATTATCTTTATTTGTACTTACATTAGTTTCACTATCTCTAATTAAAAAGTCACCATCATGACCATGTTGATTCAATAACGTGTCACATTGCGAACGTGAAATGCTACCATAGTACCAAGGTTTTCCAACAAGATGTGGTCTATCACCAGGATCTGGCCTTCTTTCAAGGGAGTCTCCTGTACTAATCTCACTACTTGTCATTCCTCTCTCACGATATGGTTGTGTCAAATATTCACTCAATTCTTGGAGATAATTACGTGGCACTAGACCTATTTGACCTTGACTGTTTCTTGCTTTATACCATTCAGGATCTGCTGGTGGACGGTCAAGGATTTCCAAACGATCACCTTTCTCAAAGGATAATTCTTGATCATTGTTGGAAGAAAATGAATAAAGTGCAACAACAATATCAAGAACATTTTCTGCCATTGCATACGTATGAAGTGTATCATCTGCATCTCCTTCTTCGTGAGTATAATTTGATGGAAACCATCCTGCTTGTGTACCACTTTGACCCCTCCACCAACCATCATTACTTTTTTCTAATATTAAGATTCTAGTGCCTTTGACGAGTGACAATTCATCTGCTTGTTGTGCTTGGTAATTGTACTTGACAACTGCTGTACCTATTGCTTCACTTGGATCAGCAGGTAAACGCCTAGCCATAATAGGAGATTCTACGGCTCTGGATGGTGAATTACTGGATGGTAGAGTTTTTGAGCCAGAGCCCTTTTTGACTTTCTTTTTAATACTGTCAAAAAGAGATGGCTTTTCCTTCTTGACATAGTTACTTGGCACATAGCCAGCTTGTCCTCTCGCACTTTGTACTCTCCACCAGTGTTTTGAATCATCGAGAAGCAAGTATCGTTCATTTTTCCGTAAATCTAACTCCTGAGCACCTTGTGCTCCATAGTCGTATTTGGCGACAACATAGCATACGTCGTCTTGACTTGTCTTGCCTGAAAATTGTCACAATAATGAATTTTTTAAATATTATATATTTTCAACTGAAATATAAAAATTTGATTATAATAATCCTAATTCAAATTTAAAGTTATTGTAAAAAAAGCTTTTAGAAAAATCAGATCACAGAATTAAAATTTGGATATTTATTTTAACACTTAAGTATAAAAATTAAATAAGACATAAATTGTTTATATATTAATATATAATTACTTAACATAACATAATTACTTAGATTCAGAAGATAAAATATCTAATATATACAGAATCTACTAAATTAACTAATCCTTAGATTACAAAATACATTAATAGTGCAGATAACTGTTATCTCTTAATAATCTCCAATTATAATATACTAAAATATTAATTTTAGATAAACTATTTAAAGCAATTTGTTACAAAATAATGTGAAATGTAAAATAAAGAATACATTTGTGTTTGGAATTTATTTATATTATGCCTTTTATATATTTTTACAATTCCTTTTTATAAATTACTTTAATTTATTTAAAATACTACACATATAAGATTTTAATATCTGTCAGCAAGTATAATTTGTTAGTTGTATTGAAACTGAAAAACATTATATAACATATTTCATACATATATTTATGTAAAATGTTATTTAATTTTTTTTGGTAATTCATTATTATCATATGTTTTCAAATATAATGAATATATGTTTAGAAATATAGTTTAAAGGTATATCAATTAATTCTTTTTTAATAAACTATAGTAATATAGACATTTAAACAAATTTACATACAAAGCAAAGCATACAAGAATAAAACGTACCATGCTTCATGGCTGCCATGTGCGAAAATGGATATATACGTCTGAGTGTGGCGTGAGTAGCTGCTACTCACACACTATTTGCATAAATGTTAAATCTGCTTGTTCTGTGTCGGCAGCGTGAGTGCAGCAGGCATTCATTCTTTAGCTTTTTGTTTAGTGTTGATATACCTGCTGATTTCTTTGCTCAGAGTCCATCGTTCTCAAGGGTAGGGCAAGCAAGTGCATTACCAACACTTTAGAAAAAAATGAAACAATCATTAACTTGACATCATATATATTGTAAAATACAATATTTAGATATACTATCAGAAAAATATTATACTACATTATTACTTAATTTTATTGTAAGTTTACTTAAAAATATATATATATAATTTACCAAAAAAGGAAAAAAGACATTTATTTATTAAGTAGCATACTGAGAGTTATTTTATATTAGTACTATTTCTGTAATTTTGTTAATATAACTAATAGCTGCTAAATTAAATGCTCTCGATATATATTTTATAATTAGTAAATTTTATGTAATATACAAACACATATATTTTTGAGTTTTTCAAAGATATTATGTAAAATTTTATATATAAATAATAAACTAAAGTATTTATAAAGAACAGATATAAAATACATGCAATTATTTTCTTTGAATAAAGTCTACTTTGCTTTTTATATAAAAGTTATCAAATTATTGACTTTAAAAGTAATAAAGACAACTATAAATTAATATAAAGCAATGAAAATTATTAATTATATATTATATATATTATTAATGCAATATTATTTATAAATGTCAATATATATATAATTATATAATTACAGAATAGGAGATACAGAATATAAAATAAAAATGATAAAGATCAGTTTAAAGTTAAAACTTTTCTTAAACGAAATATATTCAAGAAATGTTAAACTATACTAAACTTTGATGCTAAAAATGTATATAAATTATATATGTACTTTAAATACAATCATAAATTAAATATATTTTAATATTATTGATATATACTTTTAATAATAGAATTTATATACAAAATGAAATATATAATAAAATATCTTTTAGAAAATATTGATAAAGAGAACATTAAACATTCATGCTAACTACAATGTATTATAAAGTAGAATGTACCTAACAGAAACACGCAAAATATTGCATTATTATTAAAATCTTTTATGAAGAAAATATGATGCAAAAGATAATTAATAAATTTGGAAAAGAAAATCAAAATATCAAAAATAACTGCAAAACTTAAATTATTACAGATAAAGCTTATATGGAAAAATTAAAATATAAACAAATGTAATGTTATTTTAACCATAGCTTTCAACATCATAAAATTT
This sequence comes from Bombus bifarius, assembly GCF_011952205.1. NCBI lineage: Eukaryota > Metazoa > Arthropoda > Insecta > Hymenoptera > Apidae > Bombus > Bombus bifarius. The sequence goes on along the minus strand of NW_022884412.1, from coordinate 568,789 downwards.
GACAGTTGTTATAAGCAGATTGCAGATATTTATACAAATTTTCATGGAAAATTGACAATAAAGTGAGCTATGGATTTGTTTATCTCTAGGCAATATTAAGCATATATTATTCATTTTGCATATTCTATATATTTCATGTTTTGCATATTCCTTCTTGAAAAACATATGGTAGTGTGTACAAAATTTATTTTATCAACTATATTACAAATTTTATGATGTAGTGTTAATGTTGTGTCATGTGAAACAATGAATATATGTTAAATTATAAATCAGTTTCAATTACTAAAGATCTAATTAACTATGTACTGCGAATTATAATCATAGTGTATAGTTAACAACGATTCCATTATTATAGAATATTATTGCATATTTTACATGTTTTTTGCATACAGGTGATACATTTTATATTTCTATATTTTGTATATTTCATTTACATATTCTAACATATCTGAAATGCATAAACATCCGCACTCTAGTTATAACCGATAGATTCGATAAAACAGGCGAATGTGCCGCCCATTGTGAAATATTTACATACGCAGCAGAACGCGTATACACAAGAATTGTGACAATTATTTTCTGATCCCCTTCACGTAAACCTTGAACGAGAATGTGGTAACTTTCGAAGCACAGTATATAGAATATCGTTCATTGCCTTCTTGCCTACCATACTACAAAAGCAATGTAGAAGCGTGTTGAATGCAAAGGGGCAACAACTAGCACGAGTTTCAATTCAGCCGTTCTCTTTATTATTTATGAAATACTATAAAATAATTTATCGCTCTATTACTGAGAAAAGAAAACAAATAAATGCAATAGCTTACCGATTTTTAAACTTGACATATTCCTGCATACAAGCTTCGAATTTTACGTCGTTATACAGCTTGTTTTCCCCCACCCCGGCACGCAGCCATGAACGGGAGCGACTAGAGTGTATAGGGGATTGAATCTTTATGGGGAATCGGGTCGAGGGGGGGGGGGGGACTTGGAAATTAGGGAAAGATAGAACGAATCGTAGAGAACTCCATCCACCAAGAAGTTTTCGTCACCGTTACGCTGTCAATAAGCATCGAACACAAAAATATAATATCAACACTTTTACCCACAATATTAATCTTCGCAAGTAAAATGCATAAGCAAAATCTTTGTGTAGATATTACAATATTTTTTGTTTGTTATATTTAGATTCATTTACACGACCCCTCCCGCAAAAGAACAGACCCACCCTTAATCCAAAGACGTTGAATGACCATGCGCGCTACTGAGTACTGAGATTATCGTCTCTGTGAAATTGTCTCTAAAACGATACTAGCGCCATGATATGAATAATCTTAATCGGCCTTAATATATCTTCACTTGTACAATCGATAGGTTACCTTCTGTAATTTTTAATTATTTTTATTATAATATTATTGTGGACTTTTAGAGAGTCTAAAATTAAAAAGCATATATAGTTGATACTACTTTTTAGATTCCATTTCTAACAACAATATTATAATACCATAATTTTCCATCATAAAGTTCATTCTCATGAAATACTTATGCTCTTTCCACAAATTGTATAAATTTTGAGATATCTATATTTGATGATAAGTATTTAAGTAAAGGATATATTTGCATGTGTACTATACACGTATGTAGTCGTATTCTTATATAAATATAATATGAAGTGACATTTAAACATATATATACAAATATACATAGTCTACAATTAACATATGTCATGTTCAGTATTCTTCATATTTACTAATATAATAACAAAAAGAATAACAAATACTTTCGCAAAATAAAGTATGTATGATATATATATTTTATCAAAATACGAGATGTTCCAAAGTTAACAGTGCTGGACTAATATATTTCGATTATAAAATTAGATTACAATCTACTCATAATATGTTGCATTTAATGAGAGAAAACTTAGAAAAAATACACTATTCACATTAAATTACGGTATAATTTGGAATAATGGACAATTTATCTGATTCATTTAAAGGAGAGTTAGATTCTGTTACATCAACAGATTCTCTGCAATTGATGGCCGATGAATTTCATATTAGACACTTATCAACACCAGATGTTTCAAATATAGAATTATCAAAACGTGTTGCATTATTAGAATTAGAAAATGAACGACTTCGAATAGATTTAGAAAATATGCGTATTGAACTCAATGCCAGAATTGCTGCTAATGAAGGGCTTAAAGGAAAAATCACAGAATTGTATGTAGAAATGCAGTTAGTAGTTCAGGAAAAACAAAAATTACAAAATACTCTAACAGATGTAAAAAATCATTTAGATGCATCAGAAGCATCTGTAAAATGGTATCAATCTCAAGTACATGGTCTACAAGCAAGCAAGAAAACTTTACAATTAGAAATTGATACTTATCAAGGAATTTTGCAGCAAAGACAGCAAACAATAGCAAACATAAATGCTAGATATAAGCAATTAAACATAGATTATACAGAACTTCTTCAAAAACATAGAAAAGAAAAGCAAGACTTGGAATATGAGGTACAAAACTTAAAGACACAAAATCAATCAAACAGTATTTTAGAATCATTAGATATCAATACATCAAGTTCTCCAGATGTCTCCACAAAGTTAGAATTAACAGAAGATGAATTAAGAGATACAAAAGCAGAGTTAAAAACATTAGAAAAACGACTTTTAGGTAATGAAGTTTCCAAAACATTGATGGAAAATGCTTTGGCTAAGCAACGTATATTAATTACAACTATGGAAGAAAATATACAGAAATGTGAAACTGAGAAAAATCAAACTGCTGATACATTGCGTAAAACGCAACTTGAAATTCAAAAGTTAAAATCTGAGAATGAAGCATTACAGACTACTCTGTTGTCTTCTAAACAGGAACAAAGTCAGATAGAAGATGCAATCTTTCAATTGCGATTACAGTTAACTAAAATGATTGCACAATATAAACTTTTAAAATCAAAAAATATAGAAGCAGAGGAAAAATTGAATTCAATGCAAGATGTAATAAATGAAAATAAACGTTTAAAAACATTATCATATGAAGCTAACACTGCTTTAATCAGGAAACTTAGACAAGAAAAACGAAAAGTTAAAAGTTTAGAAAATAAACTTCATGGAATTCAAATAAAGGGACATTTAACCACAATGGTATAAAATGTTATTTTATAATGTATATATAAGAGTAGAAGACTTTATTATGGAGGGATTACTTATAATTATCTCATAACTATTCTGTTTCAGAAAAACAAAATGGAAGTTTCTTTACATGAATGCCTAAAACAGGTTTTAATGAGAAATAAAGTAATTTTTTATATTAACTTTTTAACATAAACATTAATTGTTCATTCATAATCTTTTTATTTTTATCAAGAGATTTAGTATTAAAACTGGTTTTATCTTACAGGATTTGAAAGATCAATTGAAGGCACTAGCAAAAACTTCGGATGAAAGTATTGATGAAGGATATGGTGACAACAGTATTGTTAGTTCTGTTTCTATAGACATTCCCTCACCAAAATCTATCAGTCCAGTATTATTAGATGCAGCTTCCAATATTTTGCTGCAATGTAAGGACTTTTATAAACCAGTACAAACAGAACTTGAACAGTTAAAATTAAAACTTAATAAACTAAAGGAACAATATACTACATAGTATTAAATTATTTTCAATCATTTATGATTTTATTACATATCCAATGACTGGTATTCATAATATTGATTATAAATTAATTGTAAATATACTAACTTATTATTAATTTTATAATTTTATTGTTATAAGCATCCTAAGTTGAACATTTATTTGTATAAATTTTTTTTCAAAACTAACAATTTATACATTCCTAATCGAGATGAAAATGCTATGCACAATTTTAAATACAAAATACAATAAAAAAAGAATTATTTTTATTTGTTACTAAATTACATTAACTCCAGATTGAAACAAAGATATGAATGTATTAATATTACATACATATCGCTAAATTATTATATTGTTACTTTTATAATATATCCTATCTGTTAATTTTCATAAAATGAATGTAATAAAAGAGTCATAGATTCTATTTTATAAACGTTGATTCCTTTCATTTGTAAGTAATATCTATTATAAATGTTATATATATTTTTTTATGATAAATATATATATAGTCACTTCACAGATATTTTTTAAATACTTTTTACATACCTTTTTCTTGATAAATAAGAATTATAATGAAATGACTTTTTTTAAGTAGAAAAAGTGAAAATTACTATTTTGGCAACATTTGTGATATGGTATATAACATGGGAAAATAAGAATTTTATGTAAATAATGTGCTTTGTTCTAATGCAGTGACATTGGATTAATGAAATAGAAATTGCAATATCTAATGAAGTCTTAGGATTTTATCAGAAGTTTTAGAAGCTATTAACTTTGCAACTAAGCAATAATAATATAGAAAATTATAGATTTCAGAAATAATAAAATAAATAAAGGGTCAATAATAGAAGACAAATATATACTTAAGACAAATATATGAAATATAGGATTTTATAGAACGAGAATTGAATGTTTTATTAAGTCTTTTATTAAGCTGTTTGTAACATATTTTGCATTAATCATTTCGAAAACACTATAAATATTATTATATTATAATTCATTTTATTTTTAATTAGCCATACATTAAAATTTTATTCATGGAAAATTTTTTTGTTTATTGCATTTAATATTTGCTTAATATTAGTGCAATTTATATATAAAAGATTTTTTCATTGAATATTTTTATTACATTTGTAAGAAACATATATCAAGATTACAAAGATTCTATAGTTATAAATACATACTGAACTTCCAATTTTTAATTTTTGGCATAAAAAGTTATGTACATACATATTTATAAAATAAGCGTACTAAAAATTGAATTACACTTTTCTTCTCTTAAAAATATCACAGGTAAATATAGTATCGATATAAAGAAAACAACAAAGTTTTACTTTGAATGTATTGAACTAAATATAAGTTCTTTGGTACTTGTATGTATAAATAAATATTATATAAAATAAGTTTAAAAATAAAGAAATATTATTCTTTCAATCTGATTTTAGAAATACATTTAATTCATTCATTATCATCCTTTTTAAAAGAATGTAAGTTCAACAAGAAGATACAAAAATATTTACTTCTTTATTTCATATAATAAAAATTTTGTTGTAATGAAAATTAAAGATTTAGAAGAAACTTTTTGTATTATTCCAATTACACTCATATTGAACTAGGTAAAGTATTTTAATATATACAAAATATAATATAAAAAACAAATAGCTATATGGTATATAGATTTCATTACAATTTTCAATCAGACAGTTCTTTGTTCATTTTTGTTGAGACAAAGTGAAAATAAAGGTATTTTATATTGATTTACAGTATATTACTTTATATTATTTAAAATATAATTTACAAAAAATGCATAATATTATTGTTTTATGTTGTATTTTGTTTAAAAAAGAATAAAAATAATTAATCGTTTTTACGTAATTTTACATGTGCTGAAACATTTTATCGTTTATAAAAGCATTTTCTATTCTATTTTTAGAGATCATAATTACCTTAACAATATATAACTAATGTCAAATGTATTTTGCTAAATGTCATTGCTATAAAGAAGAATTTACATTATTATAATAAAATTAATATCTTAATTTATTTGAATTGGAATGATCTGATGTTTTCATTCTTTAAAATTTTTTCCTATTTTATGTTATTACTCTTTTTCAAATATCACAATTACAAGGAAGATTTTTACATATTAACAAAACCTACTTTTGCACCCAACAAAGAAATATTTACAATAAATCTCTTTTTTAACAAGATGTTCAAAAATAAAATGAAGAAAACAAAATACAAATAAATTATAAAAATCAAAGACTTACATTTTTTCAATGTATATACTACATGACTGCAGAAAACATTTTGCGTTGTTCACATTATTTTTTGAATAGTGTTCTTTCAGAAGTAGTGGTTGATTTATACATTAAACCAAAGTTCTCAACTCTTGAGAGAAAGGTATATTTCACATGTTAAACTTGATATATAATAGCATTACATACTTTTTCTAAAGATTTACATTGCTTCTGAATATATGCATAGAGCAAAAGTGAAATTTTCGATTCCTTTAAAAGGAATGAACAGGTATTTCTTTAAACACTGATCCATGTCTGCTCTGTTATATAGTACAATCTATATTATTAATAAATTTTTATATTAATAAATTTTAATAAATGAGTATTGTAAGTTATGAAATTTATGTAAAAATGATTAATTTGAAAGTGATACATGTTATTTTTATACTCCGAGACTGCTAAATTTTAAATGACTGGTATAAAATATTTTTAGTATAACATTTTGATTGGGTATCTTTTCTTTCTTTTGCTTGTTTGTAATATGCTACAGTACTTACAGCTCTGTATACATATTTATATTTAAAAAAAGAACTAACTTTTGTACGATTGTAGATCGTTTAAAAGAGCACCATGGCTTCAGGAGTCTTAATGGATTGGAAGTCTCAACATATCCCATTTTATACACCGCTATAACGGGAATGTTGCCGAACAATGAAACCTATAATTTTAGTACATAAAAGTGATTTGAAATTAAACAGTTATTATATAATACATACACAATTATGCTACTAATGCTGTTCATATTATTGTATACACTTAGCAAAATAGAAGACCAGACAGTAAATAATTTATCTCGAACCCATTGTCATCTGGGAGTAGATTCCGTGTGCCTAACTCTGTCAAATTGACGACGATAATGAGTTCGTCCACGACCTCTGTTTCGATGGCCATGGTTATTATGACCTTGGTAATTATGATGTAGTTGCCTTGATTGATAGTGAGCATGATTTTGTGTCTGTGAGGACTGTTTTGATTGTGGCATTTGCTGAAGGAAATATTTTATTATTAAAGTATTAAAATTAAAAAAACAAAAATTACAAATTATAAATATTAGAATTTTTAGATACATATTATCAATTATATATTTTTTCATTAACAAGTAAAAAATTTATGTAAAAGTTCTATATAATTACTATTTAGTTTGTCAATACAATCTTTATCATTATTTTTAACATATAAACATACCATATGATCAACAGGTTGCATATTTTGATTTGAATATGCATTTAAACTGGTTCCCGGAGGGTTGGGTCCTTCAGTAGTAGCACCTGGCTCATCTTCTGTTCTAACCAATGTTTTCACACCTTCGGCTTCTAAGTCAATTATACCACCCCTCCGTTGTTGTCTTAAGAATAATGCTGCCATTTGTTTTTGTAATTCTCTCAGCTCTGCAGTTACTGAAAAATCAATAGCAGCTTCAACATCAATTGGAGGTGGAGCAGACCATAGGCTTTCTACATCGCAATTGATGGATTCTCTACACACAGGGCATATGGCCTGAAACAATATGTTATGTTTAATGGTAACTAGGACTGTCACAAATTTGTTTAGTTCCATATTCATAACTACATATTGGTATACCTGGAATTTATTTGTTGCATCTTGTTGCCATTGTGGCAATTTTTCTTGTTCTTCTCTATAATATCGTTCTGCAGCAGCAACATGTGCTGCTAAACAGTGTGAATGAAAATAATGATAACATTCAGTTTTTGTAAATTCATCTCCTTCCCGAAAACCATACAGACATATGGCACACTGATCCGTTGGAAGATTACTTCTTGTAAGGTGTTCTCTTATTAACTGTTATAATAATATCGCATAGATACAAAACATAGCATATAGCCAATAAAATAATAGTTACAAAAGCACAATAATATAACATAATAATATCTAAAGGAGATAATAAATGAAACACTACAAACTCCTGAAGTAACTCTGATATAAATTGAATAGCAATATAATAAAATTTAAATGTAACTCTTGTACATACATTTTACACAAGCTCAATGTATACTTCAACATATTTTATTATTCATAGAACACTTTCTAATATGTGATACATACCTCAATGAGTTCAAACATAACTGGTTGACCTATGAAATCCTTACATTTTGCTTCTGCATCTGATTGCATAAGCCTCACTGTATTTTCATCTAAACCTCTGGGATTTCTGAGACTAATAGTAGGTGATATATCAGGATATCCCACAGGTAACTGAACAATCAGTGTTACACAAACATATTGAGACTGTGAATCTTCACCAGTTGAGGGAAATAACACAGTTTCAATACATTCTGGTTCACCTCTGAAAAAACATTGATTTTTCACAATACATAAATTTCTAAATTCTCTAATATCAGTTAGTTTGTGGTTCAATGAGAATTTATTATAAAGATTAATAAATATAAGTAAATCATAGAGTATTAAAAATATCAAATTCTTTATTTTACAAATACTAAATATATATATATATATTATATAATATATATTATATATATAATTAAAAATACTTCTAACAAATAATAACTAATATAATCAATATATGATATTGTATAAAATTATAACACTGACAGTGTTATTAAGGAATATCTGTTAAGCCTCCAATTTCATACATTTGTATGAAGATAAATATTCTTATATTATATTCTTTTATATTATTTATATTTTTTATATTACTTTACTTTACTGTTAAAATTTCTTCCTTTCCTATATAAGTACATATATAAATATTAAATTTAAAATGCTTTGTTAATGGAACAAATATTTAAATCATAAATAACATTTTCTAATGGTACATTACCTATAATTTATAATAATTGAAAGTCTCAAAATGACAATTGATTTAGTTCATTTATTAGGTTACAAACATTACATTCCCTAAAAAAACCTACCTGTCATTTTCTTTTATATTTAATTCATCGTCAAGCAATATCGCTTTTAGTGCTTCAATTTCGTCAGTTACTCTATAAAATAGTTTAATATATAATAAAAAAATGGAATATTCATTGAAAATACATTTACTATAAGACCTTGCTCAAAAATTACCTTTCATCTATTACGGGTTCTGACATTGTTCCTAAGATATATAATAATATGCTTTATTTTGTGAAAATTATTTCGAATTTGACAGCAGATCTTTTTTCAGTTTTCGGCGATTATAGGATTCTTGATAAGCGTCAATGTGCGTCAATATTGAAAGCCTTCTGCTACTATTACTGCTACCAACTGGATCGCTTCAGAATTATTGGTAACATATTACTACTGTCACTAAGAGAAAAATTTCACTAAAGAAAATAATTTAATTCTGCTGTAGTCACAGCTAAAAATTTTGTTAAACATTTTTACTTTTTTTATAACAAGTATTTTCAGTATAACAATATATAACATATCATTTACGTAATATATAAAAATATATCATAATATAAAAATATATCGTAATATATAAATATATATCATAAAATTTTGCCAAAATAAATATAATAAAAATTATTAATTATAGGTAGTTAAATCTTAAGAAGATAAACTTTACTTTAAATAAAATATGTGATTTATATGTGTACATGTAATTATTAAAAAGTAGCACTTAACGTTTTTTAGAATCATGTAGAAAAATATAGCAAACAAAATTTTATGAATAAAGTACGAAAGTTAACATTTATAACAAAAATTATAATAAAAATAAAATTAAAAATAAAATTGGAAGCATTATTAAAAATATAATGTACTGTAGTACATATATCAAAGATATAAATATACAAAAATACCTAAAATTTTTTTAAATATTTTTTAATACATATATTTATGATTTAAAGTTTTTCTTATAAGACTAATTATACGATTATACTTTTAAATTTGTGTATATCTGGAATCGATGTAATTAAATCGATTTTGTTTTCTGCATATTTCACTTTTATTATCATGTACATAACCTCTCTCTCTGTTACCATTTGACAAGAATTGTGAATTAGTTTAAAATTGATTGAATTAAAATTCTTTTTTTTGGTAATATATTATAATGTCAGAAAATAAAGAAAAAGAAGAAGAAAAACCTGTTGTTGCAAAGACAGCAATTGATTTGCAACGCTTAAAACTTCAAAAATTAATGAAAAATCCGGTAAATATATCGAAATATTAAAAAATCAATCTTAGTTGTCTTTTTTCTTTAATTCTAATCCTAACGAATATTAAAAACATGGGTGTCAGAAATATTTTATTTTTTCATATGTAGGATACCTAGAAAGATTAGGAAAAAAAGATTAGATGTATATAGGATATCTAGATTATCATCATAAAATGTTTATTTATTGCAATAGGAAAAGCCTATCATATTACCAGAACGGCCTAAAGCTAAAAGTACACCTACAGTACCAGAATTTGTTCGTAATGTAATGGGTAGCAGTGCTGGTGCTGGTAGTGGAGAATTTCACGTATACAGACATTTAAGGCGTAAAGAATATGCAAGGCAAAAATTTATTCAAGAAAAAGGTCACAAGGTAAAATAGAAATAATTATAAAATGTAAATTTATGTAACTGAAGCTATTTTCATAATTTACTTGCTTTACATTATTAACTTTTATAATTTTGTTATATGTTTGTAATGTTTCCACTAGGAGCTTTTAGATGAAGAATACCACAAAAAGATTGAAGAAAATAAAAGAATAGCTGAGGAAATAACTGCAAAGAAAAGAGCAAAAAGATTAAAGAAAAAACAGAAATGGAAACAAAATAAAAAGATGAAGACTGGAAATGTAGAACAGCATAACAAAAGTGCAAATGCTGATTCAGATGAAGAAAGTTTAGATGAAGAAGAGACAGGAGATAAAAATGATAATGAGGCCCAAAATATATCTAGTAATGAAGTTAAAGATACAAGTTCTATAAATTTAGATGAGAATCAGTCTAAACAATCGAATACTCCTGTAAATACATAAATAAGAATGAAGTTAATGGTGCAGGAAATATGTGTAAATATGAACAATTCAGTTTCTTAGCAAAGATAAATAAGATTTAAATTAAGACGCCATGTAATAAGAATATATTATTATATATATAAATTTTATTTTTAAAAAAATTCGAAGAACATATTTGTTAAATAAATTTAATCTGCGCTTTAATATTCTGTATGTACATCTTTACACGTTTATATACATACATGCTTATATACTTACGTACATGTTTATATATTGTGTAAATAAACACGTATGTATGTTTTCGGCACAATTATTGTTAGAATTTCAAATATTGGATGCACATGAATATGTATTATTAATATACAATTAATTTATTATTTTGTTAATTGTTAAGTTAAGACAACACTATCTAGGTTGTCATATCTCTTAGTTCTTTCAAAAATACTTGCTAAGACTTGAGCAATCTTTCGTTCTTCTAATAAGGAAGCACTTCTCATATATTTTTCTAATTGAGATTTTGCCTTTATTAAATCTCCCATTTTTTCAGGCACAATGATCTCCTAAAATATGGAAAGGTTGTAAAAATGATATAATAATATTTAGATATTGATTCTGTAAAATTTAATTTTTTATTGATTGATATATTAAAATCATACCTGGAACTGTTTCACATAATTCGAAACATCATCTACATGTTCGCTTATTTCTGTCCAAAGATTTTGCAAATCTGACACTTCTGTACAAGTAGCCACATGGCTAAGAGTAAGGCATAACTAAAAACATATATTGAAGATATTGATAGACTAATGTTTAATGAACTATGCTAGAATTTATTTAGTATTTAATATTATTTATTATTTAGTAATTACCTATAATTTTATATTTAATTACCTGTTGAATAAGAGCGTCACGGTGAGGATATTCGATGTAACTCGGTACATGCTGAGAATTTTCAAAAGCTAAGATAAGACTCTTCCATAAAGTTATAATATACTTTCCGTATGAGTTACAGGAATATAATGCCCACGCTGCATTAGTACGCACTTTAAAATTCGGACTATCACAAATTAAGTTACACAATACAGGAAACACCTGATCCTACTAAATCAATAAAATTGTATTTATTATGATAAAAAAATTAAAGAATTTACATTCTGTTCATTACATACCCGCCAAGATGGCTGTAATATATTATCTGGGTTGTTACTTAAAACTAATCCCAGAGCTCGACATGCATTCCAACGAACCTTTAATTAACATAACAGTTAATAATGCAATAAAAGAGTTATTGATGCAATAACAATCTTTTAATTTATGTACCTTCATATCGTTTCCTACAGTAGCACAATTTATAAGAGCCTTTAATCCTGATGATGTGTCTTTCAGTATATGTTTGTTAGGACATAAGTACAGAATACTTCCAAGAGCCCGAACAGCATTGCATTTTACTTTATCATTGTCCTTAGATGCTTTAATACTGACTTGATAAATTTGTGGTAATAACATTTCCAAAGGAATAGGTTCTACTTCTTCGTGATTTCTACAAGGACAGATTTTTTATTTTGACAGAAAAAATTAAGTTGTAAGCAAATATAAAAGATATTAATTAACTATTTAATATGTTTATAACTAACGTTTCTTTAGAGAGGCAATTGCATAAATTAGCTAATGCCCAGGCGCCCTTAATACGAACGCCAAGATTTTTATCATCAGCAGATAAACAAACTATATCAGCTAAATCCATTAAAAATCCAGTTTCTTCTTTCAATGCAGGTAATGTGACTAACATTCCCAATGCTCGCAATCCAGCAGCTCTTACAGCACTTTCTTTATCATGCACTGCGCCAAATAATATTGTAATGATTAGAACTGCTTTCTGTCTCTAAAAAAAAGTTTATATGAAATGTGTATGTATAATAAATTTTAGTAATACAATTTTTATATAAATACTCACTTGAAGTTGGGCAAATATAATAGAATTAATACTGCCTAGACAATCACATGCAGCTTCTCTTATTATTGTTTGTGGATGTTGAAGAAGGGACGTTATAGGATCAAATATAATATTCCAAAATACTGAAACATTTTTATCCTCTGAATCAATATTCATGAGACAACCAGCCATAATTTCTAGAGCCCGACAAGAGTGTAAGATTATTTGTGTTTCAGAATCTTGTATGATTCCTACTAAAGTCATTGTAATTAACTCTGTATGTGGAAACACAAGACTTCCAGTACTAAATGCCATTCTACCAATTAATTTTAGTGATTGAAGACGAACAGGTGTACTCATTGTCTAAATAATTGGATACATGATTATTTATTTTCAAAAAAATTCTATGCTTTATATCATTCATGTAAAATTTTAGCTTAAAATGTAAGTATACCTTATTTGATATATTTTCCAAACAAACATGAATTAAAAAACAAATATTTGTTTCTTTGAATAATTCATTATTGTATTCATTTATCAAATTATTTTTTAGATCTTCAATATCTATCTCTTCTTCTCCTTCTTCATCTTCTTCTGTATTGTCACTAACTGAAATATTCACAGGTTGATCTGATGCTATGTTTACATCAGATTGCTTTACGAGTATTTCAAATATTTCTGGGGTTACTGGATCACAGGAAGCAATAGCTTCAAAAACTGACAGTGCAGCAACACGAACTGTTGGATCTATGTAAGACATAATAAATATAAAATTTTATTTTTGAATAAGAAGATATATTAACAATAGAAATACCTTTGTGAAATATGTATGGTCTACAATTTCTCATTAATTTTGTAGCAAGTCCTGTTTTCAAACGTGTATATGGTGTGCCTTGAACTAAAGCAGCAGCACATTTTAAACCATGGGTTAAAACAGCTACATTTGTTTCACCATTTAAAATCAAACATAATGTGAAATGCAATTCTTTTATCATTAGGCATACTGTGCCAAAAAAGGTAATAAAAGATGTATGATGGACATCTTCTGCATGCATTAGAAAAGGTTTAGCATCTATCAATAATTCTGTTAGTGTACTTAGCATATGTTGCTTCACTTTAGATACACATTCCTTTAAAATACTTCTAGTCAATACTCTAGCATTGTTTCGTGATCCAGTGGCAACAATTTGTGGCCAAAATCCAAATATTTCACGACTTGGTGAATTTTCAACGAGTACCTGCAGTAACCGTACAGATTCTAATCTTACTTTAGAATCCATAAAGACAGAATTATTACTTTCAGTATCTGAGGTATCAGAATCACTTGAATATAAGCTAACTCCTTTGCATTCTGGTACAGTGTTATTTTTTACTTCAGTACCAACCTTTTTAATTGGTAGTTTTCTTACTTTTGCTTTGTGATTCTTCAAATTCTTACATTTAGGAATTATATGAATTCGTTCTGGAAGATTCATTACTGCAGGACGAAGTAGCTGTGGTTTTATGGGAGGATAGTCCTTGAGACCATAAAATAAAAATGCTTGCACTACTCCCAAAATTTCTCCCATGAAATCAATGGAATGTGGCAACATTTCATTAACTGTTATTATTTGCAGAATATGTAAGCACGAACATAATATCTAAAAATTTAATTTACCAATAATGATAATGAAAACTACACAGTTTAATTTTTATTCCATATTTATTACTCACTTTCGTACGATAATATTTATTGTCATTTAAATATAAAGAAGAAGAAACAATATCTAGTGTGATATCTTTAATGATATATATCAATTCTTTTGCTATGAAAGTGCTATTATAGCTCATTAAAATTCCTTCTAAACAACTAATTGCACTATAGTGAATTTCAGACCATTGTACATGAGATAGATTTAAATACCTTTTTAGTAACTGATCATCTTCAATTAATAATTTCAAATACTGAAATAATATGTATTGTTATAAATATTATGCATTTGTAATATTTCATTTATAGATATAAAATAATTTTAAAAAATTTGTACCTACATGATTAATATTACCAAATTGTTTATTTGTTAATAAACTTTTTAAGGTTAAAAGCATATTATTATGCGTAATTGGTAAGGCAGATTTAAAAACTTCTATAATCCATTCGTTGCAATATATAAATGTTTGTTCTTGAAGCTCAATATTGTTTTGAGCTATATTGACTAATAGTTTACAAAAATTTTGTATCAAAACAGTTTCTGCAGGCGTAATGATAACACATAATTGTTCAATCAGCAATTGCACTGCCTAAAATGTTATTGAAAAGTAAAGCAGCAATTTTTATATTATGTTTTTATGTTTTGATTTAAACTAACAATCAACTAATATAAGCTAAATTACTTGATACATATTTTAATAAATATTATATATTAAAAAAATTAATTACAATGAATTAAATTGTTTGTTTAAACTTACATCATTATTTAAACTTGTCAAATATCGATAATCAAGATTATTAAGATCATAAAGGTAATTGTTGATCAACTTTGTTTCACTATTTTTCTTCCTTTTTGTCAATACAAGTAGTTTTTCTACTATGCAATCAAATTTAGTGGTATAATCTGTAGAATCAACTTGTGTTAAAGCCATATTTGTATCTTTTTAAATATAACTATAAAACATTTTGTGATGAGAAATATTTATTTCGCACAAGAATTATGTCATCACAAACGAAATTATAAGATCTCGTGTCCTAGGAATTGAAGTAGTACAGTACCGACTCGATCACACATCGACTACATAGTATATATGAAAGTCAAAAATGCGATTTAATGCTGTAAATTTAGGAACTATATCCAATATGTATTTGGGGATTACTTATGCTACATCTAGGGAATTTTATTGTAAGACAATTTTAATAGAGACAACTTACTTTCAACAGTTGATATCATCAATGCTTTATCCGGTTATGGATTATATTGGTCTTTCGTTTCCGGTAAACCATGGTAAGTGAAGTGTGGTTTTAAATTTGGCGTGCATTGCACGTATATTTTATAGTATTTATATATAAAGGGTGTTGTTTTAATAAGAAAATTTTCTACGTACATTATATAGTTTAATTTACATTTATTTATTTTTGACAATGTATAAGAAATCTAAAAAATTATTTGATATAACCTTACATCTATCACAGTTTTCGGCCACATGGTAGTTGTATTTGTGTGTTGCAAATTATTGTTTATACCTATACAGACAATAACTTATATAAAATTTAGCTGTAATATGATAATTGTTCATTATTATTAAAATAATGGGATTGTTTCTTTGTTCAATAGCCGTTCCAAAGGTTTGTAGAATCTGGTCGCGTCGCTTATGTGAGCGATGGCCCGTACAAGGGTAAACTTGTTGCTATTGTAGACATCATCGATCAAAATCGGGTAAGATAATTTTATAAATATGTTATATCTTTTATTAAATGTTAAATTGAAATATTTAATATTGTACAAAATTGGGTTTTTGTTTTTTAAATAGTAATACAATGATGATCCAATATCTTGATAGGAATTGCCGACTGATATTTAATTGATGTCATTATGCTTTAACTGATGCCAAAATATTTAATTGTTTCCTTTTATAGATATAATAAATATTGTATATTAAAGTTTAGTTATGTTTCTAGGTTTTGGTTGATGGCCCTGCTTCAAATGTCCCACGTTCTGAGATGAGGTTAAATGAGCTCCACCTAACTAAATTCCGTATACGTTTCCCATATACTGGATCCACCCGTGTTGTACGTAAGGCATGGGAAGCTGCAAATATTAATGACCTTTGGAAAGAGACTATGTGGGCAAGAAAGGTCGAAGCTAAGAAGAAAGTAGGTTTAATATTTTATAAAGAATATGTTCTCATATGTAGCTACATTTTGCATAGTAACTAAGATACATTTTTATTCAATTTCAGCGTTTGGAACTTAGTGATTTTGACCGCTTTAAGCTAAGAAAAGCAAGACAGATCAGAAACAAAATAAGAACCGTTGCGTTTTACAGATTGAAAAAAAAGGTTAAGAAAGTAAAGGCTACTGGTGCCAGTAAAAAAGTAGAGAAAAAATGATTTTTTATTATATGAAATAAATACAAAATTGTCTTATCATAATTACATTGATTGTTTTTGCATACCTTTTATCCTACATGTTAAGAGAATAAATTAAAATTAACTAGGAAACTTTACTAGCAACAAAATTTATTCATTTATAATTTCTCATTGTTTAAAATATGCAATATAAATTTTAATCTGAAAGAAAAATGAAATAAATGTACACTACATTTTTATATCATTCGTATTTATATTATCATTCTATCATGATATTATGAAGGAATTGTTACAATTACGAAAACGGAGTATTAAAATTTGTCACAACAATAGAGGTGAAAGAGATGTGGAATTGAATCAAAATGCTCTGTAAGCAATTCACAATTTACACAAATAATGTTAAATTGAACAGCTTATTAAATTACGTGTGCATCAATTAAATATAGCTTTATTTAACAATTATTTCTTCTTGTAACATATTTACTTTGATTGATAATGATTTGATTTAAGTACCGATAAATTTACCAATTCTTTGCATAGATTTAATTCTACTTTCATCACCTCAGCTGCTTTAGGATATTTTTCACAATAATCAATTATAAATCTATATGCATTAATACTTTGTTGTGTATTTTGCAATTGAATGTTTTTGTCAGGAGATATAATTTTATTGTACAATCTGCCAAGGTGGAAGTAAGAAAATAAGGCTGGTTGCATTATTTCATCAGGAAATTCTTGTATATCAGAACTAGAGTTACGAATATGTAAGGAATTGAGAAACGCTTGAAAATTCTTTATGGAACTTTTTGCTAAGTGATTAATTTTTGTTAGCATTTGCGGTGCAGGTTTTTCATCGGACGATCGTAAGCGGTCGAGTTTTATATCAAGAATATCAGAGTATATTTCTCCTAATTCAATCCAAATTTGTCTGCAAGCAGATTCGTAATACTGAGGGTTTAACTCTTTGATAACATTTTCTAATATGTCTATTCTCCTTTTGTGCATTTTTGCTTGTCTATCTTCATGCTCTTCAAAGAATGCCAAATATTTATAAGTTACAGAAATATCTTGTATAATTGATGTATGATCAGATGCATGATTTTCTAAAGTATAATATGTTTTAGCTTGCTCTAACCATTTTTGAACATTTAGAAAGACTAATTTAGCATCTTCAAAATCTAATAAATATTTATCCGTAATCTGATTAGCAATTGACTCTATCTCTTTTTCTAGGACATTGAACCTTAGGTCATCAATTATCTTTGAAGAATCCCTATTCAACTGATCATTATTCTGTTCTGATTCTGTTTTGTGTAAAAGTCTTTCTTTTGATAACATCAGAAGCAAAATTCCATATTTGGCCCAACATCTGGCAACGTCTGCACTTCTGTGATTAAAATTTTCCCACTCAGCTGCAAGTGCTTCGCTTTCTCCATTATTTTTAGTTTTCTCTTCCAATATATTTTCATATTTTTGTAATATGTAAGTTGCAGCTGCTAAATGATGTCTTGCTTGAGTAAAACTAGTATTTTCCATAAGGTATTGCGACAATGTGGCTGCGTTCAGTGCCCAATCGATATAATCTAAATCTTGCATAATGTCATTTTGACCTAATTGTCTGCACAGGGTCATGTGACAATATATTGCAGACTGGCGATGATCTTTCAAGGAACGATATACCTGAGCTAAATAATATAACGTTAAAGTATGAACTTTCTCTAACACATCTTTAGGACTTAGTTCACATTCAACTTGTTCAATGCCAAAATTCTGGGCCATATTAATGGGGTCTCTACATGAGTTGTTAGTATCTATAAAGTCATTATAGATTTTCTTTGCTTGATTTAAAAAGTCTTTTGCTTTTGTAGGTTGATTCCATTGGGACCATATAATACCCAGCTGATTCAAAGCGCTTAATACTGGTAAAACAGCTTCTGGTTCTAGCTCTTTTTTTTCCAATAATTTTATACATTTCATGAATTGTTCTTCGCCTGTTTTTAATTCTTCCGTATCGGCATGTAATAAACCAAGATTTAAGTGTACCACA
Organism: Bombus bifarius; assembly: GCF_011952205.1. Lineage (NCBI taxonomy): Eukaryota > Metazoa > Arthropoda > Insecta > Hymenoptera > Apidae > Bombus > Bombus bifarius. The sequence goes on along the minus strand of NW_022884412.1, from coordinate 549,896 downwards.
GCAAGCATTATTATCTCCTCCTCTTTTTCTTCCTCTGGCATATCCATCAAAATGTTAGTCAGATCTACTTCCATCGAGTTTAATACTTCGATTGCCTGATATTTTATTTTATACGGTTCGTATTTCGTTTTGTGTTTTTCAAGATCATCCAATAATTTTCGAACATCCTTGAATTTTGCTCGTATGTTTGCAATTTTATCTTTCGACTCCATGCCGTACTGTCTCGAAAACGTAAATACAAAACATTCTCGAGCATGCTCATTAGCTGGCTACATAATGATCTGATACGTCACAACATGGCGATTTGAACATTTAAACGTAGTTGCATGAATTCACCTGAATATTTTGATATATTAAGTATGAGATCAATTATTTAAAAGTATTTAAACATATTGGTAGATATTGGTAGATATATTACTGCAACTTGTATGGAATATTACTTTCCGCTAATTAATCAACTTCATAGAAATAGTTGTTAACAGAAATATAGGACTATTAGAAGTTTTGTTATATTTTTTCTAAACTAAAAGTTAATAAAAAGAAACGATAATATTTTTTAAATTATATTCCTATTTACGAAAAATTTATCAATTTAATTCAATATTTAATTTAATAATTCAAAATAATGATAGATTTCAGAAAAGAAAAATATTTTGTAAAATAATATAATTTTTACAATCATTAGATCCTTATTTAAACATATTCATTCTGACAACAATGGACAATTGATAGATATTACGCAATTTGTCATTCTCTTAATTATTATAACGTTATCTCCAAAAAATCCACGATTATGGTATATTGATCGTGGATTATGGCAATTCTCGTATGCCTGCCGCAAGTTCGTAATATTACATGTATATACACATTCTTTGATTTTCTCATATTTCTACAAACGTAATATTTTCATATTATTTCTGTCAAACACATAGTAATGTTCGACAACATTTCAAGTTCGTTATGAGACAATTTGCGTTATTTGATAAGATCTATCTACCATATACATGTATCACACTGTATACAATGTATACAATATATGTGTATACAATCACGTGTATACAATATAAAAAGATATAAGAGCATCAACTTCCTGCAACAAGATTAAGGCTTTGATTAATACCGTAAAGCAAACGATAGCATTAATTTTATATTTAATTACGAAAACGTCATTTATCGGATATTCACTGTGTTGTGCAATCAAAAAATGTTTCTTTTTCCTTTATCAATAGTAATAACAATAATAATAATAATAATAAAATAATAAAAAGAAAGATCATTTGATAATTCAAGAAATACAATGCTAAGTTAAATAAAATTGCTTACAGGACTAATTTTAACAATCCTCAAGCTTCTTAAAAGTCTCACAAGTTGTATTAATCTCTGTATTTATTTATTACACAATTATGAATTGCGAATTTTTTTAATGACTTATTTTCCTAGAAAAGACATTTACATTTAAAACAACTTTTCTTCTTTAGATAAAAATGTTCAGCAAAAAATGTCCAAGTTACTATTTCAAAATTCTACAACGTTTTAAATTTAAAGTATACAGCGGACTTTTATTTCAATTTTTATATTTCAAAGAGGTAATATCATGTTACTATATATATTTTATGAACGAAAATGAGTGGTAAAGATGAGCTAGTTGTCAAATGATGCGATTAAGAACTCCTGTGAGAATAATTTAATATATTCGATATCCGGCTGATCTTCCCCCCAGACACATAAATGCTTAATTTTTCTATAATGATACAGTTTCCAACGCATTCTCGAAAATGATCGTTATTCTTCGCAATCCGTTATACTTGCATCGTCTGTGTCATTAGTATTTCCATCGAGCGGGCGTCTATTATGTTTCGATGTTTACATTCCCACTTTTATTCCGATCATCCCAGTGGCTCTCATTTGTCTTGATAAGAAGAAACTCTCGTATTATTTGTCGAAATTAAATAAAAAATTGAATATAAGCTCAAGTATGGCTTTAAAAATGATTCTCGGCAATAAAATGTTACAGCCGTTTTTTACAACGAAGTCTTTTTAAAGTCGATAGTTTTATGCAGTTTTATACAATGAGCAATACGTGTCAGCCATCGCTATATTTGAGCTCGTTCTGGATAGTTTAACTGAAAAATGCTTCCAACCTAAATTCATTAAGTATTAAGTAAAGAATCTACAATAATACAAGAAAAACTTTTAAAAATATCTTTTCTCCGCAAGAATTTAAGCCTGAATCCTTAAAGTTTAGCATAGCTTTACTTAAGCAGCTTGTACCCTTGAACCGAAGATCTAATGACGATTCTCCATAAATTGAGAATCTCTGTTGGAACACCTGAATACTTAATAAATGGATAAAATTAACATTAATAACGACTGTCTGTGACCGATCCACATCTTATCCAACGACAAACGAGTTCGACAGTCGCGTGTGATATATGCCTTAGGAAAGTTTCTCGAAGAAGGTAGATCGACAGTACCTTTGGAACTTTCTTGTCCAAATTGTCCCAGGAGCGATCAGCCGGTATCTCTATTGATAACAGTTTGATTTTTCGGCATGGACTCGGAGGAATACGGCAACGAATTGTCGAGAAACGAGGTAAAATCCTTCAACCCCTTGCTGACATGAGTCCGAAGTCAGAAGTATTCCTACGAGGAGACGTATCATTATAGGAAATTTTGAGAATTTTCGGTTGGAAAAACTATACTATATAGCATCTTGAAAGTTTCTGTACATATTCATTCATATTTAAAATTTTGACATTTTTTTGGCGATTAGTACTGGTTATTAGTTAATGTATTTAAACTTTTTTGTGTTTTATCTCTTCACTTTGCGATTCATAAATGAATTGAAAGTTGTAATATATTTACTTGATTTTAAATCAAGCGGAAAGTATATGCGTAAAGAATAATTGTGCGAATTTTCAAACTAACTAGAAAATTTGTTTTTAAGATATTAACGATTGAAATACTCTTTCGAGAAAAGCGCGTTTAAACTCGAGAACAAGAATTAAACGAATAAACGTTTTTAGATGATTAAACCAATCGATATATATAGTAGATAAGAATTTGCTACTTCAAAAAGCATTTTTAAAAAAGAAAGGTAACTTATGAAATTATACTTATAATTATAATTATAATTATACTGAGTGAGTCACTTAACTCTGCCATCTTAAGTTGAAAAACTATCAAAGTTGAAACATGCCCTATGATCTCCATCTTATAAAATGGAATACTTGAAAACAAATTCTTTTTGTTTTTAGTCAGAAAATGATAGCACTAATGAAGAATGCGCTCATTCGCCTATATTGTTGGATCTAGATAAAAATTCTAAGCAACAGCAAGAAATTTTAAGTCAAGAAGAAAGCTCACCGTCTAAGATTCCCAACGTCGACCAATATTTGCAGAATCAATTAATAAGACATGGGTCAGGTATAATTTATATCCATATTTAAAAATAATAATTATCAAAAAATAATTAAAGAATAACAATAAAATATTTATGTATAGAAAATACAAATATATCTCGACGACACTTTGTGAGAAGATCATGGCAGGATGAAAACTTCGAAGATCGTCAACAAAATAACGATCGAGTATTTGTGATAAGAGTTCCCGAACCGGAAGTGATAAACACTCATCCTCATCTAGAAATTCTTCATGAAACCAACATAAAATCGATCCAAAGAGAACCATCGCAAACTGAGAAAGGTGGAGAAAATAATAAACAACCAAAAATTTAGATATTACTACTATTAAATTAATTTTAGTTTTATTCTCAGATTACAAAAAATCAGCTTGCGACCGTGAACGGACAAGAATGCGTGACATGAATCGTGCTTTCGAACTTCTACGATCGAAGCTTCCGATTTGTAAACCACCCGGCAAAAAGCTTTCAAAGATCGAATCACTTAGGCATGCGATTACGTACATACGACATCTCCAAAGTCTTTTAGAACCACAATACAATTACCCTCCGAGCGTATCTGAGAGGAGCTACTATGCTAATAGTACACCAATTACTACAAATACTTCTTTGGATATGCAACATACACCTCGATGGGAATCGTTAGCTTACTGTCGTTACGATTATCACGCACCGTTCGTTAATCCCTCGTTGTCAACGTTATCTTCATCTATTCACTCTCGAGTACAACCGGAACAAAATGATCGACAATTTTTTTACGAAGCGCGACATTAACACACTCGCAATGAAATTGCCATAGATCTTCTTAGGATCTTTCAAGCAGAAATGACGTACGATTTCAATCTCTACAACAAGAAATGGATATTTAATTAAAAGTAATTAGTAAACCATAATTACAGTATTGAATACTTTATGTGCCCGGTATGAAGTTTCTAGTACGGTCTTTATAGGAGAGGGAATGAAATACGCTTATTTAATGCATCTCTACAGAAGACCTTTGCATAAATTATTGTATTAGTCCTAGAGTGCAAGCTCTCAGGACCATCTGGTTGGTGAGGACGCGGCACCTCGGCTCTAGTTTGCAACATGAGCCATATGCTATACTCTGCTGCTTCTGTGAGTTCAAGAAAGTCGAAAACGGAGAAAAAGAGGTCCAATTTATACTTGAAATGAAATTTTTCTACTATTCACTGAAATCCATGCATGACTTATGATGAGTGAAATTAACTCTGAGGGGTTATCATATATTAGCTCGTAAGAGCCGCTGAATTAAGTAGCCCGGTTTCTCACTTGCATTGAGTAAACGACGATAATTAATATTTAATTAAACATTTAAATATTTTGGATTTCTATATTCAGGAGGATTTTTGAAGAATATTTAGGGAAGATCTTTATGAAGTGAAAGTAATCGTACCACCGCGCATCGCTGGTAAATTAATCTTTTTCGAATAAATAATTTTTGGTAATTTTACGGAATTGAATAAAAAAAACAAGTTTTACATATTTCGGATTATTGAACTTGCTTTTACGTTTAGAGGATAATACAATATTTTATAAAATTTAATAAAGTAGTTTTTCCTTTTCTAATACTCCCTCTTTTAAAAGGTAGTAAAAGAAATTTATTCAATATGTATATTACAATTATGTAATTAATTACAAGATTCATATACATCAAAATCAATCTTACTTTTAAAAAATCATTGTATGTACTTATAGCAATATTATATGTTATGCAATATTTACGTTAATAGTCCATATATACTTTATACATTATTAAGTTAAAAACATTTTATATAAAAATCTTAAATTAAAACAGTTAAACAATTAAAATAATTTAATGAATTAAGTTTCATTAAATTAAGAAATACTAATTCCAATTATTTATTGCACAATCTGTGTTTTAAAATATGTACAATTGTAAATAAAAGTTATAAATAGATCAACTTGCATTATTGAGAAAATAATTCTTCCTCAGATTCTTCTTCAACAAAATTCAGGCTACTTCTTGACTTCTTAGGACTACAACTTTCTTCTTCATTCTTATTCATTTCTTTTACATACTCATCTGGAGTATGTACCTCATTTCTTGCACAATCTTTACTGGTGGATGCCTTAGGAATTATTTTATCAGTAATAATATAATTTGTTTTTTTACTTTCCTGGATACTTTTTGGGTTATTATAATTAGGTAACTTTCTTTTGCTAACTTTGATAATTGTGGAAATATCTTTCACAGTTTCATCTTCTTTCTCAGATTCTTCATCTGTACATGCATCAAAAACTGATTCTTTAACATTTTCTTTCTTTTTTATAGCATCTTGTAATTGTTTAATTTTCTTTTTCTTCGAATTTAAAACTACTATAAACTTCTTATAAAGATCCTGTTCCATAGTAATTTTGATTTCTATTAATTTTTCTATTTTTGAATTTATTTCTTTATTTACATTTATTAAATTTTTATTTTCTTCTTCTAATACTGTCATCTTATCTTGAATGCTTTGACAAAATTTCAGCAATTGTTGAAAACTTTCCCTTACTTGGAAATCTGAAATAACACACAATTCAATTCTTCCAAGAGTCCATAAATTACTTTTCCACTCTAAAATTTTGTCTTGGAGGAAAAACTGAATTTTTGTATCTTTCCCACGAAGTATTTTCTTCGTCTCTTCGATATACTCATCAGATGATTTAGATAATTCATTAGAAAAATCATTTATATTTTTGGTGTTCATCTACAATGTAATTTGCTTGTTAATCATTTTCAATTAAGAAATAACAAAACTTATATATTTTTTAGGATTTACATTAATTAAATTCAAATTTTGAATTTCTTTGATTTGTGAACTAACCTCACCACTTAAAGGCGACATTGTTGAATTTAACAGCATTACCTTAAAATGTAAATTAAACCATTCTACGTAAAGTGTATAATATTTGTTATCAATTTGATTAAAAATTTTACATGCCGTTATTTTTGTCATTGCAATTATATGTAATTGTTATTAAGTAGGTTATGTCATTTAAAGCAAAAAATCGGTTGGAATATTAAAAAAATAAATAACATTTTGTTAATAAGTTGTATCACTGTAACAAGCGCTTCTGATAACCAATAATATCAATAACTACATGTTGGATTATCAAGTGAAGATAAGGCATATGAACAGCAAGGAAAATAAAACATATCAAGGAGATGTAAGAACACGTATTTTGATTGTAAACTGACATTTAAGTTTTCTGTATTAGGCCGTGTAGACCGTGTGTAACGTGTGCAATAGTATGTATTGGTTCTTTTATGTTCATATAGTTTTAGACTTAGATTAATGTTTGGAATCTTGAACGTCAAAATAGAATATGGATAAGTAAAGTGGTGAAATAATGTTTAAAATATTCATTTTATAAATTGAAAATATATGTATGAAATTTATTTTGAATTTTGTTTGATATAATTGAATAAAAAAATTGATTTATTATACAATTTTAATATGTAGTATAAAATATTATGAAACAAATTTTTAATATGAATTAATATATTCCAGAAAACAACAAGTAATATATTGTGAGATTTACTTAAATGTGTATTCATAATTTTTATAATAAAAATCATGATTGAGATAACAGCAAAACTAATTAGAGGACCTGTATATTTTTCTGGCGAAGTTATAGAATGTTTGGTCACATTTAGTAATCCATTAAATCCAATTCATCAAATATCTCAAAGTCATAGGTAATATGTAATTTATTTATTTATATTAAAGAGCTAAATTTTTACACATAAATTATAATTCTAGTGATATTTTTGAGAGTCTCGCATGGGCTAGTGCACAAGTTCATTGCCAATGTTCCACAAATAATAAAATTGTTTTCTCGGAGAAGCTGAACATGACAGCACAGTTAGCAGCTATTAATGCAAGTAAGTCTATGGTATTTTAAAATAATTATTTCTAATTGTTGCATGAAGAAATATAGAATTTCTTTCTTTGATTTTAATTATTTTGAATGTAACTTTCTAATTCATTCAGTTTGTTTTTTATAATAAGTGTTTTGCAGATACAACCTTTGCACCATGGCAACAGGATAATGGTCATGTTGTTCTAAATACAAAGCCAAAAATTTTATTTTGTGATTTAAGATTATCTCCTGGTGAAAGTAAAACATGTGAGTATCTAATTGGAACTTGGACATATTATAGACCAAAAATATGATGAAAATTATATAAATAAATTTTTGTTTAATATTTAAATTTTGCAGATATTTATCGGGAGACAATTCCAAGTGATGCACCTCCATCTTATAGAGGACATGCAGTAAAGTATTCATATAAAATCACAATTGGAACACAACGAGTAAACACAGCTATAAAGCTACTTAGAGTTCCATTCAGAGTACTTTCTTTAAGTGGTAGTATATTATCTAATTTTATAATTTTAATAATTTAGCACTACTTCTACTAAATCACTGTAGAAAAATTATGACTGAAGCTACTGCTTTTATTCATGAATTTGTAGAATTGCCTGAAGTAACTGCTTGTAATGATAGTGTTGACTTGAGTCCAAATAATCCATTTATGGAAACACAACACAGAGATACTCCATTAGATGTCGCGCTACAAACTCTTCAGGTTTATTAGTTTCTTTTTACATAAAAATTTATATTTGTTGTATAAATGCAGTATTAATTAATATTTTATTTTTACATTTAGAATTTAACAGCTAGACGCAGTCCAAATTTTTATAATATTACAAACGGACGTGGGCGTGTTGTGAGATTTTGTCTTTTTAAAAATTCATATAAACTTGGAGAAGACATAGTTGGAACGTTTGATTTCTCGAATGCTACCGTTTCTTGTGCACAAGTATCTGTTGCGTTGCAATCAGAGGAACATATTTCAGAGGAGTACAGACGAGGAAAGGCCTCAACACCAACTTTAGTCAGTTACAACAAACACCACGAAATGTGTATGGGTTTAAAATATTCCCATTTGGTATTACCCATACCATTACACGTAACACCAGATTTTACTACTGATTTAATGACACTAAAATGGAGACTACACTTCGAATTTGTTACGACTTCCAAATTAGTAGAAATGCCCAATAAAAGTACTGTTAACTGGCAAGGACCATTGATCTTGGATGTTGAAACGATGACATGGGATTTACCGGTTCATATTCATCCAACAACTACACCGCCTAATACTGCACAACAAACTAGATATAATACAGTGATATAACAAATTGTAAAATTTTGTTATATTGGAAATTCACAGAGGTTTATTATTTTTCATTAATAGTTATTAAACCATACATTTTCTTAATTATTGATATAATAATGTCGAAAAAATAATGTATATTAAAAAGCATAAATAGATGAAGTGCTTTATTTATGTAACATGAATTTATCAGGGTAAATCATTTTGACAACAAGTAATTCATATATTTTAAATATTCTATTTACACAATAGTAAAGAATCTTATAAATGTATGTCTTTTTTGTATGTCTATAAATCATTTATTTAACACTTAGCCAACCACGCGCGTTACAGTGAGCTATACATTTCCACCGCTTTCTGACAAGCCAACCTATATACTGTCGACCGCATATTTTTCCAAGTATCGAGGACTAATATTCACTACTTAAAAAACAAAGAAGTCCAAAATTATTTAAGTGATTAATTATATTTTGCGGTAATGATTTTATTTAACAATTTCACATATTGTTTATACAAAACATCAAATTAAAAGTATATAACAATTATCTTTTGTAGTTTATGCAAAAAATATAGGTAAAATTAAAAACATTAAAGATGACAAAAGATAAATAACACGACTTGAATTTGAAATTAAAAATTCATAATGCATATTAATATTTTTTTATAGTGTGATATCGTTCGATTATAACATTATTTAGTCATAACTGATAGTGTAACTTTTTAACTAATTTTAACACCACTAAATTGGTGTATTTTATTATATATTTATAAAAGCGGAAAAAGTGGTGCAAGTAATGGGGAACAATTTCAGGTAAACAATAACTGATAATAACAACAAAAAAAAAGGAAAACGCGTTGCTAAAGTCAAAAAGGGACATCTCCCCGTTCGGTCACGCAGCGATGTTTTTCACAGAGGAGAGATTTCCCTATTCGATTGGCTAAGTGTTACATTCACAAACTGAAAATTTTATTAATTGCACTTTGGATTTTAATGTGTTTAATAAAAGGTATTCAACTTTTTTGTAAGCAATTAATAAATGTGATTATTGTCTATTAAAACTGTCTTATTAATTTATTCTTATCAAATTAATAAAACGGGGAGGAAGTAGTAATATCGTTTTATAAAAATCAATGACAAATTCATATATTAAATAGATATTTATTTCTCTTTAGGAATTCTTTGGTATACACGTACAATTGTAAGTACTTATTCCAGCTTATTCCTAATATATGACGTTTTGAGGGGACGATTATGTATAGGATACCAAGGGATGGAATTAACCCCACACAACCTTTAATTCGTAAATACTTTCCTGGGACAGTATTCTTAGCACAAATTTAGCTTAATGCCTCACTTCTCTATGCACATGTAGTCGACCTTTTATAACGTATTGCGCTATTCAATCTTTCTTATTACTCTTGTTCTGCAAGGCATCTTCTTTAGCTCATTGCTACGGCTTCTGAATTTTCGAAACTATTGGCGGGAAGAGCGCCAAAATCCCCTCCCTTTGTCCAAAGAACTCATACATATTATTTTATAGTTCACACTCTCATATAACTAAATTTAAAGTACTCGACAACACGTGAAACATACATAACCTCATTATTACTTGTATACATGCGGAGAAGAAGATGAAGAATCAACGAAAAACTTCAAAGAGGAAGCTAAATAACGTAAAAACTGCAAATAATGTTAGAGAAGGAGAAACGGATTCACCGAAACCTATATTTGAAGAACAATCGGTAAATTTTTTCCATCGATATGTTCTAACCTATAAGAAAACATAACCAAATTAAACCAAATTAAATTATTATTAAATATATGTACTTCGAAAATGTCATTTATTATTTATATTTCATGATACGAAAAATATTATTTAGGATTCAGGTACCGAAGATTTATTGTCTGCTGAAGTAAATAACGATGATGGAAGTTCAGATGAAGAAATAAATGAAAATGAAGATATTCCTGTATCAGACACTGAACAAGATCCAATTGTCTTTAAATCTGATGATGAAGAAGATGAATTAAGCTTTCAGACAGATTCAGATGATCTTGGTCTTGATGAAGATTATTCTGAAAGTGAAGAAGAAAATATTTCTCTTGATGAAAGCGAAGATGAAAATTTGGAAAAAAAAAGTGAAAATTCTGAAACTCCCTCAACATCTAAAGATAATGAATTTGCAAAAATAAAAAAAGGTGGATCTTCTATGTTTAATGTTAATAATAGGAATATTTCTAATACACTACAGACTAAGAAACAAAGCAAAACTCTTATAAATAAAAATAAATCAGACGAATCAAATATTGGTAAAGATATACAAAAAGGTAAGGTACAAAATAAAGAAAATTTAAAATTAGATTTAGAAAAATGTAAAAAAAGGAGTACTAAGAAGAATACAGAATCTAGTATACATAATGAAAATGCAAATCATGATAAGTTAGTAACAGATCAACAAGTAGATGAATATGAATATGATAGTTCTGATGAAGAAGATATTCGTAACACAGTTGGAAACATACCAATGAAGTGGTATGATGAATATGATCATATTGGTTATGATTGGGATGGTAAAAAAATTATAAAACCTCAGAAAGGTGACCAGTTAGACAATTTTTTGAAAAGAATGGAAGATCCTGATTTTTGGAGAACAATTAAGGATCCTCAGACTGGGCAAGATGTTGTATTAAGTGAAGCAGATATAGATTTAATTACAAGGATACAAAAACGAAAAATTCCGGACATAACTTTTGATGAATATGCTGTAAGTATTTTTCTAATTTATTAGTGATTCAGGAATTACATTTTTATGTTATTATCTTACAGCCATGGGTAGAGTGGTTCACTTCAGAGGTGATGAAGACACCATTACGTAAATTTCCTGAACATAAACGTTCATTCTTACCATCTAAATCAGAAGCTAAAAAAGTATCAAAATTAGTTCATGCACTTAAGATGGGTTGGATAAAATCAACAGCAGAATTAAAGAAAGAAAGGGAGAAGAAAAATGAACCACAATTTTACATGTTGTGGCAATCAGATGATCAAGCTGAAGAAATGCGTAGAATTCATAAACATATCCCACCACCAAAAAGGCATTTACCTGGACATGCAGAAAGCTATAATCCTCCCCCAGAATACTTATTCGATAAAAAGGAACTAAAAGAATGGAATAAATTACAGACAACACCATGGAAACGAAAATTACACTTCATTCCACAAAAGTATAATGCTCTTCGCGAAGTACCTGCCTATCCTAAATACGTTAAAGAAAGATTTCAAAGATGCTTAGATTTGTACTTGTGCCCTAGAGCATTGAAAATGAGATTAACAATAGAACCAGAAGCCTTAGTGCCTCAATTGCCAAGTCCAAAGGATTTACAACCTTTCCCTACAACAATGTCTATGGTATTTAAAGGTCACACAGATATGGTAAGAAGTATTACAACAGAACCAATGGGACAATATATAGCTTCTGGTGGTGATGATATGAACTTAAAAAGTAAGTATATCTTCTATGAAATATTATACATTATATATAACAATGTTCATTGTTTTACAGTATGGGAAATAGCAACAGGCAGGTGTGTAAAAACAGTACCATGTGGGGGGATAATTAGATCTGTGGCATGGTGTCCAAATCAATCTTTATCGCTTATAGCGGTAGCTGCAGATAAAAAGGTTCTATTAATAAATCCTGGTGTTGGAGATCATTTAATTACTAATAAAACAAATCAATTATTAGAAATAATACCTCAAAGTGATGTTATAGGTATTGTAAAATATAATTTCTATACAATACTTCATAAAAATACTTTATAGAAAAAGTATACTTGTATCTTTGTTACAGTAAGTGAAAGAGTGAAAGCTGCTGTTCAGTGGGAACAAGCAGAAGATGAATATTGGACTAATGGAATTAGGGTAATTTTAAATCATTTCAAAACAGTAAAACAAGTAACTTGGCATGGTAAAGGTGATTATTTTGCCACTGTTATGCCAGATGGTCAAAACAGATCTGTCTTAATAAATCAATTATCAAAAAGAAGATCCCAATTACCTTTCACCAGGTCAAAAGGTTTAATACAGTGTGTCTTGTTTCATCCAATTAGGCCCTATTTATTTGTAGCAGTAAGTAGAAAATAATATAAATTAAACGTAAAATTCTAAATATATAATTGTAATAAAATAATTGTAGACTCAACGAAATGTTCGAATATACGATTTAATAAAACAGGAAATGATTAAAAAATTGCTATCAAATTCACAATGGATATCATCAATGACAATACATCCAGGTAAGACTGAACATTATATGAATAATGTAAGTACTTAAATCATTATTATTTCGTTTAATAATCGTACTTATATTTCCAGGAGGTGACAATATTTTAGTAGGCACATACGACCGCAAAATGCTTTGGTTTGATCTTGATTTAAGTACAAAACCTTATCAGACATTACGTTTACATGGTACAGGCGTTCGCAGTGTTGCATTTCATAAGCGATATCCACTTTTTGCATCTGGTGCTGATGACAGAGGTCTTATTGTTTCCCATGGAATGGTGTACAAGTAAGATAACTTGCATTTATAATTATTTGACCATTGTTCATTATGTACTATTTATTTCATAATGTATTTCAGTGATTTATTGCAAAACGCATTAATTGTACCACTTAAAAGATTATGCAATCATGAATCTTATAATGACTTTGGTATTTTGGACGTGATGTTTCACCCTATTCAACCATGGGTATTTTCTGCAGGTGCAGATTCAACAATACGAATGTATACTTGAGTTGTATATGTATTTATAGTTTTAGTTAACAAATAATGCAATGAAACAAATATTATGTTACATAACATAGACATTTTTTATGAACAATTATTTAGAACTATAAAAATTAGAATAAATTCTTTCCCAAATGTTTTATTTTGTGCATGAATTTGAAATGTAACTTTTGTATTCTAATCCTTTACAAAAAGTAAACATATAGGAACGTTTGTATCGTAAGAGGATAAAATACGATAGTATAATTACGACAAAAAAATCATGAAAGATTATACAATAAATATTCTATAATCAAAATAATAAAAAATTGATCTATTCCTATACATCAAAATTTACATGATTTATAAAGGCTTGATATCTAAATGCATCTTAAATTAAAAATCTTTTAAATATATATAACGCACTTGCGAAAGATCTTAGACTAGTTTCTAGACGTATGTAGAAAGAAGTTTAAAAATTTTAAAAGAAAAGATCGTTTCCATTAGTAAAATTATCAATAAATGAGTTCGAAATGTACAAAAATTATAAGATGTAAAAAAGTTATGTAATCGAATATTTTATCAAGTTCGACTTTTTATGTAGAAAGTAATTTTCTGTTTAATAAACATCGAAATAGATCTTGAAATGTATATTGCTGAAGTCTCTAGTTTACTGAAAGTAAACTTATTTAAAAATTATTTGCACATGACGATGATAATAATTTCGTTTGTAAATGAGTAAAAAATAATCTTTTTAACGTTTGATTTGCACAACAGAATTTCATATTAATTTTGTATTTATAATTTTTATATTTTTGATTGAATTACTAATGATTATTTAAAAGGCCCGAATTCTGATTTATTATATATTCATAATTTACTAACAAATGTTAGGCTAATACGAAATATTCAATGATTTACAAATAAAGTGAATATGACATACAAAATATCCTAAAGGTATATAAATTAAGTTTCTCACTATCACCTTTTACAATATAATCAACAAATTTAAAAATTATATGCACGTATTCATATACATACATACATACATACATACATACATACACATTTGCGTACGTTTAAGAAGAGGGTGGTGAATGACCCAAACATTGCCACTCAGGCTCTCCACATTCGCAAATACGACCAGCGTGTCTGACTTGAAAAACTGTTACTATACCCCTGCTGTCGTCGAATCTACAAGTGATGTGTAAATCATGAATTAAGAAAGTATAAAATTGGCTACCCCATCGTTGTCTCAGATATACCGATCTAGGATCCTCGCGAAGTACATTTTCAATGGCTATTTTTTGGTCATTTATTTTAGTTCCTAAAATCTCGTTTAATTGAATCAAAGCACGATCGTTAAATACTACACATAGAGGTGTTCGAGGTCTCGATATCCATTCTGGAATTCTTATCTCCGAAGAAATATTAGCTCCAGATTCTCTGTTCTCAGCGTTTCTCGATTCAGAAGAGAATACTAAATGTGTGTCTCCACTGTCTGGTAAGCTATTGTTTGACATTGTTCTTATTACTTGATTCGGTAAATGTTGTGAAGGAGTAAGAACTTGTGGTTCTAATCCTTCTTCTCCATCAGGAGCTTCGCGTACCCCCATCCTTACAGGAGAATTATCAATTCTCGAATTTAACGATCGTCGATGAATTAAATCTATATCTGTACCACAAATGGTATTTGGTCCATCAGCTCCATCTAAAAGTCTAGACCGAGAAGCATGTGTTTCTGTGTAATTAGATCCCACGTTTCTTGATCCATATGTTGGTTCGATGTTAGTACGACCATTTACGTTAATATTTTGTAATCTATTATTTATATCTACTAAACTCTCTGGTTGTTCCACGTTGGACGAAAGTACGTTATGTCCTATTATATTCAAACTTGTCCGTGGATCAGACAAAGTGTCGGAAAATGTATGAGCAGTTCTATGTATATCGGTTACATCTATGCTATGTTGTAGTGCGCTATTATTGTGCAAACTGATATCATTTAATTCAGAAAAATGTCTCATACTGGAATAACTTTCAAAGTTTGAATTTCTTTGGAACTCTTCAGCTTGTAACCTTAAAGCAATTTCTTCGTCTCTAGAAACATCTGTCTCTTGATTTGTTTTATTAATAACTTTTCTATAATAAGATTCTGAAAGTAAACTTCTTGTTTCATCCCCAAGACTAACATTAGTACTGAATGTGTCACATGTTTGATTTCTGGCAGTTTCTTCTATGCACTCAAATGCATCATCTACATTAGATTCTTGTGATCTGTTACTTAATTTCTCAAAATATATAGGACTATCATATTGTGGTATATAAGGTTTTATATCTAGTACAGGTGATTGATCAACCATGTCTACACCTTCAAAATAAATTGTATGATTTTCTATTGTTGTAATTTTTACTAAACTCAAACCTATTGGACATGGACGGTGTGGAGAACGTGTAGAAAATACGCCTGTTTTTGTACCATTTAATCTTGGTGGTGCAACTTTGGCACGAACATGTGTTGAATCATTCCTATGAAAGTAGAATAGAACCCTATTGAGAGAAAAATGATTTTGTATTAATTATTTAGGGATAAATAAAACAAAAAAAAATTGTTTACTATAAACTATTTGCTTTTTAAATAGATTATCTTACCACATATGTGAAAAATCTTGTAATCCTTCAAGTGCATGATCAGGATTAGTAAATATTGAATTATATAATAACAATTTTCCTGGTACTTTTCCACAGACTCCAGTTTGTCTAGGTGTACCACGTTTACTAGGAAACCAAGTAGATATTACTCCAATTGGTTTTAATTTTATGGTATCATCATCTGTACTAGTGCTAGGTTTCACATCATCTGGACCTATAACTTTTGCGTCAGGCATAGATGGTCTATTTCTGAATGATTCCAAGAGACGCTTTATGCTGTCAACATCTTTTTCATGTATATATCGAAGACTCTTTATTTGTTGTCTGTGGAAATTACAATTAATACAATAAACTGTCACATATTAGTAAAAATAAAATTTTAATAAGGTATAAAATATAATATGAATTTAATAAATTTTTAACTTTAACAAAAATTGTAGTATTTTTAATTGTATCGTTTATTTTACGTATGTGTAATAGTCATACACTCCATATGTACACGAACACATACATACACATAGTTATATGTACACTACAAATATGTAAGTATGCAGAAAACAGCATGTTTGAGTAGAACTTGTTGATATCTCTTTGAGTAATTCTTTGAACTCATAAAGATAGGATGGGACAGAAGAATGCAAATAATACCTTAAATTATTAATTTCTTTTCTGGCTATATTTAACTGACCAAGCAAATATTTAGTGCTAAAATCTGAATTTTGACAAGCAGAATCCATAACTGCTCCTTCGAGCGAAATCGCCGGTCGAATTAGGTAGAATGAAACGAAATAGACATCAACCATGGATCAACTAAATACAATAGTGAGACTACTGGTTCTAAAGCTTGACGTAGTTGATTAAGAAAAGAACGGATGTAGAGGAGACACACAGTGATGCATTTGCATTAAAAAATTGGACAAAATTATTTTTGTACGTAAATCACGTTTAATTGATGCAGTTTATTATTTTGACACGAAATAGATAGAGGGCGCAACTCTGCTACATGAAAAAATATGCAAAATATACCTGCAGATTATATAGATAGTCACGTTTACATTAAATATTTTATACTTAACTGCCTGATGTTCTCCTTAAAATATAATAAAAAAATGAATATGATCAATCTGTTTATAATGACTTTAAATCAATTAATATATTAAAGTTACTTTATTTACTAAACAAAATTATATATATACAACATCTTGTTGATAAGGCTAAAAAAAATAATATTCCAATAAATATCATTAAGTATAAAATTTTAAGCACTCTTGCGTTATTATATACACAATAAACAAATTTTGTTTATTTATTTTATTGCATAATATTAACTACAATTATTTTTGCCTGTATTTCATTATCAAATTTCTGTAAATCTTATAAAATATTTTTGATTAAAATATATAAAATTAACATTTTATTAATTGTCCTAAACTTAACAACCAATTTGTACATTTGGTGGTTTAATTTTGCCAAATAAAGAACTATATAATTCATCTTTTGCATGATCTGTCCATGTATCACTTATTGTAATAGGAGCCATAAAATTTACTAACTTATTATGTACATTATAACGTATTCTTCTACCTTTAGTAGCTCTTGTATCTATTTTTCTTTTCATTTTTCGCCTCATATTCTGTAATTTTATCCATTGTTTACTAAGTTGTATAGGATCAGTGATATCAGATGATTTATATTCAATTAAATCTCTTAGAAGTTGATGATAGAAGTCATCATCATCATAAATTTCAGAATCATAGTCTTGAATTCTTCTACCATCACTATCTTCTGTTATTTGTTCCTTACCAACAATTTTATATTCAGAACGTTTCAATCGACTTTTTTTAAGCAACTTTTCCTTATCATTTAGAGCGAATTCAATTTGTTTTAGAGTTGTTTCACTCATACCTTTATTTAATTTACCACTAGTTATCCTTGTCTTTTCATTCCATTTTTGTACAACAGAATTTCTATATTCTATATATGATTTGTGATTATCGTTTAATATCTTTTCATAGTCTTTAAGTTTCAATTTTTTGCTAAATACATTCTTGTTAAAGCTTTCTTTATATTTGTCTGAAATTGTATCTTTATCTTCATTTTCATCCTCTGTATCTGAAAGAATTTCTTCATCCATTGGATCTTCTGTATTTGCTATTTCATCTGTGCTTTCTTCAGCTTTCCTTTTTTTATTGGACATAGATAAATTTTTTGTTTCAGGGTATTGTTTTAAAAAGAAAGTTTGCAACTGTAACATATTATTCAATAATATTTTCAACTTATTTTTTACTTCATCAGCTGTTTTTGTGTATTCTGCATCCATTTTAAAATTTTGATAAACATCATGCTGAGGCATTTGATTACTAGTAATTAAACATTTTTGTAATTTTATCCTCATTTCTAGCAAATTTTCCCAAAGCTTTAATTGATTTCTAACACAACTACCTTTTTCTATATCTGCTCTTATATTTATCTGCGATATTGTCTTGATATCTGTCCCCTGCTTTGTAGAAAGGATATCCTTACTATCTTCATTTTCAGAATCTTGTTCTAAATTCATTTTAGTGTCATAACTCATTTCCTCATTCGAATGATCATTTTCATCATCCTCCATATTGCTATCATCATCTTCCATATCTTCTTCATTATTACTGTTGCTGATATCATCACTTTCTTGCTCCATACTATTCATTTCTTCATCTTCACTTTCTGAAGTGCTTTGTACAACAGAGTCTTCATCATCATCATCCTCATATATATCTTTTCTTGAAACTTTTTTACCTTTATATCTATAGTAGAGAAATAATGATCCTATTAAATAATTCTATAATAAAATTGAAGTAAAATTTCGTACCTTTCGTCCACTTGATCCAAGAGATCCACATTTCGTCTACGTATCTCCGAAATTTGGAAATTACTATCTGAATTATCACTTTCATCATAACGATCAACTAGTTTTGCTTTCGTGTCTTCCGCTTCATCGTCGGAATTAAAAGTTACTGGTGTTGTAGTAACTAATGAATTCACTTTGTCTGCTAAGGTTTTCTTCTGTGCTTTTAAAGCCATTGCTTCGATCAAACAAATCTGAATTAATTCAACTATAAATGATGAATTTTACCACGTGCACCTTTCTATACGGGTTGATGAACATAACCTATAATAACATAACCTATAATTGTTATATCATCGATTATAAAATTTCATTGAAGTCTGTATACAATATATTTATATTTTATTTCTAGTAATTGTTAATTAATAGCACACTGATAATATTATCCGGACTCATGTACATACTACTATGTACTATACATATGTACTGTACACATGGATAACGGATAACATTTCCAAGACTATACTACTACCTACATTGTACTCATAGAGTGCGCGACGGAGTCATGTCAAATCATATCATATGTTACCGTGAAAGTAGATACGGTATACGAATAGAAAGAATACGAATTGTTTGATCAGACGTGCATACTTACGCCGTTCTTTGATCAGTGTTACGCTTCATATTTACTGTACGAATGTGCATGCTTATTAGACAAAGACACAAAAGACCTCTGTGAAGCCTTCCCTTTCTATTTCAATATCGCTTTTTTCAGTTCCTTCACGTACTATATCTTTACACTCGATCACACGATATATCTCTATGACTGTACTCAGTAACAGACTGTATCGCAAGTCGTATAGTAGTATGTACAACTGTACTAAACTGTATTATACAGTACTCTAGTATTCTATACTGAGGAATGGATATATCATTCGTAACAGTGACAAATATGAAGATGCTCAAGAATATAGAATTCGAAAGCTATATATTTTTGGAAATTTACAATAATACAAAGTAACTACTTTCATACGTATTTATTAACTTACATAAATCATATGATAATGTATAGATTGCTTTAAAAATACAATACATTGAATAAAAAAGGTTCATTGTATATTTACAAATTTTAGTGTTATACAATACGCAATTATATTTCAGTCAACACACGCTTTTGATTTAAAGAAATTAATAGTATATACAACATCTAAAAGTGTTTTTGTAGCTTAAAATAAGTACAAAGAATTTATTAAAATCAAATAATGACCAGCGCCGTATTTTTTAACATACTTCTGTTGGTTTTATGAAACCCATTGTAACATCTGTTAATTCTAATTTTAAAATAGTTTTTGATGCAAAAATTTTACTTGTGCAGCAACAACCAACATAAAAATTATGTTATAGGAAATAACATGACAATGGTCAAATACATATAATAATACTAATTCTAATACAGGCTGAAACATGTTTCTAAGAATGAGACAACTATGATAATACAATTTTTTAACAATATCACAGCGTTGGTTTTTCGTCTGTTGGTTCTTCTTTTATAGGATGATTACATTCCATTAATGCAGGATTTGCCACAGCAATTATATTATCTCCCCGTGAAGCTATTACCTATATTTGACCAAATTGAAAGCCAAATTAGCATTTACTAGTTATTACTAATTTAACTTGATATCGTTATATATATGTTTCTTCAGAAATTAGTAAATACTATGTATATCAATTTAAATAAAATTTACTACCTTAAGATTGAAATCACTTTCCTTATCTGTATTATCTGCTTCAACTTCATTAGTGTCCTGTAAATAGGACCATTTGTCAACTTGAAATAATTAGTACACATATATTCGCAAAACATTTGCTTACGTGTATCGATGAAGACTCTTCATTTGAAAATGAAAGTTGACTGTCAGAGTCGCTAATCTCCTCGATACTCGCACTGAACATACCATTGTTATTCTTCTTCCTCCAAACTGGACTAAAACAATGCAAATGTCTGAACATCAATATATACTTGCAAAATTAATTTCTTTGCAATTATAAGTCAATAAAATATATATGTGATATTCAAGATTGCAACCTATAAGTATTTTACAGTGCATTATCTACTTAATAATCCATTTGAGCTCAAAGTAATCACCTTGAAGATCTGTGTCTTCTAATTGTTGAGTTACCTATATCCATTTCAGGGCAACGTAGATCCAACTCCTCCTAGAACAGTGAACTGCTACAGACAGTAGAAGTAACAAATATAGCGTAGGAAATGACAGCCAGAAAAAAGCTAATTATTATTATTACTATAGTTAATAACAATTACTCGATATAACTAATATAACAGGCATACACAACTCGTAAGGACACCAGGAACAAAGCATAGAGTCCTAACAAGTGTGGAAGAAAATATTGTATGAATTAATTGTGTTTTAGATAGTAATTTAATTTTTAATATGTTAATACATAAATTAAAAAAATTCTTATTAAAAAAAGCACCTTCTACTTAAGGAAAAACAGTTTCTGAGAAGAATTTTTTTATATGTATGTACATTTATAAAGTATGTAACGTTTTTCTAAATACCTGTTAATTAACAAACATAAGTATACAAACATTTAGTACAAAAGCCATGCATGTTATGCAAAAGCTATACTTGACCTTTTCTGCTTGTGCTTCGCGCGTATATCAACGTAGTGGTAGTTTACGTGTTGCAATTGTTTACGTGCTGGGTGCATAGTTAGTTGTTAGCGCTCATGCGAGTGCAGCAGCTCATTAATATGCCAACGATTCCAGATCAAATCATAACTATGGAATTCCATCAAGGATTTTGTAACGTTTTTTTTTTAGGCTATATATATGATATTTTGTAATATTTAAAAAAATCGTCGATTTTATTTTTGTATAATCATTACTTAGTAATTTCTTTAATTACTGATCATAAAAATTATAAATTGATTCAACTTATCTAATAATTAATATTATGTACGTTACCAAGGAAATTATTTCATAATTTTTCTTATATTAAGTTGTGATTAAATTCTTTAATAAAACGTTTGTTTTAGTGTAATTCTAAATATAATGAAAATTTTTTGGTATCTAATTTTTATGATTATACTATATAATTGATGTATCACATAAGATATGTCATATTCAATTTATATTAAAATCCGTGACTTTGTCCCAAGTTTATAATGATTCTGAACTGGAATCTGTATGTACATGGCTTATTATGATGATCGAGGTGAGCTAACCTGCGTCGCATCTTCATTCTCACCCTCAAGCTCGAGCTTTTGTCGTTTTGTACGATCAGGTTCGTTTTCTTCGCCATTTTCACGTGGCCTTGACACGGATAAGCTAAAGCATTTTAATTATGAATATCATACTTTAATTGGCTTAAAAACTACATGTAGATTTGGCTAACCTTCTATAACACTGTGTAACTTAAAAGTCATCCCTATTTATATACAGCGTGTCCTGTTATTGCCTCTATATAATTTAAGGAGTGATTCTTGACGTCGAAATGAGACGAAAATCAAGAATAAAAAATTGTGTTTTTGATTTTATTTTTTAGCTATTGACAATAAAAAGTCGGCCAGAATATCCTCGAGCAAACTTCCTTACACAAACGAAAGGAGGTCAGCCTAAGCAGCGGAGCACACAGAGATCCTCAATTCGATCGACATATGAGCTGCAGCTCACCTCGTATGAGTCGTAGAAAAGAAAACTATGGTGTTCGGAGAAGTAAACAACCCCGCGCGACGCTTCGCAAAAGAAGTGGTAGTTTAAACATTCAACCTGCTTACTCATGGAAATCCATAAGAACATATCGAAAACTACACTATGAAATTTCCGAATGGAGAGTATTAATGTTACCTCTAATCCTTTACTTCCGCGAGTGTCCACAGCAAAATCACACACGCACCGCGATTGTCCCAGCCGCGAGTGTCCACAAAAAATACAATAGATGTTCGTTATGTCCCCCGTTTTCTTGTAAACAGATCCTGACTCTCCTCTGAAAATTTTGCTGTATTGTGTTTTCATGTGCCCCAGTAGTAAAAATCGAGAGGATTTAAATCTGGTGACCAAGCAGACCAAAACACAGGTTTTCTTCGACCGATCTACCATCCTGTTTCCAAAACAACTGGTCAAGTGTTCTTGCAGTATACGCACTACGCGCACTGCATATACAATACACTCAAGTAAGACTCTAACTTAATATTTTCAGTTCTCTAAAAGTTCCCTTTCGAATGTCGGAATGATTTTGTTCTTCCGAAACTATTCTAGTTTCTTGCTTCAAAATAGCTAAAACATGGCAATGTAGTGATGTAGAGTTTATTCAGGAAGAAAAATTTACGATGCTCATTACCAATGCTTTCATTTTCTTTGTATAACTCGGAATTATTCAGGAACAGTTATTGTTACGCCACGAGGCTTACCACAGTCTAACCGCCGCTCGCGGTCCTACAGTGTCGCAGGCAGATCGTCTTATCTGCCCGCCGGATCATATGCAATGTATCGACGAGCGCATAATTGTCGCCAAGCAGCGAGCTCTAGAAAGGTCGAATTTTTGCCCGTTACGTTTTTCACACAAGAAGAGGCATACGTGATCATAGGCGCGAGCGGTAGCGTGACCCGAGCATACTGGGGGTCGTCTTCCAAATGAGACAAAGAAATCATCGAAAGGCGATCAGTTCCTTCTGACGAGTCAAACGTGACACGTCGAGAAATCTGACGAGCAAAATCAAATAGTCTAACGAATTTATCTAGAGATATCGTGAAGTCGAGTCAGCTTTCTGTAATATATTCATCATATTATTATAAAATATATTATTTTATGTTAACCTGTTAATACAGTGTTACATTCATTGAACCACTTCTGTTATCTTAACCGAAACAGGGGAACGACTATTTCGCGGCGTCGATTAACATAATCGTAGCGAGAATTTACGCCTCTCGCTGACGCGTTTTCCTAGCGACCGCGTCTCTCCACGAACAGTCGTAACAGTTATGATATTTAAGAAGTTCTTTTTGAAAGCAAGGGTACGATAGGAAGCGAAGAGGCTGCATATCAAATGTGTTTAAAAGAACCTATTTTACGCAATCTTCAAAATTTATATAGCTAGAGATTTATTAAATATGCTCATTGGAAGAGTGGGCTTTCTGTTTACCAAATGGGTTTCGGAAATATCTCAATTCTTCAAGCCTTATTGTCTTCGATTTTTATGACCGTAACGTGTTTTAAACGTAGAAAGAAAAAAATTAGAAGAATGCTCTAAGAAAGCTCTAGTATAGAAAAGAAGCATAACTATCGCATTTATTATTTATTTTGAAGCAAACATTGTGACTATATTCGTGGAATAATATAAAATATTAATTTGACATTTTGTAGGAAGTGTGGAAAAACCGACTATAAGTTTTTCGGTAAATATTCACTTTTCATCACAAAATGTCAAAATAATATTTGAAAGTGTTGTATGCAGTGTAACAGTCTTTATATTGTAGCCACATTTGTTATGGAATGTATACATTTGCAGAACTTTCGCATATATACTTTTGCTACGTTGCGGCGGACGGGAATAATGCAAAAGTGTGACGTTTATACGCCGAAAAATATCCCAACAGGACTATATTCAGCGCACAGACATTTTACAATATAGCTCAACGAATATGGGATACCGGCACATTAAAACTTGTCCTATCTGGCATACGAATTCAGTACGACGACGCGGATCTGGGAGATAGAGCACTGCACTGTATTCAACAAAATCCCAATTTGAGTACGAGAACTATTACTGCTGAAAAAGGTGTCAGCAACAGCACCGTATGGCCAGTATTGAAGGAGGAAAATCTACACCCGTATAGCATCCAGAAAGTTCAACAGCTAAGAATGGATGAGTAGGAAAGTCCAACGCGATTCTAATTTTCCCGCCAGAATATTATTTACTGACGAGGCAACGTTTAACAAATGCGCAATTACAAATATGCGTAATGGACATTTCTGATCATAGGACAATCGCGGTGCGTGTGTGATTTTGCTGTGGACACTTGCAGAGGCAAAGGATTAGAGGAAACATTAATCCTCTCTACTCGGAAATTTCATAAGGTGACCTTTGATATGCTCTTATGGATTTCCACGAGTAAGCAGGTTTAATGATTAATCTACTATTTCTTTTGTGAAACGTTGCGCGGGGTTGTTTACATCTCCGAATACCACGGTTAACTTATAGGAGGTAAACTGTCGCTCATATGTCGACTGAATTGAGGATCACTGTGTGCCCCGCTGCTTAGGTCGACCTCCTTTCGTTCATGTAAGAAAGTTTGCAGGGATATTTTGTCCGATTTTTGATTCTCAATAACTAAAAATTGAAACCAAAAACGCAATTTTTGTATTCTTGCTTTTCGTCTCATTTCAGCGTTAAGAATCACTCCTTAAATTATATAGAAACGGTAGCTGAACATTCTGTATATTTATACCTTTTAAATTAATATAGAAAGGATCTGTAACTAGAATTCTGGTTTTAGGAAGATAAACTTTATACATATGTGTATATTCGAAGAAATTAACAAAAAAGGACAATTTTTTCCTAAGAAAATTCACGATACTTATAGTTCTATTACCTATTGCCTTTCGTAATTCTATTACCTACATTAATCTTCAATATTTTCATTCTAAATACTTGTAATAGAGTTAATAATATTTTTATAGAAACTAAAGATACTTACTAATGATTTTTTGAATAATGATACCCAGAATCTCTCACAACGCGTCGGGCCAAAGGAAAAAGTTCATCTCTTCTAGTAAGAAGGGCAGGTACGAACCTGCAAATTTGTGCAGCAGCCTCATTTACTGACACTTCGTGTGCAATGTCAATGGTTTCTCCGGTTTCCTCTTACAGTCAAACCTTCCATAAATTGCTGCATATATTCCGAATTTCTTCCATTCTACGTGGATCACTATCAGGCATAGCCATTACCATCTACAAATAATACGATTACATAAAATTTATGAATCATTTTAAGCACGTACAAAAGTGATATTTACTTCTAAATTTTTGCAAATTTTTTCTTAACATTATGAGGTTTTGGATCAACGGGTCGAATAGTAGCGGCAAGTCTTTCAGCTGCCTCTGCAAGTCTTTGTATTTGAGATTGCAAAAGGGTTGGAGTAGGTTGCGTTGGACTCGCAGGTGCACCACCACCGCCACTAGGACTTGGTGTTGTACCACTACCACAGGATGACTCACATGTCCCTAATGGTATTTCTCCAATAACTCATTTACGCTTCGAAAGTTATTAAAATGTTATTGACCAATCGAGTATGGAGAAATATGCATGTCTTTTGTCTGAAAAATGTGCTATAATTGGTTTGTGTCTGATAATGATAAAGTTTTAAATATACAGATTTCAAACGTCCAGAGAAGACTAAATCCGATCCAATTCATTATACATCGATACAAATTTTTATATTACAGTATTTTATGTATGAATTGAAGCAATCAAATATTTAAATAATTAAATATTTAAATATTTTAATAATATTAAGAACAAAATATATCTTTAATATATGCTGCATCTATTGTTCATAAAACTGGAATAAGAGTAGCAACATTTTTTTTATTTGAAGTATACCTGTAATATACCAGGACTGTGAGAGTATAAGGCAGAGGTGTATTGGGACTTGGACTTTGTCGAAATGTTGTTGAGGCCACTGGTGCTGTTACACTTGTAACGGATACAATAGGGCTAGTACTTCTGGTAATGGTGTTAGATACGTGCGACGAAACATATGGAGTAGGAGTTGCTGTTTGCAAAGTCGTTGTAAAACCTTGAAGATTTTGCACTTGCGGCCTAGGACTCACGCAAAATCCTATGCCAGCAGGAGCTTTACACGCCGTTGTCGGTACAACTGGTGTTTGGAAAAGTGCTATAACAGAATTTTGGTAACTCGATTAATTATTAAACTTTCCGATTTACCGTAACATTAATAATATCTATGTTTTGCAGAATGTAATATATTTTTATTTTTATGGTTTCTTTTATACATATGTCCATATTTTATAATCTTATCATTTTCAAATATTTTGTATAATTGTTTGATAAAATGATTTAGTCAAATGTAAAAAATGATTTGATATTAAGGTACTTTACAAGGATTTGTGAGCCATTCCTGGAGAGCTTTTTGAAGTCTTCTGACATGGAGAGGTTTGCTTGCCATACCAACGAGCGCCATAATTTCCAGAAATTCTTCTTCTCCAGCATCGCATAATTGTTGTACGTCGTCACCACCTAGAATAGTTTGTAAGAAATGGTTCGATCTCTTTAACACGAATTATTTTAAAAGGTTTCCACTATTATATGGTATTTTTTAATTCTTTCTTCAAAACGTCAAAGTTATCGAAAAGGATATTAAGGATTATCGAAAGGATACTAGATATTTAAAAAAGAATTTCTTTACCCATTTCTAAAAGCGTGTCGTAGTAGCTCAACAGAGACGCACGTTGCATCACTCTGTACAGTTGTAGTTCCGCTTCATTTTGAGGTACGGACGTCTGCACCACTAAATGATTCACGTAAAAATTCATTAAAAGGAAACGTTTGACTCGAGTAAAATTTGAGACAATTCTGATTATTTATAATATCGAACAATAAAATTCTAATAATAATCTAATAAATCATTAAACCATCTCATCTGTGATTCAAAGTATCTTTAGAATGGCTAAAATTATTAGAATTTATAAATAAGACAAGTTTCAAATTTGGTCATCTAAAGGACATAGTTTACACCTGAAATCTTCAATCTCGATAGTTTTATGCTATAGTTGAATCAATAATTGTTCATTCTTTCCTATCGCCGATGATCCATACAAGCCTTTAATGTTATCATAAATAACAGAAGAAAAACAATAATATACAACGGACAGAATATTAAGAATATTCTCTATGAAGTCTACAAAGAATATTTGACATAATTCATATTCTTTCAATTGGATGCCTGATGACTCGTCGAAAAATAATTTCCCTGTATCTGGATATATTAGAGGGGTGAATTGATGGTCGACTGATCGATCATTTGGTTGTTGAGTCCGGTTCGGCGAGCTGAGCTCACCTTTGCGGAGGAGAGCTCGCCTCGGACAGTATGCGACAGACGGTCGAGCCGCCAGGGTGTCCGACTAGTTTCTTGCAAATTTCGAGGAACTGCGAGAAAAAGCGGCGTGCACACACGTACAGCGTATAAATTAATACCGGTACCGCTGGCATGGCATCGGACGCCGCTCTTGAAAGAGGGAAGGGAGGGGAACAGGAGAGAGAAAGAGTGGTGTATCCCTCCAGAAAGAAAACCTGTGGTCTGGGTGCGACGAAGAGGAAAGGATAGAAATTAAAACAAAGGGAAGAAAGATGAAACGGAAGATGAACCGAGTACGAAAGGTAGAATGAGGAGGAGGAGGGGGAGGAAGAGGAGGAGGAGGGGGAGAGAAAAAGGGAGATATTTAAGGGATGAGAAGAGAGAGGGCAATGGAGAGAGGGAGAGAAAAAAAAGAGAGCGACAGGAAGCTAGAAGAAGAGAAGAAATGCAGAAGGAGATACGGAGCAATACGGTAGAGCCGGGCCCTGAAAAACCTGGCCGTCAGGTCTTATTACGAACCTAAGGCCCGGTCTCACGCTTATATACACCGACCGAGATACGAGTAAGTCCCTGACAGCAGCGGGGTGACTCGTTCCGCGAGATTTTTCTGACGTTGGCCCCTGCAGCCTCGGCTGAACCCACCAAAGGGATATGTGGATCTTTCTAATGAGGCGCCGATTTCTCACTCCCCCCGCGCGCCCTCTTACGTTCTTCGATGTGCTCACTTACAAAACGATCCGCGTAACGTGCGATGATAGTAAATTATACGGTAAAAGTTCATTTATTTCAATATCGGTATAGATAAATGCATATCTACAATTTAGAGCTACACTTAATTATCCAATTGTCATAGTTCCGATTATGATGCAATATGGGAAATTTTGTTAATTATTATTTCAATTGGTGCAAAAGAATATGTTTCGAGAGTTTACATTGAAATAATGTACATTTTTTTATTCTTTCTAAAACTCCGAATCCTTTCTACATATCATTATATTTTCATATATAAGTCGAATAAGGTTTCATAAGGTAATGTAGAAGTTTCAACAGTTTGGTGTCTTTAACATGTTTAATTGAGATCATTTACCTTCTTTGGAACCTTAAATTTATATAAGAGAAAGAAGTCGGTTGTTATGGAAACTTGTTTGACTGAGAATCGAGAACGAAGCTAGAAGTATAAGCAATATTTACATTAAGATGATATAAAACTAAAAATTTATCGTTAAGATCTAATTATAGAATCATAAGATTATAAGATATCTCAGGATATAAAACGTCATCGCGCTATTTATTTATTATATTTTAATTCAGATTTCCTTTAAGTTTTCATTAACTTTTTCATCTTTCATGTAATTTTTGCCACTGCTTGCCTTTAGTTTTTAGCATTCCAATGTTCTGTTTGAATCTATATTGTTAAACGTCCTCTTTCAATCTTCTTTGTAATTAACTTCTTCGACAAGTACAATTATAACAAGATACCGATAGCTTTCGTACAAAATAAATGGTCAGACTTGCTTTACAGTTTCGAGTGTTTTATGGTCATTCGTTAATTAAACATGAGCGATTTTTGCAGCTGGGTTCGTTCAAACATTCATGAGTCTCTTGATTACACAGAAATCAAACAATAATGCCCATCAATGAGAGTAATTCATATATGATTTACTGTCCATAAAGTATCGAGAGTTATTCTTTAAAAAATCGAACAAATACAAAAAACCATAAAGTTCTGATGGTAACTCTCGTTTCTCTTCGTTCCTTTTCAGCTTCTTTTATTAAAGAGTACCCAGAAAATATACGTGTTTCATAACTTTAATTTATCGGGGCAAGTTGAATAAAAAAATCAATGACTTAAAAATAAATAATTGCGTCGATATTAATTATCTAGCATTAATTCATGAATTGCTATTTTACCTTCCTATATGGCATTTTTTGGAAAAACAGATAACATTACCTTGAAGGGACAAGTACTGGTTACCCATCCCCAAATTTTTAAAATGTTTACTTGTCTATCCTATTTCACTAGTCCTCTTCTATAATACACGAATCCTATTTCGTTATTAATTCGCTAATATAAAAAAAATTAATCTTCTTTGACAGATTTCGATGTCCGTAACTATATTTATCAAAGAATATTTTTTCCACATTGTCATGACGCCTCACAAATCTTCCCATAGCATCGTAACGTAAATCGATATAAGACGAAACAGGTAAAAAATTCAGTTTCCTTTGATTTTCGACCCAGGTCATTCTCATTGTAATCAGGCAATGGTATAGTTCCTCTATCTAGGATCCTCTCACCTTGATCAAGTAGAGTAGCTATACCTCTGACCGACAGTCTAGGACTGGCAGTGCATTTACATAACAACTTTTTTGGCACAGGATAATCGTTTTTGTCGGTAGGAACACGTACGCGAGTCGGAGGCAGAGTCGTCACGGCATAGCATCCAATACTGCGCACCAGGGACGCGCTAAGAAAAACCTGATCCTACCGTGGCCTCCTCAGCCTCCCTGGGAACGATGCGTGCTTGTTGTCTCTTCGCCACCACCGACTTTTCTTCTTTATGCCCACTGTTCACCATCGTTTCGTTGCTTTTCAGCCGACAATTCGTGGATCACACTGTGTTGTTCTGCTATCTTTAGGATTCGCTTCGTCGCTTCTTCTTTTTCCGTTCCTTTGTTTCCCTTTTTATTGTTTCTGCTAGTTTATCATTTGAATTCACCTAGGAATCGTAATTAAATTCGATTCACTATTGGAGTGCTTGGAAGTCGAAATATGATATTAAAGATAT
The DNA here is from genome assembly GCF_011952205.1 of Bombus bifarius. Classification (NCBI taxonomy): domain Eukaryota; kingdom Metazoa; phylum Arthropoda; class Insecta; order Hymenoptera; family Apidae; genus Bombus; species Bombus bifarius. Next base: position 519,103 of record NW_022884412.1, on the reverse strand, counting down.
TAGGAATATTTAAGAAAAGATTATCGATAGACTGCGGATATTTATGCAGATCCAAATTTTTACGAACATAGCTAAAGAAAGAGAAGTTATACAAAGATTTTTTACTTGATATATAAATACCATATTTTGGATATGTTATATTTATTTTTTTGTTGTCAAATTTCCTATAAGTGCATGAAAACTCGCAGCCCACTTATAAATACACGCGTACTGTCATTATGTCACTTGTTCTGAAGCTATAAACTTTTAGCGAGTTCATATTAATTTGAGATTAAAGAGTTTATTACTCGTATCAATATTTTAAAATTAGTTTTTACTTCGATAAATAGATGAGCAAATGAATAGATACATAAATCCAGATAGACCAACCTGCGTCATCTTAAAACAACTCTCGTTGATTTTCTCTTTTTCTAATCTCTTTGCACAATCGAATCAATAACGAAACCCATTCCTGTATATTGTATATTCAAGAGAGATCAGAAGACAATCTCGAAAGCCTTCATTGATCAGTGTGGCCATTGTAAAAGTGTATGATGTGGAAAAGAGGAAGAAGCGACGAGATTTCCTCTGGGAGCACCATCAAACGCTTCAAGAAGAATCGATAAATTCTCTAACGTAATGGATAAGGACTCGCAGGAGACGGAGAAACATGATGATACTGAGGAATGGGGAGGGATTAAGAAAATAGCCCTTGGATGGAACATACAGTTTGAGCGAACAGAGGTGAGATTCTTGACGTGCATGCCCCATTATTCTATTATATCGTACATACATCATTATATCGTAAAGCATTGTAACATGATAAAATTGACTTTTAAAAATTAATCTGGAATAACAAAATTGGGATCTGTAAGTGTTAAATATTATGGAATAATTTTATTATTTGCAAAGTTCTTTATCCTAGAATTCTACAATATCTAAACTAGGTTTTATTATTTGTGAAATTCATTATCCTAGCATTCTACCATCTCTAGGCTAGGTTAGATAAAATATTTGATCCTAATATAAATGTGATAAGTGCTTAAATAAACAATATAAATTTGTAAACTCTATGCGTTGATAGGGTAACATGTACCGTTTTCGATTATTAATATATCATTAATCTATATTCTTGTCATATGTTGTTTCTATAAATCGACTAAAGTTTTTAAATGCTTTCCATTACTTCCCGTCATTGATTATCCCTTCTAATTAATTACGATTACAAATAATGCTAATAATCTCACATAATGATGAACTAACCGACAGTTGAGATCTCCCATTTTTTGATCTAAACGCCATCCCAAAAACTTCACTTTTGCTTGGTCGAGATCTACGCACAAAAGAAGAACGAGGAAGAGAAGCAACCGAAGAAAAAGAAAAAGAAGAAGAGGAAGAAGAAGAGAAACTAGGAGGGGCTAGGCAAAGAAAGAGGTAGAAGCGGGTTAGAAGCAGCCATCAGCAGATGAGGGGGGTGGTCCAGGGTAAAAGACGTTCGGTTGGACGTGGTAAAGAGAAGAGAGACGAGGGTGAGAGCGAACGAGTGCTATAGCTTCTTTGTTCGATAGCTCACGGTGCGGACGCTCTTCCGATGCTACGCAAAAACGAGTCTAGTTTCTTAGAAGCGGCCGTTCTCGCGCGGCACCACACCAATGCCAGTGGAAGAAGCAGTGGCGGCGGCGGCAGCGCGGCGCGGCGGCAGCAGCAGCAGCAGCAGTAGCAGCAGCGGTTAGTATTTCGCTTTTTACTGGCATTGTAATCAAGGAAGGGTTAGGTGGGTTTTTGTCTAGTGCCTCTGCCGCCGCTTGGACAAAACACCGGACAGATGGACTGAGTCGCCGTTTCGATCCCCCTACCTTACCTTTCTGTCCCTTTCTCATTCTTCCCTTCTCACTTTATCTAGTTCGTGCTAAAGCTTTTCCTCCTGTCTCTGTTCTTCTTCTTCTCGTTCTTCTTCTCCATAGTCTCTCCCCTTGGTTTCTTGGTTATCCCTCTTGGCTATCTCTATCTCACCGAACAGCCCCTCTTTTTATCTTTCTAATCTGCTAGTCTTCGTGCACCACCCTTTCTTCATTCTTCCTTCTTCTTCATCTTCGTTGGGGCTATATCTGCCAGTTTTACCTTACCGTTTTCGTTCCCTACAGTTGCCCTTCTCAGCTCCTCCCCCCGATACATGCGAGCACCAGGCATCGAGCTTCTCTTCTAGGATACTATTTTACTTATCCCCACTTTTTACCTACCCTCTCCTACAGCCGACCAATGGTTAACTCCCCTTCGACGAGCAGGAAGGAAAAAACTAATTTGCTGGTCAACGATCAGGCAACCAGAGAGAGGGAGATGATGCCAGGGGAAAGGACATATAGAATATAGAAGATCTTTTAACGAGGGAAACGAACGATTTCTTCGGCTTAAGTGTTGTGTTTGGTTGTTAAATTACGTATGGATTTTTTATTTTTGACGTTGTCTTAGTTTTTAATTGGAAAAGTTCTTGTGACCGTTGATTGGGCTAATACATTAGTTATAAAAATATTTCTCTCTTGTCCAATAATTTAGTGAAATTTTTATGATTATTGGTTGCAGTAATAACTAACAATGACTTATCCACCAACTTGAACATATATAATCAGCACTCTATCGTATATAATTCGTTCAACCCATTCATTAGCAGAAGTTTCGACCATAGGCATTGAAAGGTCCCTGCGACATTTAAAAATGAGGGGTAGAGCACCATGTGTGTCGAAGGAGGCAGGATTAGAAAACATATTGTAAATCGGTATTTTCGGGGGTAGCAATACCTCGGTCGAATTGAGTTGATTGGTTGAGCATCGTTTTTAAGCTCGTAGGGTGGGGCCTGAATTCCATCCTTCTTGCAATGGCCAACCTCCGTCGCTTTTCCATCCCCTACTGTTTAAAACTTCTCTCCCTCCCTTAGGTGCATTTTAAAGTATGGTCGACTGATTTTGTGCCCGCATGCCGCGCCATCGAGAAAAAACTGGCAGTCCGTTAAAATTGCAAAACATCACGACACGTAATCTTTATTTGGTGGCGGCACGAAGCGGGATGAAATCTCCTCGTCGTTGCTGGGAACGGTTAAGCTGTCGAGTACGATATGCTATTTAACGTGTTTCATTGACATTATTAACCCTTCCACGGTGCGTTCAAAGTATTTAAATTGATTTGTATACTTTTATACAGTTATTATAAAAATATATTATATTAAAGTAAATATATTCGATGTATTCAGTAATACTATAAAACTAGATATATTTGATAATAAAGTTAACTGCTATGTAGTTTTAACTATTAATTAACTAATATAACTTAATATAAAGTTTTTGTATTATATTGCAGAATCATTTGCAGAATCACTTTATTAAATGTTAGTAAAATTATTGTAATATCAAAGTTTATTATTCATAATCTAATAATATTAGTACACGATAGAATTTGGAAGAAGTTAATATTTCAGGAAAAGTATATCAAAACCAAAAATAAACATTCACCAAGGTTTGAATAATGTAAAAAGGAATGAAACGAAATATGAAAAAAGCGAATTATAAAAACAGCTGTGACGTATGCTCGCATCGTATGTGTTGAAAAAAGTAAAGAAACTCAAAATGAAATATGCAAAAAGTTAAATGATTAATGTAAATTAGTAGAATATGTTTTTAAAGGACTTTGTTTCAACATCATGTATTGCAGGAAAGATTTTGATATTAATAAAAGTAATTGCACTCAGCTATTAAGAATATATATATTGATAGCTAATTATCACAAAAAAATTTATGCGATAAACACGAAATTTATTTTCTTTTCTTGCAACATAGGTAATTACAGATTCATCCAGTCGAACAACTTTATCGCTCGTAAATGTACCCGATACTTAAAAGACACTCAATATATTATGTAAATTAGCTAAATTCGATAAATATATTGGTCTAATAAATATACGATTTGTTTTTTAATTTATACATTTACATTCACAATATTCTTAATTTATTCTCATAAGCACTATTGAATCTCTGATATATTTATGATTATTTGAATATATTTAACGCAGTGGTCATGACTAAAAATTAAAAAGAATACTAGAAGTACATATGCGTGCAAATATTAACTGTTTTTTAACAGACGTTTGATAGTGAAATGAATAAAATAACAATTGTATCTGACGATTCGAAAAATTCTGGTTTGATGCATTTCTTTGACTTGGCAGAAAGTAACCGGAACGGAAAAGAAGATACTTAATCTAAGTTTCTGTTCGGAGAAACGATGACGCGGCCGCGTAGTATGGCGCAAAAATAGACAATCCCGACCAAGAAATAAAATGCAGAAACTCACGGTGAACAAAATGAAAGAGTTCGGAGGTCGACCAAAAAGATCGGCGTCCACGTAGCGAAAACAGATTGGATAAAAAGTCGCGCGACAGGCTTCCACCGAATAAACAGGATAAATCTGGATTCCTTCGCAAATAGCGATGAGTTTAGCGATATACTTGCATGATAATCGTTTTTGCACCATATCCTTCTACCTGAATGCAACCCAACTAACTGAATCGACATTGTGAATGCAACTGACCGAACGTTTTAGTAATACATAATAAAAAGCATCTATACCTAATTTGTTCTAATTATTGCACGTGGATAGACAAAATATTCAGAATATTCAAAGCAATTCATTTTAAAAAGATTGACAGGAATCTTTTTTAAACAGATCGACAAACTTATTATATTATAATCGATAAAAGTATAATTATTCATAACTATTTATTTAACTTGATAAGTAAAGAAGTATGAATGTTTTTCCGTGAATAAAATAATAGGAGAATAAATGAGTTGTTTAGCAAGCGTTTTTAGAGGATGGGAAAGATATACTTAAAAGAATCAAATGGAAATCTGTTTAGAAATAGTTGTAATTATGGAAATGCAATATTTGTAGAAATGGATAAAAAATAATTGGGTTTGATTAATGACAAAAGATTATCTGTTTCATGTCTCATTAATACTTGTGATATTGTCTGTGAACATTTTTATGAAAATAAGTAAAATATTTAATTTGGACTAACCGAATTTTTTGGGTAATAATTAAATATTTTAAATCAATGAATATTGTTAATATTTCCTAATATTATAATATCAATATACCATTAAAAGACCAATCTGCAGATAAATGAAACAATGAAATTAATCTTTAATACAAATATAAAAGAATGTAAATATTAAAAAATAACGTCAATTTAATTAGAACATTCGCTTTCTATTTATTCAAAGGTAATATAAAAAATGTCTAAATCTCGTAAACCTTGGGAGAAACGTTCCCACGGGCATCCTGTGAATATAGAATTTTTTAGTAAGTTTTTTCTTAGGCCCAGTGAAGACGAAGCAAAGGGTTATAAGCAAAACATCAAGGGCTAATTTTTTTTTAAATGAGAGCGTTCGCCACTTTCTGGTCACATGCATACAACCTTCGCACGCAACATTTCAACTTCTGGTCTTTCTTTTACCTCACATTTACATTACTTTTTCGCTAGACAATGTAATGTTATCAATAAAAAATTAGGATATCATAGAGATTGTATTGTAATGAAAAATTGTGCGTGTAATGAAAAATTAAGTTGCGTTATCTTTGAGTATGCTGAATTGAAATCATATCAAATGTTTGAATTAAAATTATGTTTATATTATCTCAGACTAGATCAAGTAAAAGAATTACTGCAAATGGCGAAACGACCATCATAATCTTCTGATCTAAAATAAGTGGTAAAACATATTATATCATATTTCTGTAAAGTAAATTAACTCAAATAGTCAAATAATTTGTTCTAACAATCATAAAGCCGTACACATACGAAAAGATGTAATAATAACAGCAATAACAATGTTACTTCTTTCGCTAAAAAAGAACCAACCAAAAAAGTAGAAAAAAAGCAACTTTACGGTTTTCCCGTGTTCATCCAACTTCAACAACATTCCAGCCGCAACGTAACACGTCGTCCAACAAAAAGAAAGACGAGCAAACGAACCAAGTGTACGCGTACGTATACATATATGTACGTTTCCCGCTACCCAGCCGCTCTTCTTCTCCCTTGGATCGCAAGGTTGAAGACTGATAAAAACTCAGCAGAAAAACTTCTCTATCATAGGGTTGGAGGGGGATACCAACGGGGCTGAGGGTGGAGGGAAAAGTGGTGGAAGCAAAAACAGCCTGAGAAAAGAAGAGATCAGATATAACGTCGAGGAACCCACGGGGAAGAAAGAGGGAGCACACGGTTCCAATAGAAGAGAGGAGGAAGAGACAAAGAATTCTTTCCGAGCTATTTGTTTTTTTTCGTTCGTTTTCTGCCTCGTTCTTCTGGGTCAGGCTTCTTCCGAGTTTTTTTTTATGCCGTCAGACTGATGGAAAGGGTGACGATATGCATATGTTTGAGGCGGAGGGCTGGACCAGTGAGTCCGGTTGTATCACTCGGGAGGATCAACGTATATTTGTATATATTTTATTCTAGTTAGGTTCTTCATGGGAGTGTTAGATCGACAGGTAAGGCAAGGACGCGACCGCGCATCACTTTTTGGGATTAAATCTTTTAGAACAAGAAGGGATAAAAAAACGAAAGAGTATGGGGATAGGAGTACGAGAGAAAATAAGAGGGATTTAAGCGTACCCCTCACGGTGGTAGACTGAAGAATTTCTTGCCTGTTAATTTATTCGCGAACGAGATAAAGGTCGGATGGATTCCTTCCTTGTGGGAATATTCTGAATATGTACTTCGTTCTTATGAAGGACCGAATGGCTTACGAGTTTTGATAGACAAACCGTTTTCTAAGCGATTGATTGTCTTTGGATAGAAAGGAATATTTCTTAATCCTTGACTGCTATGGTGAAATGAAAATAACTTTCTAGCAAGGCTTTGAGGTATAATCGAATGTAAAACGTAAATGTGAATCTTTCTAGGCAAAAATGGGGCTCAGTCTAATTCAAAATTACCGAGCGTGTCGCATTTGAATACCATCTGTAAAACATCTTAAGTATTTCAAAAGCCCATATTAACATTTAAGAATTAAGTTCAACTTAAGAACGGAAATTTTTGTACGCTATATAACTAGATATGATACTAATTTTATCAGGTGTTCAACTAAATATGTCAATGACTGTATTATAGAGATAGTGAATTACAATATGGAAAATGATTAATGTATCGTTAAAGAAAAAAGGTTTCATATATTTTATATCATACTCGGTATAATAGGAATTCGTTTCTAGCATTTTAAATGTCGGATCAATATAAATATTAGCAACGTATACGCAGCTGCTTATTCTAACGAGCTCTTTCATTCCGTTTGTGTACTCTGCACGTCTTCTGAACGAGTTTTCTGTGCATACCTCTGTTCCCGACGTTAAAGAGATGCCTGAATGTAATCTGAATACGATCAAGAAATTGTGCGATCCGTGGGTGGATGCACTCGAATGCGGGTTAATTCGACAAACCGGAACGAGAACTAGAGCGATTTGTGAAGATACGGTGATATAAAAGAACATAACCCTTTTTTCTGTCCAATCCTTTGAAAATGAAAATTGTGTTGCTGAAAATTTAAATAAGAAAGGTAATAAAAAATTAGAAGGTAGAATTGAAAGTGTCATTTTAATGATTCTTATTTATGGCGAGTTTTAATCTTTCAATTTTCTAACACAAATTTAAAATTTAATATTTTAATAAGAAATGAAGGTAATAAATGCAAGTATGTATATCTTTTCATCTTTGATTACGAATATTAATTAAAAATAATAATCATCTTTTACAACACTGGGAATTATACAAAAATAATATTATTATCTCAAAAATAAAATTACTTAATCGATCTTAATTTTTCAATCATCGATTAATATTTATATCTGCTTGCTTGAATAAGGAACAATTAGGTGCAATTAAAACATCAAAGTTTTCTTTTACGACCGATATCAGAAATTATTAAATTTTATTTTCGCAATTGTTAATTGAAGGACACCATATATGCACGACATGGTATCAAAGGGATAAAATTAAATATGTTTTGTTTATGATAGAAAGAAAGGAGATAATCGTAAAATAAGAAACCGGGCAGGTTTGGGAATGCGAGCTATGGCTGCTATCGTAAAGACGTTTAATTTGAAAAAAATTCTTGGCTCGATAAGTTCTAAGTAAGCGCGGGAATCCGGCAAACTTGCCGCAAAAAGTTGAAGATTTTTTGTTAAGTTGCATAGCGACAGAGCAGTGAGCAAGTGGCTGTTTTTACACGAGTTTCGGCCTCAAATTTATAGCGCGCCAAATTATCCCGGTGTTTCGAATAGGCCGCGACAGGCATGCTAATTCTAAGCAAACGGTCATTCAGTTCGTTTGAAATTAAAACACGAAAACGTAGCGTCGCGTTCCTCCCATTACTTCGATAGGACAGAAAACTAAATAGTAAAAAATATAGAAATAAAGAACAACTTAGGTTAAATCTAAAAACAAAAGACAGACTTAGCCTCTCTATTTCTCGAGAATTATAAGTCGTTCGTATGACGAAAAAAGGTAAGTATGTATGTACTGTGGGACCTCCAGTATGCGAAGATTTACTGTTTAAATGTTCTATTACTATTATGCGGACAATGCGTATTTCTTTCCTCCAATAGTGCTTTATTATCAAAATAAATGTGGACGTGTTGTACATCAATAGCAAAAATTAACAAAATTAATTAATAAAATAGTTAAAATTTATAAAAATTATTGTCTCATTAAAAAATTTAAACAATAAAAAATTCATACTATTACTATCACTATTACTATTACATTTACTATTGTAACAAAAACCTAACTACATATTATAGTATAGTATAATAAAAAAGTTAAACGTTCTTTTCTTGTCCAAAAATCTTTATGCCTTTCGATCATTGCTTTAGGTAATTTTGATTTTTTACTCTTTATGAGAATAACAAGTGTTCTAGAATTACAGACACATAAATAATTAAAAAATATTACATTTACATTATACCTTACTCTTTGCAATTGTTCTTGCATTATTCTTTTTGAAATATCAGATAGTAATTACGAGGGAATACAAATGTTTAGTAGAATATTACACACATTATTATATATATATCGAATAACAATCCGAAGAGTTCGAAGATTTCTCAAAGATGAAAATTAAAACTTCCTTATGCAAACAATCATATCTTTCCATTAACTGAAATACTAGAAGTTCTTCAAAACGCAAGCATCGCAGAAGCAAATAAGGACCAATTCTTTCTCCTCTAATTTCATATTTAGGAATTACTAAGCAATTTCTAATGCGTAAGGCCGATTCGATTCGTATAATAATTCTCTTCGATGTTTCGACACGAGGCAAGATAAGGGAGGGAAAAAATGGAGCAGAAGAAGCAGAAATTGAGAAAAAGGCAGAGGAAGGTAAGAAAAAGAGGAAGAGAAAGGGAGTGGAAAAAGAAGGAGCAGCCATTTGCAGCCAGTGGACCAACTGCCGTCTTCGAGAGATATCCTCTCTCGCAATTTCAACTTTCGGAGAAACGTCAGGCAAAACCGCGAAACCAGCGCTTTTTTACCATTTAGTCTGCAATGGTCAACTCAGCGCTCGCGATCGCCTTCTATACTGTTATATCCTCCTCCGTTGGCTGTTTCGTCTTGTAAGAAACTGACAAAAACCGTTCTCGCAATAGTTGCTCACCAATGGCGGAAGAAAAAGCGTCTTTTTGCACGGCGCGACGCTTTTTGTCCGCTTCCTGAGTCATGCCTCTTCCTACCCAGAGTAGACAAAGCACATACACTATGCGCGTAACTGTGTATCTTTGCGCTCTGTATACGTGTATCTCACAGATCGTAAAAATGGAACTTTTTCAGCGAGGAAATTGAGATATATAATATCAGGTTAGGCAAGGGATAAATAATTGTAACAATCGAGATACTGTTGGGTTATTACGGCGATAGACGTTCGTTTTTGTAATATCCGTAATTATAATTAATAATAATCGTATTTTGAGGTGAGTTGCAGTAGATTATACAAAATTAATTTCTGAGATAATTTAGGGATTTTGCAATATGAATGATGAAGTTTGCTCTTGGTATGTATTAGGAAAGTTAATTATAATAACTTGAGTGATACTAATATAAGTACTTACATGTGTAATATTTTTATCAGAGAAATAAGAAACAATTATCCTTTTTTATCAATAATTATTAATTGATTAATGCCTTTGAAAAATTCATTACTTCAAGAGTAACAAGTTTTTTTTTAAAAGATGTAAGTAAACGGCGAAAAGAAATAAAAATTGAAATAGATAAAAATGCATGAATACTAATGAATATTTTTATTATTAAACGATGACGAAAAAGTCAAATTTACATGAATTATAAAGATTCAAAGGTGCAATGACTTATCAGCCATTTATTTAACAATAACATATTGTTTGAATAAGTTAATGCAATTTGCTTTGATAAATCAGTAAGAGTCAATTTTTAGAAAATCTTTGTTTTGGTATTTAAAGAAATATTAAGACTATGTTTACAAATTTGCTACTTATAATTAATATTTACCAAGCAATCATTCAGGCATGTCAAGCTATTGATACTAAACACTATAATACTGTAAGAATACTATTTACGACAGTGATTAGACTAACGGTGTATTTATATAAATAAAATAGTATTTGTGAAGTATCTCGGTACTCGAATTTAAAAAATTATAACATAATTACATAAATTACAAAGAAAGTACGGCATCAGAAGTTAATTGAAACCGATGCGATCATTTTCTTAATCATCAATTTTGTCCAAACATGTTACAAACAAAAATTTAAATTTACTATCATTTTTCTGTTTTAGAAGAAAAACAAGATAACCTTACAGAAAAACAATTAAGAATGAACATTAACTTCTGTCAATATTTGCATGAAAATCTAAGCACATACCAATAAATCTATTTAAGTACATAAGCATATAATATCATAATCTCTGAAAAACTATGAAACATTTGACATTTAAACACATAAAAACCATAAATTTAATATAGCTAGAAACTTACGCGTGCCGTTGATGTTTCTGCTGAGTATCTTGGGCACAGCAGCGGTGACACCGGAAACGGATGGAACAGTAGGGACAGTAGGGATAGTGGACAGCACGGCAGCAGGCTGCTGATGCTTAGTTGGCGGGCTCGCCACCACGACCACGGGATTCTGTATGGTGCAAGTGGCCGAAGTCAGAGCACCAGAACCACCGACACCAGTAACCGTGTTGGTCGGCGCCGATGCCACTGGAGAAGATGTACCAATACCGCAGCTTGTTGTTACCGCCGCTGTCGTCTCCTCCGGCGTAGGTCCAAGCACACGATTCTCCATTTTCAACTGTTAACTCCACTTTCCGTTCTTTCCTCCCCAAGAGGATCGCACCGAGGCGTTACCTCCCACGATACTCACTCACTGCACTCGAGCAACAATGTTTGACGCATTCAAAAGTATCAAAAGATGTATACATTTATGTTATTATTACATCTCCAGCACGAGGAACACGTCATAAGACAATGTTAGTGAGAATTGTTCGAGCAAGTTGAATGATTATATTTTAACATTATCGACTGATAGGCCGGTGAAAGTGTAATAGAACGATTAAATAAAATAGCGAGGACACCGAACGATTAAGATAACGAAGATACCGGTAAAAGTGTAAAGAAAGATTATCAGCTAAATATGAAAAACATTTTTAATATCTAAAAAGTAAAAAAAAGAAAAAAAGGAATATAAGTTGTACTCTTATAAGCATCGATGGAATTGGTGGCACTTGGAACGCGTGTGAGTGTAATCGTGCAAATCAGTCTAATACAGTAACTTTCTATGGAACAGTTATTTGTTAGATATTCATCTCCTTCAGAAGCACCGATAGTCTTTTTTTAATGCAATTGCGTAAACTTATCGAATACGTGTGTGTATGTGTTCTTAAATTAGTATTATTGTTAACCGAGAGAAGCAAATAAAATAAAGGAGATCGTGCTAACACTTCGAAAAGCAGCAGCGAGACACTTAGAACGATGACGCAGTGCACATTGCCGGCCATCGAGTGATTCCACTACGTGTCTGTGCTATGCCCCCTCTACTCAACTACACAACGTGCAATATTACCCCCACCACTGCCATATTCACGTGCGGTTATCCCTTCCTTCAACGATTCCCCCACCATCTTGAGACAATGAGAAACGATGGACACTACTGCGTTAACCAGAGTACGTAAATCTCAAATTCTTCCGCTTCCCAATTCCCACATTAAGTAAATAATAAATACATTTGTCTTTTTGAGCGTCCGATTTATATTTCACTTAAATTTAATGTTCTGTTTCGTTCAATAAATTGTAGGCTATCGGATGTGACAAATAGAGTTAAGAGTTCGTAAAAGTATTAAAGTTGCGAATGATTATAAGAATAACGCGCGAATATTGGTTCCCGCGCGTTTGAAAGGTATATTATTTCTTTCATTTGAGGTTAAAATATTATATTGACTTGTTTAAGTAATTAATGCTATTGCTGAAGATAATTATAAAGAAAGTTGTCAGATAACAATTTAATAAGATATATCAACAGGTAAAGTGTTGAAAATTTGACATTTCATAATATTTTAAACTGTTGAATTACTTCTGTTTTATAACAATCAGCATTAGAACTTAGAAACAACAAATACTCTCAACTTTTAATAAATCCATACCTACGGTGTATTGTATTGTGTTTTTAAAATAAATACACAGTATTCTTCTGAATTAAAATTTGTTGAAAGAACTCATTTTGTTCAACAAAAGCTTAACGCTAATAAAACATGGAATTATTATCCATTAACTCAGTTTTTATTTCAATATTTACTATTATAATCTAATTAACCTGCTACTTACGCGAATTTTCATAGATTTTTCTTAAATTCCCAGGACGTTGAATGAATAATATTCGTGATAATTTAAAAAATCTTCCAACGATCACCCCATCGGCTAGTTTTATCATTTTCTCTACATAGGTAACTACATGCTATCTGTATATGTAGAACATATATGCCCCTCCTTAGACTATGATGTCGATGCAAAAAATGTCTCCCTACCATCCCTACTATCTTCACTGTCCTGGTAAACGAGTGGTGGTAAAAGAGACAGAAAGAAGATGCGTTGTAAAAAGCTATCTTACCGCCCCTCGACCTATGCAGCCCCTAGAAGGAACGTACGACCTCTTTACTTCACCATTGGTCCGCACACAGTCAACATTTTTGCAAGTTATCTCTTACAATTCCTCGAATTATCCATAAAATTCGACTAAATTTTTGCTAATTTATTTGACGAGAAAAAGGGGGAAAATTCTGAAGGAATAGTGGTTCCACGTAGAGGTAAAAGTTAATGGATTCATAGTTTTTATTACTTTTTCGTTTTATATGATAGAATATAATAGAATAAAGTTAATATTTTGTAATTAGTTAAATAATATAACAACAATATACACAAAAAATGATATTAATAAATAAAAATAAGCGATAAAGGATAAAATTAAAGATTGGGAAAATAAATTATATTTACAATTAATTTTCTTATTAATATCAGATCTTGATATCATATTCCTAGATAACTAAAAGTGCTCTACTTTATCACTACTAAAAATAGAACAAAAAATGAAGAAATAGAAAAAGCATCAAAATATATCAATTATGTGTACAATTTATTTTCTTACCATTACCATTTCTCACGATGGCGGTAGATGATTCTTCATTTTTTGCTTGGCATCATAGTTCTTTTACTAGTCTAGTCTGCTACTCTTGCTTCTGCCAGCCTTATTTTTACACCCATCCACCCACTACTATTATCACCGCCGTCCCTGTTCCTCCCTCCCGCCATACTATTCCCACTCCATTGGCCTACCTTTACCGCGCCAGTGGAAATAGAGGGAAAGATTTTTATTCTCGTAAATGGAAAAACCAGGCTGGAGAGGGAGGTTTTGCCAGTCAACCGCTGCTGCGAGCGAAATTTTTTGCTTTGCCCCTCGTCGTCGACAAGCTCGTCGAAGGGTACGTTAGGAAAGACGGGGTTGAGGAGTCTGTTGAAGTTTATCTTGCAGATAGATTATATTGTTTGTTTGGATTCTTATCTAATAAAGATTTGTTTATTGAATTATGCGCCAATTACACATTAAATGATCACATTAGTAATATAAAAACTTGAATATTTTTAACAATGAAATAGAAAAATTTTTGTTAAATAATGGTTAAAGTAATTAGTTATAATTAATAGTAGTTAAATAGTTATATAAAATGAAGAAATATATAGTAAATATCTTATCCTTCTAAATTCAATTTATAAATTCTACTATGCAGTATATATATGCTCCTCTATGTTTAATGCTCTATTTTTTTCTAACAATACGAGTTGAAAAAAAAATATTAACATCTGATTTATCGATCACCGACATAATTCCTTGGATACGCGTCATATGCAAATTTCTGAAGCCTGAGAAATAATTTAGGAAGGGTTTGAACAGACGGTGGTCAGCTTTTTTTAGTCAGAACCTCTTGTTCCCAACTTGGAAGAAAATAACAAAAAATATTGAGTTACGCGTTCCCCCGACGATGAAACTCGTGAGACTTTCAACCGTGAGACTGTATCAAGGTGCATCATTCATTTAACCCATTAATTTCTTCAATATTAAAAACCTAGTGAATAAAAGACATAAAAAATTCTCTTTTTCATCGTTATAAAATATATTGATTAAATATATATTCTGTAACAATCAGAAATTTTTAATTTGTTTACTGGTTTTGTAAAGTTTTATATAGATTATAATATTCAATAACGTTTGCAATATAAAACTGTATCCAATTCAAAAAATACTTCTGAAGATGAAAGTTTTCTTTCTTATTAAAAGAAATATATAGAATGTACAGTATTGTGGAGAAAGAAGTAATTAAGTATGGTTAAAACAATGCAATTTTTTAACATTTATAATTCTACTATTTTACGTATTTTATAAATGCGAAGGGCAGTAAAATTAATACAATTAGTTAACGACTGATGGTTAAAAACTAATTGTACATTGGCAATATTTATCGAATATTTAGGTCACCTTAATGCTATACATAGTTGTTACACTGTTTTCAAAAGAGAATACTCTCGCTTTGTTACTTATAGATTGATATACACATATATAGCACATTATTGGTTATTCATCAATCCTTTATAAACGCGCGTCAATATAAATGCATAAGGTTATGCTAATAACCTTAACCTTAAATAATAATAATAAAAGGTTATAATAATAGTAAAACGTATTAAAATTACCAAATATTTAAAATAAATATCGAATTTCAAAATAAATTGATAACTTATATTACCCTCATACAAAACTTTCTAGGAACTCGCGAACACTTATATGCGTAAATTAGTACTATATGTCTTTTAAAACATTGGACCATTTATACGGATTTATGCAAAACATTCATTGAATTAAAAAGTAAAAAAATCGATAAAGTACAAAATACGATTTTTTTTCGTGGCAAGTACACAAATAGATGGAAGCAGCGTAAGATCATACACAACCATATTCGTACCACACTTGATTACCTACTTTTGAATCTTTGTCTACAGGAGTTTCTATAATTGTTTCTTCTTGCCCTACATCCTTCATTCCACTATTGTTAAGATTGTTTGATTCGTTTATAACTGCTGATACTTTATTGTATATCAGAACCGGTCGTGGTTCTACTTGCACCTCCGATCGCGAAGTTTGTTCCAATAATATAGACCGTCTATCATCTCCCTGTTCCTGTAATATTTATTTCAGATATCCGAAAAATATTCCACTAGAATTAAAAGATAAAAAGATCATAGAACTGTAAATTAATAAATTCATACTGGTACGGTAGTTGATGGTGGTGGAGAATCATCAGTGTAATACACTGTTCTTCTAGTCCCTGGATGACCAAGAGACAATGTATCTGATCCAAGAGCTCTAGTTGATCCTTTAATTGATTTCATAGAATTGTTTTATTAATATTCTTTTATTTTTAACTTATACGTTTCCAATAAGATCATATTTACCTGCTAAACGGTGATCTTCTGTACTAGCGTCAGAGTCATTTCCACCAGATTCTGATTCATAAGGTTTTCCTTCTGAGTTTTTGAGATCTTCCGCCCAAGATCGCCGATTCTAATTTATGCAGAGTTTAAACATAAAGTTTATAACATTCATTTGTTTTTGTATTAGATGCTTTTGTATCAATTTGCTTACCTTATTGAGAAACTCAGATCCAACTTTTCGAACTCTTCGAACGAAGTTAGCTCCAAATCCTTTTCTTCAATACACATGTAAAGAAGGTATATTACAAATTAAGAAAGTGTACAATTAAAAATATATATTTTAAATTTTTCATAATAAATAAAATTGTATACAAAAGTAAATGGACTTACTTTTTTGGAGTACAACTATCTAACTTTCTATAATGTTCCATTATTTTGTCTTCCAATTTTTCTTTTTGTCTATATAAATGATTCACTTTGTCTCTGTAATAAAAATTATCGCATTAACATATTAGCTATCATAGGAATATTATTTAAATATTGTCATTTTAAAGTACTAACGTATATATTTTTTCTTCCATGTGATAATGTTCTTTATCTTCAAGAGAATGAGTCAAAAGTTCATGATATTGGCTAAACAACAAAGTAATATGATCCATCAACGATCGTCTATCATTATCTAAGCCGGAATTCATATGCAATAACACCTAAAAGGAAATGTGTAAGATAGCAATAAATATATATTAAATGCATTATTAAATAACCCAACATAAACATTTGTTAGTACCTCACATCGTTGATTTAATTTATTAATTTGAAGTTCTAAATTAGAACATCTTTCATCTCTACTGCTAAGCTCGCCTTGCATTTCTGTTAACTTAAGGCTTAGTCGATTCGTTTCAATTTTGTTTTTCCTATAATCCTCTTGTAAATTTCTATACTCCATTTTCAATTTTTCTGTAGCAGTATACAGATTTCTAAAATCATCCTAAAATAATTAAAAAAGTAAATTCGTAATTCAATACAATAATAGTACCTGCCTTTAACATTTGTTTACTACCTTCAGCTTTGAATGTTCTCCTCTCAAGTTATTCAAACTCTTTGCATCATTCACCAATGATTCCTTTTCAGTTTGTAATGTCTTATTTTTTCCTTTCAATCCTTCATAAGATTCGCGTAACATTCTAACTTCATTTTTTACGTCTCGTAAATTTGACTTGAGAGCATCGTGTTCGTGAAAAAGATTTTCATATTCGTTATTTAATTGTTCGTGCAAAGATTGTAAAGTGACTTGATCATGAACCAGTTGGGTGTATATTTGTTGATGAGCACTGCGTTCTTTCAACAACTAGAATAAAAAATGTAATTCTCAATATTCAAAAACATATTTAAAAAAAATTAATTTCAAATACTTACTTCTTCTTTTTCAGCAACAAGTTGTGAATTTGCAAGTTGCAAGGCTGTATGTTGTGCTGCTAAAGAATTATTTTGAGACTGTAATGTTGTTATCTGTACTTGAAGTTTCGCATTTTCAGACAGGAGATTTTCCGATGCTACTTGTGCAGCAGCCAATTTCACATTTAAATGTTCCTGTTCTTTCTAGAAGTAAAAGTAAAAAATTATATTGTATATCATTATGTTTTGTAAAATTATGAAAAATATCTTTTTACTTTAATTATACTTTATCTGTACGGCTTCAACATACCTTGAGTGCTTCTACTGTTGCTTCTAGTGTATTATGAATATTATTAGTTGCATTATTCTCGGAATTTGTAGTTTCAGATACTGACTTTTCACAACAGCAGGAATTATTTGATTTTCTTATATAATCGACGACTTCCGGAATTTGCGCGATTCTGTAATTATTAATTAATAATTGACATTTAGTAGCTTCTTTCATATTAAACTTTGTTCAAGAATTTGAAATTTCATTACTTTTTAACAATATTATCCAATGGCAATGACAACAACATGTTATCACTGAGTCCAAGTTTTTCTAGAACTGTATATAATTGTTGAGTATTCAATTTTTCAGCTACTAAATTCGATTGCAGAATTTCTAACGTTTCCCTATCAATAGCTGCTCGTGAATCAAGCTCCTTACTAGATCTTTCAATTTCTTGTAATCTAAAAATAAATAATTTTGCAAAAGATATTCCTATATTAAATAAGCATATATATTTCATGTGAAATACTTTATACCTTGAAATTTGTGTAACAGAATCATGAAGTTCCTGTTCAAGTTGCATTACTTTCCTTTCTAGAACTTCAATACTATTTGTTGCTTTATCTAATGCAACATCTTTTTCCTGAAATTTATTTCGTTAGGTAAAATTTAATTCAATACTTTAAAAAATTAAAATTATAGAATAACTTTTAACAGAAAAATTAGAACATTGTAATTTAGAATATAAACTGAAATATTATAGAATAATATAATCAAAGATAGAGCCACTCAAATTGACTCTCGTGAACAAAGACACTTGTTGCTCCCGCGGACAAATGATGTTGACAATTTTTAAAACAAAACGGTGACAACAGTGATAAGGGAACTGAGCTTATACATGCGTAACTTTAATTTAAAGTAGTAGTTTAAAAAAACTATAGATTAAGAATAAAAAATCACAGAACAATTAATCACTCCAGTAAAAATATCTTATAAAATTCATACTTCTATTGTTTCTCGATATCGATGCACATCGCGCTGTGCTATATCTTTCTCTCGTTCTACTGCCACAAGTTTTGATTCAAAATCAAGACACTTGGAATTAATTTCTTTTACGTTATTTTCTATAATTTTTAATTCTTCAACTTTTTGATTGACAAGCTCTAAACTACGTTCTAAATCATCTGCTCGTCTTTGTACGCTTTCCAATAAAGACTGAACTCGTTGTTTTTCTTTCACTGCTGTGTCGCAATTTTTTTCCAGTTCTATCATTTTCGTATGTTGAGTCTAAAAATTGATAAACAAAAAAAAAAACGTTAAATATTAAAATATCAAGATACCATACATAGAATTTTTATGATATACTTGGAACTCCTGTTGTTGTTTCTCGGATGACGTCCTTTGATTTTGTAATGAGTTCTGTAATTTTTTGTTTTCTTCGAGTGCTTGCTTCCAAACCAATTCTAAATCCGAATTTTGTTGTGTTAATCTTTCAATATTATCATTTAACGATTCGATCTTCAATTGCAGCTTCTTCTTTTCTTTTTCTAATTCCAACACACGAGATGAATTTTCATGAAAGGAACTTTCTTTTAAGGAGTCTATTAAATTAACCAATCGACGATTTTCTAATTCAAGTTTCAAAGCCCGTGTTTGTGCATTATTTGTCAATTGTTCAGACAGCCTATTATCAGTATGTGCTAAATAATATACAAATCTACATTATATTTATATACGATCGATAAATAAGGTGTTAATGTATATTAAAAATAATTTTCCTTATTACCTGGTTCTTCAGAATCACTTATAGAACTATCTAAGACAGCTTCATTTGCGGCAGCTTTCGTTAATTTATGTAATTGAGTGTTTTCTTCAATTAACTCTTGATATTTTTCTTTATCAGCTGCACGTTCCAATGCCATGTCATTCACTAATTGTTTAAATTTAAGAATTTCAGACTCGAGTTCCAGTACTTTATCTGCCCTCCTTCTTGATGAATTTAACTGATCCTCTAGCATTTCCCTAGTCTCTATCAAAACTCTAAAATAAATGAGATAGGGTGATATTTCATATAAAGAAAATATAATGAAATTATATTCGAAATATATGTACAATATATACTATATACTTATATATACTAAACGAAATATATCTAAAATACCTATTATCTTCACGTAGCTCCTCTATGCGTGTTTTATAAAATTCTATATCTGTAAGTTTTTCTTTATATCTTACTACTTCTAATTCCAATCGATCGGCACGATCTGCTCTTTCCATTACCGCATCTAATTCGTCTCTATAAGACTTTGCTGTGCGTGCTTCATGCATTAATTCTTGGTTCTGAAACAAGAATAAAAATTTATATATTATTAATACTTACTAAAAAAATTAATATGTACAGAAAATATGATGCTTTACCTCTTGTCTTAATTTGGTTAATAACATCTTATGGCACTCGAGTTCTTCTTTACATTCCAACAATGCTTCTGTTTTTTCTTCTCTGCAAATATATCACAAAAAAAAAAATAGATTAAGCATAAAAATAACTAAAAATATATATACATAAAAGAGATAATATATACAATTCTTGTCGGTGTTTTCTGACTCTCGATTTGCAGTCAGCCAATTCAACTGCATAGTGATGATTATCATCACGTTCTGATTTAACAACAGGGTTAGATTGTTGCACTTTGTTTATTTCTTCAGCTCCCAAACCTCCGTTTATAACAACATCCCTCCATTTCTGTTATATCAGTAATATTTTATACATTCTTAATAAAACATTTTGTTAAAAGATAATATTGATAAAATAAAATTACCTGACGATATAAATCTAGTTCTTGACTAAGCACTCTCATTTTTGCAAATAAATATCTTATATCTAAATTATCCAATGAATCTTCATTAATAACTATGTTTTGATGATCTGTGACCTAGTAAAGTATTGTTAAATTTTGTTATCACACTTAGTGTAGACAATGATATAAAAATCTAGAAAACATACCTGTTTAATACATTCTACTATTGCAAGTTGAGTCTGAACATTTAATGCTTTAATATTAGTGATAAATTTTTCTTTGTTAGGACACTGGACAGCACAACCAAGGAGTAATAATAATAACAATTTCATTTCACCAATAAATGATTGCGGCTCCTTGCCTAAACTTATTATATCTGGTAACTTCAGGATTAAATGACTTAATTCTTCTTCATAAAATTGTTTCATATTATCTACTACGACTTGCAAGTTTTTCATGCGAGTTATTATATTTCCTTTTGAAGGTATTACTGCATTATACAGTGGTTCTGGATCTCTATGAGATATAAAACATGTAAGAATACTAAATATAGATTTTTGTAAGAAAAAAAGTCAAGACAAATTTAAATACATAGAAATACTTACATTTGCAAATATACATTATGTAATAATACACCATCCACCAAATCATTGTAATTGCTTAATAAGTTAGGATCCTCTAAGCAACTGGCAAACTGTTATATAAAAAAGTATATTTCATTAACTAATTCTCATTAATAGGATTAATAATAATAGTCAAAAATCTTTTAAAACTAATATCATGAATCATAGAAAATAAATCATAAAATTCTAGGAAATAAAAAACTTACCCATGTTACTAAAGGTCCACGCAATAGATCATTAATTTCAGAAGATGCCATTCTTACACGCTTTCACGTTAATTATTAAGACAGTACTTAATAAATAACACTACCATTTCTTCGTATAGAAAGATAAAAATATGTAATGTTAGTTTGCAAAATAGTTGAATATGAGGTAGAAAAAAATATTAAATTTTTTAATACAGAATATGTACTCGAGAATGCATTTAATTCTTTCGTAGATGAAATATCTATGTATAATACTTTTTAATTTTACGTCTCCCTAAATTTTAAACTTGGTGAAATGTAATAAATTATATAATATTAATTTCTTTAGAAGAATTGTACATTATATATGACAGAATATACTAATATATGCAGACAAATTTAAAAAGATCATAGTTTTATAAAACTAAATATTTTTTTAAGTTTGCAATTTAGGTAAAAAATAAATTATCGACATATAATTAATTGTGCATCTGTGTATATACATTAATATAATTGAAGGATTTTGTTATTTCAAGTAACAAATTATTAGCCTCATAATTAATTTCAAACGACGCTAATTAATTTAATATTTCAATAACTTTATCATACAAGATTTCATCTAATCCTCGATATTTATTCAGTAGTCACACTTTATGTATATTTTACTATAGATGCAACTTAAAAGGGAATATAACCACATAATTCTATATGCACATTCGATATAAAACATATCGTTTCACTTTTACGACAGAATTATTTAATATATTATCGATATTTGTCGAACCTTATGAAACATCGTGTGATTTTTACAAACACTAAATTAAAACGATCAAGTATTTATGTATTATCTGATATTAGGTTACGGTTACACTGGTGCGTATTCGAATGACTATCTCCTCGTTCATATACATACTTCGACCGTACATGAACAACAAAATGGATGGATATTTGGACGATCAGTTCTGTGGTACATACTATATATATAAAATGGACATAGATTCGTAGATTCTTACTATCTCATGGACAATTCTTTTCGTGGACAGTCCTATTAAAAGTGATAGATTAGAGCGGGAAAAATAAAATCTTTATTTGAAAAGAGGAGTATATCATAATTTGTTTCAAGATCTGTTGAATCAACCGAATCGATTCTAAGAATATTTTAGATTGAATATAGAAACATTTTTTTATATTCTATGTGGGTGGAACTAAAGAAAAATTTAATAAATAATCGGGCAAAAAAATTAAATTGATTTGAATAACGTATACGGATAAATACGGATGACATTGGACGACCAATGGCGAGCAGTATAATGTACAACCATTGATTTTAACGCGTTTGATTCGTTGATGAACGAATATAAGCTACACTGGTTACTAGAGTATATTCGGACTTTCAGACTGACTCGGATAACTATAGTTCGGTATGATATAAATAACGTAACCGTGGTAGGGCTCTGGCTCTGATTGTAGCCTTAATTATAATAAAATCATCGTACGTATAACCTCTTGCATGTATGTTATTGTTCTTTAATAGAAATTTAATTGTAACCTTATCTTATTCTAAATTTTGAAAATATCTGTCATTTTATTAATACATACAAATAAAAACAAATCAAACTATCAAACTAATTACATATATGTAACATATAATAACTAAGGCATATATGTATATTCGTGAAACAAAGTTATAACGATTTTTTAATAATAATTCTTTTTATTTTTTTATATTTTTATATTTTTCTTTACATTAGCATACTGCTTTTTATTTTTTGGATAAACGTCCCAATTTCACGTTTTATCATTACAGCATGCCAACTGATTATTTGAATGTGTTTGAAGGTTTCAACTTTCATTATTTTTGAATGAACATTATAATTTCTACCAGTATAAGATATTTAGTAGATTATGAAAGATGATTCAAGTATTAAGAAAACAATTTTCAAGAAATTATAAAAGACACAGAAATGTTAATACATGGTCATCTCTAGCAACAGCATTCAATTCCATTAGTAAAGAAAAATATGGTTTTGATTTCTTAAAAAAGGAAACTGTGAGTAATTTTTATTTCTTATGATATCTATAGCTATTTTAAACAATATATTAAAAGTTTTAAAATTCTTCTGTATTGCTATTGTATATATAGGGACTATTTGGAATACCTGAGTTAAAGACATCAGAAGGATTTAATATTTTAAAAGACCAAGCAATATCTCAAACAGATGCACTTATAACAGAATCTATAAGTCAAAATAGAAAACGAAAAATGGTGGAAATTTTTGATGATATGTCTGATACGTTATGTAAAGTTGCAGATTTAGCAGAGTTCATTAGAGTTGCACATCCAGAAAAGCAGTTTGTTACAGCTGCAGAGAATACTTGTCTATTTGTTAGTGGTA
Source organism: Bombus bifarius (assembly GCF_011952205.1). Taxonomy (NCBI): domain Eukaryota; kingdom Metazoa; phylum Arthropoda; class Insecta; order Hymenoptera; family Apidae; genus Bombus; species Bombus bifarius. The sequence continues at coordinate 495,407 of NW_022884412.1, read as the reverse complement.
TTGTAGAGAAGTAATTACCTTTTTGTAAAAACTATATAATCAATCAATATTTATATTATTTTTAAACACTATCTTTAAATAATATGAAAATTACTTAAAAATTTGTCAGGTTAAATACTCATCGTGAATTGTATAATGCATTAAAACATGTTGTGTACAATGGAGATACTCAAGAAACATCTCTAGTGGATAAACATGTTGCAACATTATTCTTGTCTGATTTTGAATTATGTGCTATTCATTTACCAGAGTCTATAAGAGAAAAAGTTGTACAGTTGAATTATTATACGTTACAAGTATATATTATAATATTACATTGTATTACATTATGTTTGTCAACTTTTTATATGATTGTATTTTTTGAACATAGGTAGGCCAGAAATTTATGGCAGGTACTAGTAATCCAAGAGCAGTAGATGCTAATTTTGTTCCACTTAATGTAAGGCAATAGTAAGTATTGCAATTAAATAATTTTGAAAATAACAATGTATTTCTTTCATATGAGATTTGAATATTTTTTTAAATGTTTCACAGTTTCACACAGAAAGATAATAAAATACATGTTCAAGGACTTTATGTAGATTCTCCTAATAATCTTGTTAGAGAAACAGCATATCGTATATTTCTATATCCTGATGAAGAACAAGAATATCTTCTACAAGAACTTTTGAACTCCAGACACATTTTGGCTAAACTATGTGGTTTCCCATCCTATGCTCACCGGTAGTTTCAAACATTTGTTGATACAAATGAAATTAATTAAAACCAGCTAACATTAGCTATATTTATTATGTATTAAAAGTGAATAATTTATAGAGCTGTTAAAGGAAGTACTGTAGAAAGACCTGAAGTAATATATGAATTCCTTAATATTTTAAATAATAATCTAAAACTTAGAGCAATGCAAGATTTTAATGAGATGCAAAAGATGAAAGACGCTGAATCGCCTGTAAAACAGGTTTACCAAATTTATTAAATTATGAAAATAAATTACACTATCTTCTGTTTTTAAACATTTTTATTTTTCGTATGTAGAAAATAATGCCGTGGGATACAGCATATTTCACAACAAAAGCAAAAAGGACTTGGTTGAATATGTCCATTACTGAATTTGCTCCATATTTTTCACTTGGTGCTTGCATGGATGGTATTAATATATTAATACAAGCATTGTATGGCATTCGATTGGAGTATGTACCAGTTTTATGTGGTGAAGTTTGGGCAAGCAATGTACATAAAATTGCTGTAATAGACGAAAATGGAGAGGTTTTGGGTTATATATACTGTGATTTCTTTGAAAGAGAAGGGAAACCTAATCAAGATTGTCACTTTACCATTAGAGGTGGAAGGCAACTTCCAGATGGATCTTATCAAGTATAGCTTAAACAAATAAGAAATATATAAAATATAAAATATTAATTTAACAAAATTTTAATCACTATTCAAATATTTGATTTCAGAATCCGATAGTAGTATTAATGTTATCATTGCCAGTTCCAACATGGTCAAAACCATGTTTACTTACTCCTGCCTCTGTAGAAAATTTATTCCATGAAATGGGCCATGCATTACATTCTATGTTAGGTAGAACAAAATACCAACATGTAACTGGAACCAGATGCAGCACAGATTTTGCAGAGGTTCCAAGTGTTTTAATGGAATATTTTGCAAGTGATCCAAGAGTAAGTTATATTCTTGCAACTTAAATAATTATTAAATGAATTTTATTTTTTTGATCATATGACATGTATTATGATATCTATTAGGTTGTATCCACGTTTGCTAAACACTTCCAAACTTTGGAACAAATACCAATAACATTATTAGATAAATTATATGCCTCAAAGAACATATTTTGTGCTTCTGAATTACAAAATCAAATATATTATAGCATGTTAGATCAAGTTTATCACAGTGCCCCATTAGAAAAGCCATCAACCGAAATTTTAAAAGAAATACAGGGTAAATACTATGAGCTTCCTTATGTCGAAAATACAGTACGTATTTTTTGCCATTTTTAATTTCTATAATAAAAGAATCTTCATTTATTTGTTATAAATTGAAGATTTTATTTGCAGGCATGGCAATTAAGATTTTCTCATTTAGTTGGATATGGTGCGAAATATTACTCCTATTTAGTATCTCGAGCAATTGCTTCTTGGATATGGCAAACATACTTTCAAGCAGATCCCTTCAATCGAACGGCAGGCGATCGATATCGAAAGGAATGTTTAGTACATGGAGGTGGAAAACCGCCTTCTAAATTAGTATCTGACTTCTTGAATAAGGAAGCTAGTGCTAGTAACTTCGCAAAATCTTTGCTTTTCGAAATTGACATAAAAATGGAGCATGTAGAAAAATTAAGAGGATAAGAAGGCCGATCGAAAATAACATTTAGAAAGGTATCTTTTCAGAAAAATAAAATATTTATAAACTATTTTTATAAAAGTAAAATAAGATTTTGTAATAAAATGCTTATTAAGTATGATACATTTAAAATAAATATTTCGATCATAATTCTAAAAACATAAATAATTTTATAATATGATATGTTATCTTGTAAATAAAATGTAAATAATCAATGTATCATGCAAAAAACATAATTTGAGTTTTTTTCTTTTATTTTATTACAAGTATGGAATCTTACCCTATTTACAATCTTGATAAATCTACGTACGATTACACAAAAATAAGTTTTTCAACGTAATACAGAGGAAACGCAGTATAAGGTAGCTTATAAGAACATTCAATATTTATACAATTTATTGTTTAATATTGTTCAATTTCAAAACAATCGTTGACAATTTTGCTTTAAATAGTAAAAAAAGCCTTTTAGGATATTGTTAAAAAATATTGAATAAAATAAGAAAATTCTAATATAACAATAATAATTTTTTTTCTCTGTTTCTTAAAATGACTTCTGGTATGAGTTTACCATGTACTGCGTTTGAGATGATTTTAATTTATATTAAAACTCTCCATCAGGACTTCCATTAAAATTAGCTAAAGATTCATTAACATTCTTTTTCATGTTTATACAAAATTCCATTAATAAGCTATTTCGTAATTACATCGACGTAAAACGACTGAACAAGCCACTGGATGATTCAAATCTTATTGATAGTATTAATAATATTTCTTCTTCAATCGATCTCTACATTACGAAATTCTGTTTACTTTTTTTCTGGAAGTGTTTTCTTATATAATTCATGGAATATAATTAGATATTTGTATTCACAAAAAAGCACTGGACCTTTTTTTTTTACAATAATCTGTCTTCGTTTTCAGATTACACTAAAAGAGACAGTAAGAAATTCTGTATTCGATTTAATATATGTATAGTTATAGTAATTTCATTTATATTTTATCTTCCTAGAAATTTTATTTTGCACAGCATTTACATGAATTATAAATTATTTCTTTAACAAGCATTTGTGAAATAACCTTGTAATACAGAGTTACTAAAGAATAATAATAATTAATTTACATAACAATGAAGCTTATATTGAAAATCATATAAGTTATTAGGAGGACAGCATATATTTTTAAGTTTTTTGATATTCTTCATAGAGCATAGTTATAAAGTACAACACAGCATAGTATTGAAATATGTAAATTTTAAATAAAATTAAGAAATCGCATGTTTTTAATTAATTTGAACATTACACTATGTGTAAAGCAAGTTGGCAACTAGTCATAAATAATTTGTATCACATTAATTTTCAATTTTTATATAAAGATAGGAAACACATACATTTTTATAAACTTATATTTTTATCAAGCTACACTTAACTCAAAAGATATGTAAAAAGTAATTAACTATCATATTATTGTATTCTTGTCGAAATAGTTATCATAATTTTATGGTGAAAATTGTAAAGTTAGTGGCAGAGCATTTATTATTTTATAATAATATGAAACACTTTTTACTGCTTCCTTTTTATATTATTCAAAACAGGAAAAATTATCTATTGGTACAGAAAATTGTATTTAAAAATATCAATTCTAGTAATATGCACTTTATAAATAAAACATGTACTATGCTTGCAGAGTATTTCATATTATTATCAAATTTTTATTATAAATTTACACATACATATTGCTTTACTATTGTTTTGACAAAAATGGACATCATTTGTACAAATTATGCATTTTCCCCTTATTTATAAACTCTGTATTATAAGGTAATGTACAAAAATTTGTTATAGAAATTCATAATATTATGTTCTTAATAAGATTTCTTCAAACATTTTGGCGTTCATTTTTTCAATATGCACATACTGTAGTGTTTTATGTCTTTCTTTTCGACATTTCTAAAATTCTATAATGAAGTATTTTTTATTCAATACACGAACCTTTATTTTATAATGTATTTCCCACTTGTTTAAAATTATTTCAATGACCAGTACGTTCGACATTCCACAGTACATAATATCTTTCATTTGCTATAAATTACGCATTTTTATTCACTTTCGATCATCGTATTTTTAATTCTTAGAATATTCTTATTATGTTATTTTCTTAAATCCGTATGCTGTTAAAAATTGTTCTGCATATAAAACGGTTGATATATTTTTTAAATGCTGTATCAGTTAAGATATTTTGCACATGGTCCTTTTTTAGCGAAATCCAGAAACAAAAGAAGAATAACAATGGTAAAGCACTAGTTGAAAGAGGATCTTAATTGTCCAGTATTCATTACGCACTATAAAACCAAATTAATAGAGTCCACTCTAAATTTTTTTATCAACTGACCACATGATGCAACATTGTACCAACATTCAATCAGTTTTAAGTTTTCCATTTTTTCCTTATTTAATATGTCACATTCACAATAGGCAAACACCAAAACAAATTGGTTTTTTGCTATGAAACACAGTGACCACCCAGCCTAAAATGACTTTGGCATTTGGTTCAGGTTATGCAACGTAATTGTACTCGTTTGCATTATCTTTATCTCGTTCCATGTAATCCCTATCTATGAGAGATTCAATTCTTTTCTTCAAATCTGCAGGCTGAAAATAATTTTCACACATAATTAAACGTACACAGATATTTAGAATATATCATTTTATGAGTTAATGACATACCTTTACAGGAAACTTGAGCTGATTGTACAGTTCACTAATCAACAGATTGTGCGAAAGTGTTTTTCTCATTTTCATAATTCTAACAATAGCTGCATCTATCTGATATTGTCTATCTTGATAGACTCTTTCCTCTGTAGCTTTTTGTTCCTCGTTCTGAAGAAGGATAAATAAGTAAGCAATATATTGTTGAAATTTACATTACACGAAAAAAGTAATTAAAGAACTATTCTATACCGTTTCTTTCATTTGTATTTGATTTATTTTAATCCTGAATAATTTATTTGTAAAGTCTGCGTTAAAAACAAATCTATCATTATCTGCAACATCTCTTCCTCTTGGATTTTTTTGTAACACTCTGGCTTTGCCACAAGCTAAGGATTGTAGAGTTCTCCTAAGTTCACCATCTTCTATATTTGTTGCTGCTTTTATATCTTCCAAAGACAAGTTATCAGCATCATTAAATAAGATTAACACCAATGCTTGAAACAAAGAAACTTGGAGTTCCTTATTACCCTGTTTTGACATTTAAGCAAAATGTTTTTATGGAATATATATTATTTAATATATACTATTTAATGTGACTATGTAATAAACATTTATTACAATACATAAACAATACCTGATTAAACCAAGCTTTTAATACACAATGCCCCAAAGTAGGTTGCCATTGTAATTTTCTACCGCTATGTTTTCCCAAATAGAATTTATTAAATACATCTTGATACTGAACCATTTCTGGGGGTAATGTTACTTCCATTACAGGATATGTTGGCCAATAACCCATTGTAAGTATTGAAACAGTTAAATCCAAATTACTAGCAGATAATTCGCTTTGCAAATTTCCTGCATACTAATCCACAATATAAAATTGTACAATTAATTAATAAATACGTAATACATACTCAATATGCATTTTAAGTTGACAATATATAACTGAATATAAATATAATACTTACCTGTTTAAAAGCAATATTAATATCTTTACTAAGTTCCATATCTTTAAACATCCCTTCCAATTTACTGGTAAAGCCACCACCACATTCTTGTTTCAATTTAGATAACATGGATTTTTCAGCATCAACAGAAGCTGATTTACCAACTAACAAACGTTTGGCCAAATCTTTTTTATAGAATGCCTCGAATACATCTTTTCCATGTATAAATCTGAACAATACCATGATTTTATCTAATAATCTTTCTAATTCTTCTTCTGTCGCTTCTTTATTACCCGCCCTTAACTTGCAATCAACAAATTTCGCTGTAGGTAGAGATAAATTAATTAACGATAGATAACACAAACAATAAATACTATTGTTTCATTAAGGAGGCTATATACCTATTAATTCAGCAGGTTTGTTCGCACGTTGATTAATAAAGGCTTCAAAAGCTTCTTTTAAACTATTTGCAAATTTTTCATTCTTATGAAAACATGTATTAACTATATTGTCCATTTTATCTTTGAAATCTAAGAGTTCCTGAACCATAGTTTTATCTTTCTCTGGATCTATAACTATGGTTTTACCTTTTTTCTGTGAACAAAAACAAAAAGTGTATCTCTCAATTTTCATAGAGTAACATTTAAAAATTCGTAAAATACCTTAATATAAGAATTAAAATTTAGACAAAGTTCTACAAGGCCGTTTTTCACTCGACTATATAAATTATAAAGTAAAGATAAATCATTAATTCTATTTTCATCCAGCAAACCACTTAATCCTTTTTGTAAAATGCTAGTAATATGTTCAGATAATAACTGCTTTTCCACTGTGTGTATCAAAGACCACCTATAACAAATGAACAATGACATCATAGTTACAATATCAAATATCAATATATTAAAAGTAAATACTTACTTTGTAGATGCATCGAGGTAATGTAACAAACGTTCGTTTTCCTCTTGAAGCCGTTTGTCTACGTGTGCTAAGTACTCAGGAACATCGTGTTCATTCATCAGTCGTTGACCTTCAGCAGCATATAGTCTTTCAGTAGCAACCAAAAATCTATAAAAATCAAAATATAATCAATAATGAAAAATATAGCGTACATATTATTTCAATTTGTGTTGATATTAAACAGAAATTCATACTTAGTTTCAAAGGCATCTTGGTAGATTTGTAGATCTGATAGCATTCTTAATAAAGACTTAAGAAGTGTTCTATCCACTGTATCACCTTGACGCTCTTTTTCAATAAGCATAAGTAATCCTTCCACTGTACGTGTTTGAACTAAGTTATTCAGAACAATATACACTCTAAACAAATGTAAACCCATATCCCTAAAACAGAAATATTAGGTAATGTGCATAAAGAATGTTTCTAATCATTTTTAATATTCAAAAAATTTGTAAACATACCAAATAGATAAAATACTTGGATTTTGTAATACATATGTTCTATCCAAATATAGAAAAATACTTCTAATCATAATCATTTGTCTGCAATGTGATTGCCAACATTCATTCATTTTTTTTAAGAATATATGCCTGTCCATTGATTCTGCTAAAAACTGTTCTATATTTGCTTGTACATGAGCTTCTGTTAACCTTGTTAACTTTGTATATAATGTAGATGCCATCTTATGATTACACATATTTTCAACTGCCTGATAAAGCTCTTCTAATGAATAACGAATACTTTTGCTGGTCTGGATTGCAATTACAGCTTCTTGCAACTTCTCCCATGTTTGCTCTTGGTAATTTTCAGGCAATTTTGGTTTATCTACAATGTACAAATAAAATGTACAATTTTTAATGTATCTTTATATACAAATATTGTTCTTAAAAATGTTGTTATATATACAATGTATATAAATAATTTATATACATATATACATTACTAATATACAATAATTCATATATATATAATTTTCTTTGATAAAATTTAATGAAATTCTGTAATAAAATTAACATGTATGTTACAAATCTTATATCCAGTTAATCACACATATAGTGAAATTAATACAGTACAAATGTTTAATTATTAATTTAATATATTTTTATAAATATCACACACTGATCTTCCTTAGAAATAATTTATTTTAAAGGAAGAAAAAATAAAAAAGCCGAGAAATAAAATAAGATTATAATTACATTCTGATATTTCACTACTTTGTCATTGTTCAAATATTCTGTTCATAATTGTTTCTAATTAGTCATCTACAATAATCTATAAAATTAAAGACGCAAATGTATGAGATGATATTTTTAATTAATTACACAACCATTGGTAATCTGAAACTTCTAGTAAAAGCATAAAAAAACAAATAACGCGCCTTACAAACGTTTATCCATTTCGGTTTTTCATGATGTCAAGTTAGGTTATGTCAGTTTAGTTTTATTAATCGCATTTATGACTAATTTGGTCTCGGCTACGTAACGTGGGCTGAAAGAGTGTCACAAAAGTACTAATGTCGTATTAAAAATAATGTCGCAATTCACGAAGGCATATTGCCAACCATAAATTACACCACGAATCTTCACGAATGGTAGCAGCTGATTTTGAGGTTAGGATGTCCCATGGTCTTGCTTACTTTTGAAGTTTTTGATGACGAGCTTTCTAGCTGTACCAGGTTTCGCGCTTGCCAAACTTGGTGAAATCTTGTTGACGCCGTTTGGATTCCCAACGGTTAAAGCCGAGAAATTGGCCCTTTTTTGAGTATCAGTTGTGGTTGCAGCCGTATCCGTCATGTTTTCAATCTCGTTGATCTCCGTGACCGCAACGGCGGACAGCTTGCTGCGTTTTGCAGCACCAAAGTTTAACACCGCTGCGTGATCAGCGGCCGTCCTCTTCACCTGTGCTGTGGCTAGAACCTGAGTCCCCCCGAGCCTAGACATATGCGTGCATCACTCGGCCACCGGCCCTCAGCACACGGAAAACACAGTTTTCCACTGAGAAACTGAAAGAATTCTCCCTCTCCGTTCTACCTCTCTATCCCTCTGTTCGACAAGCGGAAAAACTTATTTATCCCGTCCCAAACCCTGCTTCTGACGAAACTCACGAACAATTGGCAATCTGTGCACATGCGCGATACATTTACGCGGCGCTCTCCATTCGCTTACCGCGCATTTTTAACCGTTACAATTTCCTTTATACTTTTTCATATACATTTTATTGTATAAAGTTACATTTTACATTTTTTTCGAAAGAAATCACATCAAATACTTCAGTATATTAGAAATTTTATTCTATATTCAGATATACATTCATTTCTTAAGGTGGGAATAGTGTACTAATATATATTTGAGTTACTTTGAATTATATGGAAAATAGGCTTTCAAAATATACATTGCATCTGATTTTATAGCCATCTTGGAAAGTTACCCATATCTAATTGTAAGAATACATAGGCGTCTTTATGTTTCCAGTGTATTAATAATGTATTTTAAAATTTGTTACTTTCTGTTGATATATTTTTTTATTTAAATAAAATGCCTCTACTCAAAATATATAAAAACATTTGTGCATACAAAATTTATACGCATAATTTTATATATATATATATATATATTTATATTATATATATATATATATATATAAATAAATGAATCACTTCGTTAAAACTGTTTAATATTTTAAAATGCAGTGTTTTTTTTATCATTCATGTTAACAAATCATGTTCTTATTAAAATCTTACATAAGAAATCACATTGAAGTAAATTTCTTTAAAAATTTTGTGTTATTTATATTTACATCACTTATATTTAAATATCTTAATTATTGGATAGATCTTTTCTCTTGTACTAAAAAAAGTTCCAAAACATAATCTTCGATTATAAAAAGTCTAAGGAATGATATATATATTTTATGCAGAGAATGTTACAAGTCTTACGAAATATATGTCTCAAAGAAATACAGTAAAAAGAAATGAAAATATACTCTATAACAGTATTTAAGTAAGTAAATCATGTCTTCCATTATATATACATACGTTATTCTCTTATGCATTTAAATGGTTTTACATATCAAAGTATTATATCAAACTTGTTCTATTATTAAAATGTGTGCATTTGACTTATTAGCTTGTAATAGTTCTTTTTAAAACATATACATTATTTGCAATTTAACCAATGCAGTATGCACTTTTATTTTCTCTTCTTTTGTTTAATGTTTCATTTAATGTACTCTATATTAGTTGTTCAAAAAATACACACTGTACTGACTATAAGTAGCGTAAATTATTTTTAAATGGGAAATCATATACCTAGATTACTAACTTCAGTTAAAAGTCATTTTGATACTAAAGCTTTTTTCAATTAACTACATATTGCCTTTAGTTTACAAGAGAAAAACGAGGTATATTTCTTTATTCAACATTTTAAAAGAGCCAACTGAAGAAACCTTTTTTTTTCTCTTCTTTAGTTGTTTTTAGGAAAATGTGGTCAATGTCTTTAAAAACGTTTTTAGGAGATTGAGCTGCATTAACATAATAATGAACCCCTTGTAAAGTATAATAATCAATCAAAGGTTGAGTTTGTGAATGATATGTTGCTAATCGTTTCTTCAATGTTTCTGCATTATCATCAGATCTTTTAATTAATGGCTCTCCAGTAATCTATTAACAAAATATTGTTTAATATATTTTTTAATTTCATATGTAAGTTGTAATTTAATAAAAATAATCATTATTAGTTACATCATCTTTCATATGTTCTTTAGGAGGAGAAAATTCTTCATGGTATGATCTGCCACTTGCAGGATGTATTAAACGACCTGTGATTCTCTTTATCAACAAATTATCATCAATTCCAAATTCTACCACAGCATCTAACTTGGTTTGTCTCTTCTTTAACATTTCATCAAGCTGTTGTAATAGAAAAGAAATGAATTTTAATAAAAAATATCAAAATCTTACCTCAATGTCATTTCAAGGTTATCGATAATCTTCTCAAGTTGAACAAAAACAAATTGTTATTAACTTCAGTCCATTAAGATATCACTATGAAGATATCAAGCTTACTTTTTCAGCTTGTGGTACACTTCTAGGAAAACCATCCAACAAAAAACCACGTTTACATTCAGGTTTATCTAGATTACTATCAATCATATTAACTACAAGATCATCACTGACTAATTTACCATCATCTATTACTTTTTTAATTTCTGTTCCAATAGCGGATCCAGAATTAATTTCTGCTCGAAGCATGTCACCTGTAGATAGATGACATACACAGTATCGTTCTTTCAATAGCGGTGCCTAAAATACAATCAGTATTCGATTAAACAATTAAATGTTTTAAAACTATTACATCCAAATTTGCGTAAAAAGAATTAATTTCACCTGTGTACCCTTACCGCAACCAGGTGGTCCTAATAAAACTGCATTAATTCCTCTACTCGGTACATCTTTTGAAACTTCTGAAATTTCCTTTGGCACTGCTTCTGCACGCGGAGCCATTTTTTTGTTATCGCTAACTTTTTTAGTAAAATTGTCAGAAATTTACGAAAACAATTATATTAAAGATTACTATCAAGAATATAAATCACTGTTATACACAACGTGTCCAACAAATATGCACCATAAATTCCTCTGATTCTTCCAAAAGAATGTAGCGCAATGATTCGTCCTTTGTACTATGTATATACATACAACACTTACCTCATCTATCGTTCTAAATTCAAATTAATATCGATTTAAATCAAATTAAATCGATTGTACAAATTTAAATTTAAATTTCGATTTCAAACATTCTAAAATTAATTTTAATCGTGTTCATTAACGGATAGAGAGTCTTAATAATCCCTACAACATTTACTAAAGAATATGAATCTGAAAAAATATAAGATAGTATTTTATACACATAGCCATATTCAAAGTATGTATATTTATACATTTCTATCGTAAAATTAGAAAATAAAGCTATAGGTTTAATAAACTTAAGTATAGACTTACGTGGATAAATTATTTTTGGAATTCATATATGTTTTTATCTTATTATATTATTTTAATAAACACACAGACAATACATTAAACAAAATACAATATTAAATACACTAGTTTTAACCTAGTCTCGAATTTTAAATACTTATTACAAACTATGACTTTTATGGCTGTTAATTTAAACATAATATCATTATTATCATTATTATTATTATCATTATTATTACAATTAATATTGATTGAACTAATATTAATTGATCAGAACTTCATTGTTTCAACAAAAAACTGTTACCTAAATTCTTTTTTACTAAAATTTTTGTATGGCAAGCTTATTCTTCAATGCTTAATTATATTATACATTGATGAAATATTAATATTTAAGTTAATCTCGCGTAAAAATAAATTATATTAAAATTACCTGAAAGGAACAACAAAAAGAACCCTTTATTAGAAGCTTATAGACAATATTTCAATCAGGATTGATATTTCTTTTTTGAATTAAATTAGATCTCAATTTTGTAAACAAAACTAACATCTCTAATAATATTCCTAATAATTATAGCCTATTTCTATTAATATATTGTATAGAATAAACATTTTCCTTTCTGTAAAATCATCCAGTTTTCTTTTCTAAAAAAAAATACAATAATAACATTGCTTTATTTGTTTCAAAAATTATTATTACATCCACATGCATTCATAATAGAACCATTCCACATTCCACATATAATTATTGTCTATGTATTAATGTAATATTATCTACAAAAATTCTGATAACTTAAATATTTGTTTGTTTTCTATATTAAGTACATATTGGAACACAAAAATCCAATAAAAAAACATACAAAAAATTAAAATTTGGTTATTTTTTGCAAGCAGAATAATTAATCAGATTTAAAATCATTTCCGTAACTATTTACCACATTCAAATTTTATTATCACAATGTTGCTATATCTGAATATACATAAAATCTTACGTTTTTTTAAAATGCAAAAGAAGTAAATCAAAGGTTAAATATCAAATAAAATAATTTAATTGATGAATTATTGAATCCTATAACTAGTTAATATTAGGACGGCGTAAAGGTGGGTGAGAATGATAAATAATAAACTAAAAATTAATAGTTAACGATTATAAATTAATAATGTTTTCATTGCCTTGCTATCCCAAGAAAAGACGCACAATTTTCTTTGGTCTAAAATCAACATTTTCTATTAATAAAACATTAACAATGTAGCTATTAATCTTATTTCCAAATTATTTAAATATCATATTTATTATGATATCCATATATTATAACACGAATTTATTTCAATAATAGCCATACTACTAAAATAAATTATTTGTACTCAATATATATATATCTATATATCTTATAATCACAATAGAATTTTGTTATATATAAATAACATATAAATTATAGTTAATTAACATTTTCCAAGCAATGTAAATCATGATCCCAATCATAAAAAGAATGTAATAATTGCACATTTAACTATAAAAGAAAGATATTAATTCATAACAATTTCTTATTTAGTTCTTCTATATCCATATAAATTTTCAGTACAAATTATATTATACCTATTCCATTATCATTAAATATTTAAGAAATTGATGAATTATCAATCCTGCAAAAATTGGAATTGCTTTTTTACTGGAATATTCTTCTAAAGTTTATTACAGTATTATATTATATATTGCACAATGCTTGGTGTTAATTTTCATGCTCTTGAGAACTTATGTATATATTACTTAATAATCTATAATCGTTCATTTCTTTTTCATTAAATATTTTAAATAAGATATTTTTTACGTACTAAAATAGTACTAATATCAAGCTGTTTGGTCACAAAGACTTATTAACAGTATATTCTCTATTTTACCTATACTAATGTTTCAACAAAGTACTTCTGCTAAATTCTTATAATTCAATCGCAGAAGCATTAAATAAATACTCGTACACTCGTTATAATTTTAAAGACTTCATAATCACTCTTGAATAATTTGCAAATATTCTAAATTCGTTTTTTAGTTTCGAAAACTATGTTCTATTAAATTATTTGTGAAAATAAATAAACTATATCAATGATAATATAATACTATTATAATAAATATGTAAATAATAATTTTATTACATAATTTTACTGAAAAATATTTTATAAATATAACACAGATATATTTGATTTCTTTTTGTAACTGTACACAAGCTTTGTTATTTAAAAAATGTTACGAGCGTTGCTAATAGATTACAAAAAATAAAAATATTCCAAATCTAATATGAACTTTGGAATATTTGCATATAGTTAAATATTATACAGGTCACAAGTATAGATAAATTTCATAAATTGTAATTTTATATAACTTTTATGGAAGTAGTAACTGTGTGATTGAAATGATTGCATTTCATTGTAGTTATTTTCTTTGCAATATTAGAAAATGCAAAGTTGAATACAAATCCGTATAATTTACTTTACTATAACTGTATTATATGTATATGTAAATATGCATATGTGCGTGCATAAATTTTTTAATCCGCTATCCAAATACATTTTATACAATTCTATAAATATTATTCTTTTTGTAAGAATAAATCTAGTTAATATTATTTTTCTGTAGTAAATGCAAATTTTATTTGCTTGCGTAAAGCGCTTCCACCAACAAATTCTTTCGTAATATACTTTATGTAGTAAAAAAGTTTATGCATTTTTTCATTCCCTGGTTTTTCGTTATTTATACCTTTTTATGAAGGATTAACTAATTAGGTTAATATCTTAGATTCTCCTCATCTAATTTTCCATTTCAAAAGTTATATATGTGGCTCTAATTATTCACAGATTAATCATATAGATCAAGCATATATTGCTATATCATACGGTCTGAAATAAGTTTCATTATATTGTATGTATATTATGCAAAATTTCTGAATTCTTGTCTATATCTTTGTATGCATTATAAAATCTGCCAATATATGATTGTTAATTTTATACTTCAACAAGTGATATTCTTTGAATACATGCATGAATCTAACACACTAGGAAAATCTAGTGTGTTAGACGCCTGTTTCATATGGTTTCTTGGCTGTTAACTGATTGTGAGCTACGTGAACTCTTCCGATTCATTGGTTCCAAGTAAGCTGCTGGTGCCCACCCTTCTATTCCAGTACTTATTAATTTTACAAACCACCAACCAGCACATCCGACTTTAAGAAGCTCTAGATTGTCTCCCTCGCGCATTGTAACTTCTGATTGACCAACTGCACAATAATCAGCTAATGCTACATATCTTCCACCCTAATTGAATACAAAATTGATAGCATATTAGCTTTCTAATTATTTAAGCATCTAACTATTTAATTACACTATTTGAAATGAAACTTACAGGAGCAGGACCAGGATTTTCACTGAAAGCATCTTCATCATCAGTATTACTGTTTTCTGAACTCCATGCAATATCATCTTCAGTTGACTGTGAAATATCTGTAATATGCGATATAACACTGCTACCATCAACTGAAAGAGTTCTTAACGATCCTGAAACGCTGCCTTGAGCTTCCCATGAAATCGTTTGCCGCAAAGGTCTACAAATATTTTGTGCAAAATTATTATAATCATTAAAGTTTTTAATGTGTCCTATAAATAATAATATATACTTGTGATTGGTTTTTCCAAGAGCAGAATTTTGTTTCCCTTTAAGCTCAGCCAATTGAGACATTAAAACGCCTTTAATTTGACGCACCCAAGACTGTTTGACATCAACTGTAGATGCTTGTATAGTATGCACTTCAGCTCGACCTTGTAGCCAAATTTCGAAACGTCTTGCATCACCTTTTACCGATTCTGTTAATCCAATTTGTGACATCTATAAAAAATAAGATTATACTCTTTAGATATAATATAAATAAAGTGAATAAAAAATATGAAATAGATATTAAAAATTACCTTTAGATATCTTTTGAAATGGTATGTAGCTTTATTATGAGCTTGTGGTTTACTATGTTTACAAAATATAAATGCCTTTTCGTATAAGAATATATGTCGCTGTGATGGTTTTAACCTGAGAAGCCGTTCTCGTTTACTGCTACTCCATACACTGAAAGAACCTTGCAATAAGAGTTCACCTTGTGCATTTAGATCGCCCTAAAAAGGATATGCATTTTTAGTATTACATCATTGAATGGCATAAACAATTACTTTTAAATAATATTATGCCTACACCAAATCCAGTAATTGCAGTCTGATGCATGCTGTCATTGACGCATTTTAATACAACAAGCATACAATCTAATGCTTCTTGTAATTCAGTACAACACGATGGTTCGTCGCTATATTTTAAAAGATCTTTCAACAACAATTGGTATTTTGTTATACGTTGAACAGGCTTTAGAAGGTATGCAGCAAGGTGTAATTTGTGACCAAGCTTTTGTTGACAAGCTGCAAGAAACTGTGGTTCATTTTGTATCTGTTCTCGTAATTTTTCAGATCTCGGAATGTTTTGACAATAATAACTATATAATCTGAAGAACATCTCGCGCTAAAAAGATAAATGCATCTCATATTAAAAAATATGTATGTTAATATTGTATTAATTGATTAAAATTGCGTATATGTATAGATATTTACCCTTTGTACAAAACATAACGCGACAAGTTCGGTATTTGAAATACAATTTTCTAAATCTTTTAAAAATGTTTCTCCATGAAAAATGTATATATCTTCTAAGTTTCCAAATAAAATATCTCCTTTGCCGACTAATGCTGCTGGTACTAAATGAGCCATTGCTTCATTTATTAATTCCATTTTGTATCCTTTAATTATAGTACCTAACTCAGCAACATAAATTCGTTCAGTTTCAACTAGTTCCGCTAAAACATGTCCACGCTTTAAACGTAAAGCTTCTGTGTCTTTAGATTCACTTTCTGGAGATGAAGATTCCCCTTCTATAGGACTCATCTCCATCTAAAGAAATATAATCAAGAAATAAAAAAAATTGAAAATATGTCAAATTAAGTAAAATAAGAATTTACCTTCGGCATAGTGTTAGCTTTTTTAAGAATTCTTCCAGGTTTAACAATTTGAGGCAGTGATTGCAATGGTTTAACTGGTTCAGGTGTTACAGTTTGAACTGGTCTTGCTGGTTTAATTAATTGCTGTTTTAGTGTCATTATTCTTTTATCACACATCAAAGACACATCTTCTATTCTTTGCAAAACCTAATAATTTATTTTATAAGCACAACAATTTTATAAATATAATTTTATTTACATAATATACATACTTGAGTAATAAGAGCCTTAGTTTCAGGCATTACAGAGTCTTGAAAAATACATCTGGGATGGTGAAATTCTTCAGCAGCTTCTATTAATTCTTGTAATTCTTGAAGTGCTTGATCAGGTGGAGTCGTATTGTTTTGTGAGGCAAGTAATTCTATACCACGTGTACACCATGTGTTTGCCTATTATGTATATATATTTAGAAATAGACATCGTTTCAGATAATTTTAAATATAAACAATTACCTTATCTATACGTTCCATGAGTTCCCTACATTTAGTTAACATATGTAATCGTCTTTCTAATCTTTGACTTAGAATAGTACAAATCCTCTGTAGTTCCACGCACTTTGGTTCTACAACATCTGTAGGACATTGATGCCTCCCAGATAATAGTTGTTGACCAGCAGATATCACCTCCTCTGCTCGTTCTATATCTCCCTATAAATGTATGTAATTTTATTCATGTTTAAAAATATGAAAATAACATTAATAAGAAAACTACAAACAGTCATCAAATGTTTTCATCAATTGTCACTGTTTTGTCTAGAAAAAGTATTAAAAAAAAAGTACTATCTTACGTGCAGTGTAAAGTGAGAAATAATAATGACATTCATTCTCAAAGTCCATCATGCCAGTATAAGGCATGAATTAAATCCCTATTTTTTTTCGTTTTTGATAAGTAATTTTTAAGCTTTAAATGTGCGTGAGTATGCAGTTGACATAACTAAACGTTTGATAGGGATTTAATTCACAAACCCATAAATTGTTATACTTAATAATTATTTTATTGTATTTCAAGATACAGTAAATAGAATTAAAAAATTGAAATAATTATTATCGTCGTATTTAAATATGTAAATCTATCACAAAATATATGTATTTTGTTGAGTGGATTGCTTACCAAGACCCAAATCCACATGGTATGCAACAAATAGGACTATCGACAAAATGAGGAAAGCGATGCAAAATAACATTTGTGCATGATGTGCATTATATGTATGTGTATCTACATATAAATATTATTCAAACCAGAATTTTCATTAAAATTTTTTAACAATTTTGTAGTGGATATTAATTTATATACATATCTCAATTTTTAAATATCTAAAATAAATGTATTAAAATAAATGCTTTATAATACTGGTTCGAATATTATACCTTGCTGCCTTAAGTGCATTGTGAACATTCTCAAACTTAAAATATTGATATTAATATTAATATTTGTTTTTCTTTCATCATATAATTTTATTAGTTATATAGAGTTGAAAGTGATATAAACAATTATTTTATATAGAAGTATTTTTAAATATTATTAACCCAGATTTGTAAATATATTTATTTAGACAGATTAGCTCTATTTTATCGCTTGTGTACTTTTGTTGTTTTGCATAGATTAGAATATATGTTTGTTTAATATGTAATAAAAATGCATGTATATATGTATAAATAAAGGTACATACTCTACATATTCTTTGAAATGCTGATGTGTCACAAACTAACTGCTCAACCCTTGCTTGAGTTTCTCCTACTTCTGTCATTTCTTCTATAGTTTTTAGATGTTGATCTAATATTGCTTGTAACTCTCTAAAGTCAGCTTCAAATTGTCTTAATGCTAAGCAGTGTCTCAAACGAGAACTATGATGTGTCCAAAACAGGTCAAAAGTGCGTTCTGTTTCTTCTAACTGAACAAGCAATCTAAAAACAAACAATAACTTTTAATTCTTGTTCTCAATAAAGAAAAATTGTTGTAATTAGTGTTGAACTAAATTATCTTCTACCTTTCTATTGCTGCAACATTTCCTAATCTATCAGCTGTTCCCTTGCCAGTTAATTGTCTTACACTATCCAATAGTGCTTCACCATGTCTTGCAGCACTAAGAATTTCTTCTTTTAATTCATTGTATTCTACTTGTTGTTGAGATAGTAAAGATGTAGTTGCAACTGTATTATTAGGAAATTCAATTTCGGCTAAACGCCGAGTGAAAGAATCCAATGCGAGAGATACGTCTTGAGTCATTGATGAAAATTTTTCTAAACTCTAAAAAATTTTTAATATAGAGAAGTAGTTATTTTTATATTATTTTTATTATTCTACTTACAATTCTATTTTGTATCCAAGTGTGATGACAATATGGCAAGGTACCACCCAGTTGTTCAGTTAACTGATCTTTATCTATAAGTTCATGAAGTTCAGCAACATTTGCTAAAAATATAACTCTAAATTTGAAATCTTCTCTAAATAGCTTGTTTGATACTTCTGAAATAGCTTTTTGTAAAAATCCAGCTGGACGCAGAACATATGCTACATGAACTAAACCAGGAAAAAAGCCCTAAAATATAAGATAATTACTAACAGAACTATCAAAACTTTTCCTTATATTATCATTGTATGTTTTATTATATATATATATATATACTCACAGAGATCTTTAATAACACAGTTTTCACAGAGTTCCACTTATCATTTCTTCTATCAATAATTAAGTGGAATCCAAGATCTGCTTCTTGTAATCTAAAAATTATCAGATGTTTTAAATGATTTTTCCAACATGTAACTGTACATATTAATAACACTGAAAGTTGAAATCTCACGTTGGCACAGAAGTAAGATACAGCATGAGACGTTGGTAATCCAAGTCAGATAAATTATGAAAATTACCATTATCTGGAAAAGTAATTATAGGACATCCTTCTCGAGTTTTTCCTCCTATATATGTGGAACGTGTTATTTTAAAAATGCAATGATTAAATAATATATTCTTCAACGACATTAATCAAATTTTATCTCACCTGCTATAATAGCATACTGTGATTGAAGAAGGTCTGCAACATCTCGGATTGCCAAATCTCCATTTTCAATCTCACCTGTCATGCTCTCTACATCTTCTAAAAAATGTAAAATCAAGTGAATTACATATTTTAAAATGTAAATATATACAATATATGTAATATTAAATAATGTTATGACTGATTGAATAATACTATGAATCAAAGTACTTATATTTCCAGTTTATAATATATAAATATTTATACATCATTACAACACATATATCTCATGGTGTATTTACATAATATTGAACATACAATATAATTACACAATAAATTTGTAAATAAATTGTATTAATAATTTTTAATAAAAATAACTTCAACTACATAGCTCTATAGTTATTTAAAATAAGTATTTAGTAAAATTATATACAATTGTATTGATAATCACTTATGCAATATTTGCTATATGTCAAAGTGAGATCTCAGAGTGCACTTATATGACCTTGCTGATTCCAACTAAATGAAGTAGTTTCCTGCTGTATCTACAATATTTCAGCTATAACTGTAAAGCAAGAGGCTCTCAAACTATAAATTGACATTATTATAATTATAAAGACATATATACTTCTATAAAAAAACAAATCTTTCTAGAATAAAAAATATGTTAATATAATTATGACTGAGTATAGCATTATTATTATTAATAAATTATTAATAATAAATATTGTAAAATAAATATATACATAGAACACAGTTTGTTATGAATTAAATTTTCATGTTATTATTTTAAATAGCAAAATTTAACATTTACTTGTACAGTTTCCCCTTTTTGCAATTTTTTAAAATGTCTAATTTTAATATACTGTTTTCAAATTTTATATAATATTAGTAGTTTAATGTATAAAATGTTAATATTTTTTTAAAGTGATTACTGATTTTCTACCCTTTTGATTTATATATTAGAATTCAGCCCTGATAGGACATACTTACGATAACTACATTTTTGTATTACTCTTATTTGTAATATGTGATTGTTCCACAACTATGCAGATAGGGTATAATAAGTAAAAAACCATAAATTGAAAAAATACAAATTATTTATTACCTAAAATATTATATATATGTGTATAATTATATATATATAATTATATTAATTATATATACATACTTGGTTTACAGATTAATCAATATGACACAACCACACATCAAATCATGATTCTTCCCTTTGTTTGTTTAAATAAAATAAATATTTAATAACTAATGAGCGGATTTTTATGAATTAATAAAAAGACCGTTAATGTATTATTTCTTGAACACTCAATCTACCTCAGGCATATTTTTTAATTGTAATAATATAAGCATATGAAGAAAATATACCTGTTTTATTGGGTAATTTATACAGTCATTTTATAAAATTTTATTTTATTTCATATGTATATTTTCAAATATATTATCTTTTTAATTGTATTTAGATATTAAATGTAAGAGACATTTTATTTTTTAACATCATCTATTTTAGACAGGTAATGCTGATTTATTGACTAGAAGTCCACTTGTAGTTATCTGATAACTCACGCCATCTTGTAGTTTGCTAATTGGTGTTAAAAAATAAGTATCACTTTGTCCTGTTTGGCTAGCAATTAATAAAGGTAATATGGCATTGCCTTCTGTTATCAGATCTGCTGATTTGGATGTTCCATCATCAATTGTATCTTTTTTTTCCAAGTCAGTTTTACTACATCCTTGATTCTGTATATTCTGATTCCTGATCATGAATTCTAACTTAGAAAATTTTACTTGTGGGAATTGAACTTTCATAAATCTTCTAAATGTTGAATACCCCATTATTTTTATATCAGGAGACATTTTTCTACAATACTGTATATATGAATTGTACACTACTTTACGTGTAATGTTTGATGGAAGATGTAATTGTGCATTTTTTGCAACTTTCGTCTTTTGTTTTGTTTCTTGCAATTCAATAAAATTTTTTAAGAATTCTGTAGCAATTTTATAAATATCTAAGGAAAACGTATTGTGAGGAATTTTTCCATGATTTCCATGAACTCGTGGGGTAACACCATGGGTCATTAAGTGTTTCCTAATTCGTTTTATTTGATAATGTGTACAGTTTTCTAGGTATAAAAAAGCATCCAAACATACTCTTCTACCCTGATATACATATTGTGCACGTAATCTACGTCGCTCTGTATGTCGTACCGTTTCATATGGATTGGTCAAACAGGCCATGGTAACGCCCATTAAATACATATCATGTTCAGCCTTTGTTAATTCTGCAATATTTAATCTATGACGATATACTGTTTCAGGATTTAAACCTTTAAAGCACTGATCATCCTGACATTCACATCCTCTTTTAAATCTTTGTAGCACTTGAGTTAGATTATCTTCTAACTTTGTGGATTCATAATTTGATTCTCCTTCATTTTTATGTTTCTTCACTTTCATTTTTGTTACGTTTTTCTTTGGCTTGAAGGTACTACTTGTTGCATCCATATGTATTTTCTGTAATATAAAAGTTTTTTTATATATTATGGAAAATGTTGTTAATAGATCATTAATAGATAACTTCATGTCTTAACATTATACTGGTATAAAATTAAAAGATATGACAATTAATTGATATTGATATATACTACCATAAAAATATTCTTTTTTATATCGTTTTAACACAGATGTTTACTTACCTTTTCTCTTATTTGTGTATATGTCAACTCATCATTAACCATACATTGACAAGTGGATACTTCTACCTTTTGATTTTTATTACGTAAAGTATCTTGCAATGTTACAATATCTGGTTGCATTTCAATCTCATTTTTTTCACATAAATTAGTATCCATATTCCACTTAATATTATACAATGAGGTATCTTTTAACTCTTTATATGTTCTGGTAAACAGTAATATTTCAATGATAAAATTATACAAACAAAAATAAAAAAAAATCGATGATAGAAATCAAGTATTGTCTGTTTAAAAAATACTTTACAATAAAAATTTCGGATAGAAAGATTCTAAACAAGTGATCAGCTGATTAATGTCAGTTATATGTTTGTGTCAATTATAAAATTTGTTTAAATTTATTTAGCAAAAAATAAATCAGAAATTATAAAGTAAATGATAAAGAAAATTATAACGAATAACATAAATGACGAAACGAAGAGACGAATTTATTATTTTGATTTTTATTTAGAAAACTACATCCGACATCGACAAGGTTGAGAATCACTACACATAATGGCTTTCCATCTTTATGGGTATGTGGCAAGTCAAATTTTACTTACCTTTTTTTAATTTAACCTCGCGATTATTTTCACAGTCAATTATAAATATCTTTCAAAAAATACCACATTTGAAATGTATGCTGTCACGGTATAATTTTTTCGCAAATTTTAATAATACCGGGTAACATTATAAAGCACTACGTTTAATGATATGGCGAATCTAGTTCTTAATATATCGTGGAGGGGATAACAGTGCTAGTCCCGTATAAATGGAACAATTTCCATGTTATATTCGTATAAATTGCTAAAGTTGTCAAAATAATTTCAAATAATCAACATTTGTTTAAATTCTTTTTAACTTTGATGAACAAAGAAAAATCTATAATTCTGCTAATTTGTTTAATAAATAGTTATGTCATATATTATTTAAAAAACATTGTTTCAAATTTACTTAAATTTGGATTCGATTTTCATAAGAATCATTAAGTCACGATATATTTAAATATACATATTCAAATAATGAAAAAAGAAATTTTAAAACGTATTACGTATATACATATACATATGTAAGAACATATTCATATATTCATTGTAATATGAATTTGAGATATGAAATTGACAAATATTCATAGCAAGTTGTCCATTAAATTGTATTAGAAATTTATAATTATAATATTGATTTTGTGTTTATGTAATATGACTATCACTAACATGTAAACAAATCGGGTTGTCTCATAAATCAATAATCTGTTTATAGTTCGAATAAAATTATAAAAGGAAAATATAATTATCGTGCAGATCGTTTGTACTTCGAATTTTTGGAATATTTCTTTTAGTGACATTTTTATGCATTAAATTAATTTAGGAAGTAGTAGAATAAAGTGTCTGATCCAAACCTGCACATTTCGTCGAGCAGTGTTGATGACAGGGGCAGTTGCAGCCGTGTGTTGACTTTCGTCGAAGAATCATACTGTGCTTTTTTATTTCACTAAATAATCGTTTTTTACGTGTTACAAAATATCACGCGATATTATCGATAAAATCAACACTTCACGCAACAATTTGATTTATCGTCAATATTACAAGTCTACTCTATTACTGATATATATGAAATATCCTAATTTTTTCGTGTGCATTAATTTGGTGGAATTTCATTATAGTCGATTTTTATTTTCCACTCGGATATTATAGTCTATATTTCCAATTAGTCTTACGCACTCAATGCCTCGAAATAACTGCAACGCGATCACTTTATCCAAGAATAAAATGAATTAATTAGTAAATCTGTTAATAATATATAATATATTGATGTAAAAATTCTAATTATAAGATAAAGATGATTACATTGATTCGGTGCTTTTAAAACTTTATTGAATGCATCTCGCAACTTGTAATCCTGCAGTTTTATGACTTTTCACCATAAAACACCTACAACGGACGACGACCTCTATCGTAACTTAACAGAGTATGCGACGCCATAATGTTCCACAGTAGAAGTAAAGACAAGACGAAACAACCAATCACGAAAGACTCGATTCCTAAAGTGGGGTAACTGCACGTGACTTGCAGCATGTCAGTCAAAAGTGTCCGATTAAACGTGGATTACGCTAAAATTCTATATAATTCTACTATGTTATTACTTTATCATTGAATTGAAAACAGGCTGGATTATAAAAGGGTCGCGTGATAGATTTTTAACATATCTTTTCAATTGCAGCATCTATGTTATAAGAAATAAATAATATGAATGCGTATGTATGCAATAATTCCTTCATTGTACGATATAATCCTAATGAAAGTTTTGGCGTATAATAATTAAACCAAATAACGTATAAAACGTCTGCTCTTTAAATATACTATAATTTTTAATTTATATCATGCAAGATAAGTAAATAAGAATGATTATCCATCATTAAAAAAAAGTTTATACATTTAACGCATTTATGACAAAAATTAAAACAATACATAATATACTAAACTTAAGATAAGACTTACTACGCCAACTTACAATTATAATATAATTTAACAAAAGACAATAAGGAAACTATGAAACATTAAGTTTAAATGTATTCAAACTAACAATATTATTAGAAAACGAATGTATCAAAATATGCAAGGAACGCCCAAAAAATCAATCGAAAACAGTGCAGAATTGAAAATAAGTGCATGCGGTGGAGGAAGTAACAGAAAGAGTAGTGGAGAATAACTAAAATTTGAACCTGACAAGACCATAAATTATACTGAAATTATACAAAATTCTCGAAAACTTACCAGCTTCCAAGATTTCGAGATCCAGGTTTCCACTTCGACTATGACTGATACTACTGCTACAAGCATTATAACTGGACCTATGAGACTCTTCCATTGCGCGGGAGGCACTGCGTTTGAACTGTTCCAAAAAACTGTCTATTTGATTTTCGATGCTGGTCGGCGAGCTGGCCATCTTTTTGCGCGCCACTCCTCAGTGAACGTCAACGTGCTGGAGATGGGAATGGAAGTTGATCTCATGGGTGCGCGGTTTTTCAACCGCGACGATAAATTCGGTCTAAGGTGTTCGAGCTACATTTTACGGTGTCAAACTATCTACACCATTAGATTAGAAGAATTAGAACGCACAAGCGAACAAATCGCTAGAATTTTGTCGACTGTTGTATCTCCTCCCGCTACACGAAGCATGTTTGTTTGTCGTCGAGAAACGCCCGGAACTGAAACGACGCATCGCTTACTGC
This sequence comes from Bombus bifarius, assembly GCF_011952205.1. Taxonomy (NCBI): domain Eukaryota; kingdom Metazoa; phylum Arthropoda; class Insecta; order Hymenoptera; family Apidae; genus Bombus; species Bombus bifarius. The sequence goes on along the minus strand of NW_022884412.1, from coordinate 469,424 downwards.
AATGTTTTCGCGATAGGTGTCGCGAATGGTTGTGAAATTCGCGCATATAACGTACTAATACAAAAGAGGTATGTGATGTGATATGTATCATGTAACTATCTGTATCTCATTTGTGGTACTGCACTTGTTTATTACAACTTTGATTTTTATTCGGTTTGTACGATTTTATAAGATAAATGACCGAGTAAGTGCTCCTTTACTTAATCTCTTTCTTCTGTATATTATTTTATGCATATTTTTGTTCATTTAATGTTCACGACGTATATAAACAAATTTAAGATGAAGTTTTAAAGTAGAATTTATATTACTCTTAATTAAAAAAGGTTCAAACTATGTTTATTGAATATATGAAAAATTAATATTTTATTATTTAGAACAAGTTACACATCGCTTCAGAACTTGGAGTTCACTGTCATTTATTAACATTTCTATCATTAATGATAAACTAATAAACAATTGACAGAAGTTTACAAATTAAAAAATAAAAGATTTCTGTTATTATATGTACATATGCTTGTATATACACCATATAAAAGTATGTATATATATATATATTTTGTTCGCGTAGTAGTGCTTGCTGAATCTTCAGTCGATAATACAGAGTGAGGATAAACGGTTTTAAAGGAGGGGAGAGCGACGTGACATGGAAGGAGAGTCGCAAGTCGTCACTCGTTTTGTAGCATTGATGAAGTGCGTACTGTACGGCTTCTTGTTAGTCCGGCGGGCATCGGCAAGTGTTGAGTGTGTAAAATCGGTCCGTTAAAAAAGAAATACGAATTTTTCAATCATGGGTGGTAAGTCTAAGTTTAACAATATATGTATCTTGATCGTTTCTTTTTTCACATACTTTGCCTTAAGGTTACAGTCATTGAAAGCTCAATTGGGATGTGTGATAACGTAGCCGGTAACCGGTCTTGACCCAATGACCTTCATATGAATTATATCTTCCATAGACAACGAACAATAACCTCCTAAAACATAAATGTGGATGCATAAAAACGTGTACATTTTTATTTCATTATGACTGTCTAATTTACTATTTATGTTAGGAACAATTATTTCATTAATTATAACAACTCAAAACGCATGTGTCTCGTTTTATTTTGCGAAAATCGGTCCAATTCGCGCTCAGTTTCACGATGTTTCCTTTGGACGCATGCGCGATATCTCTTTTTTACTTTTTGATAGATTGGCGCGAATTTAATATTCTATACTCTGTGTTATGTATAGTGTTCTCACATAAATTATTCTTCGCATAATTATATTTTAAAATTAATTGTTTAAAGTTACATTATAACGAACTGAATTATCGCCATTCCTTTTTCTTTTCCAATAAAACGTGTGATTCTATTCTTATGAACATGATCGAGCGGCCATATTTAAAAACCTAACATGACACACCTTTTAAAATTAGAAGTATAAAATAAAAATATCTGATGAATTGCAATGATTTCATTTCTTATAATTACACAATAAATTGCGTTTATATAATTATGTTTAAAACATTGTATTTAAAAAATAAAATTAATTTGTAGATTTATTTAGATATATGTATACTGTATTTATTTGAAGCATAAGTACGTTTACAACACAGGTTCCTTCTTTTTTATTGTTTTGTGCATTAGAAACAAGATACCTTCTACATAAAATAAGATAACAGTCGGTGGTATTCCTGTAGGTTATTTTTAGCCGTCAGGGGAAGAAATTGCGGCTCTTTGCCAAAATCCCCTATCTCTTTATATTTATTTCGAACCCGGTAAAATTCGACTTCATGAAAAATTTGCTTCTGTAATTTTGTCTATTTGTCTTATATATTACTTACTTAACTTATCTATTTGTATTATATATTTGCATTATATATTTGCATCCAATATTTTTTTAGTAGATATGTACATACCGAAAAGACTCACGTTTTATTATCTCCATTTCATATTGTAAATATTTATTTTCAGTTGAAATTACTCCTAATTCGAATTACTTAATTGATGATTTCTGTAATCGAGAATTACTTAATATTATTACGACGATGATATTAATGCGTTTATCGATCGACATGCTACGATGATGTAACAGGGAGCCGCAATGTATTTACGAAGAATTTTCATTCATGAAGAATAAAAAGAAAAGATAATATATTAAACGAAAATTGTGACATTAAGCAAGTAGTTTCACTCGATACTTCATTTCTTACTTAATATTTATCTTCTCAATAAAAATCGATTATGTCACAAAGTAACTTTTAGTCATTTAAAAAATCAGAATCGAATTACCATATTGTATGATTTGTGTATTGTAATATTGCAGTTAAAATTCTTGTACTCCAAATAAAAATGCGCACCGCTACAACTAATACAGTTACGCTAAAACGAAAGTTCATTGCACGACAATTGACGCGAAATAGCCGTGCACTATTTTTATATAGATTCAGTCTTGACCTTCGTCTAGACGGGACCCGGAATTCTAGATTGCAAGGTTCGTCTAGATGTCTAGACGCACTCTACAATTCCCACTGTACCTCTTTATAGAACGGATTTCTAATTAAATACGATCTTTCTTGTTACTTTTTCCTTCCCCCTAATTCTAAGCTCCACCTATCCGGGATAGTTATGAAACATAAAGGTGACTAGTCCCTAGTGGTCAATCTTCGTCTTTCAATTATGATATCGAAAGGGAGAAATGAAAGAATGGTTTGATAATGACAACATTAAACCTAACTAGGTAACAAGTAATTAGAAAAATGAATAGTTCAAAGCGAGAACTGTCTAAAATGAGCTTAGCTTGTTTTATAAACTTTCTGCTCAGATCTCTATACCATGAACTACTCGGCATAGAATTTCACGATGTTACATCCGCATAACTGCCCGTAGCAAATAAGTTGATAAAATTAGATCCAGACAATGGACGCTCCGTCAGTACTCTACGGTTGCTAAAATTCCATCAGTAACTCAATTTTTACACTTCTATTTATAAATTCTTGAAGTTTTTCGTTAATATAATGTGTACAGGATAGAGGAAATGAAAAAACATTCATTGTTTTTTAACGAAAAATACTAAAGAGAGCGAGAAAATTTCTTAATACATATATGCTACAAAGTTAGAATTTTTGCAATTCTGAATAAGAAAGAGTTTCAGAAAAGTCATAGTAATTTCAATTTTGAAAGTTTTAGAATTTAGAAATCTTAGAATTGTTTCAATTCTAATAGTAACTAGAACATTTTTCGATATATCTAGTATAAATTCAAAAAACTTTGATATCTTAATTGTAATGGAATCTCATGCTGATATTGTGATTGAAGATACGTGTAATCGAGAAAACTATCTGGATGCACATTATTCCGAAATAAGGAACGATAATAATGGATTATTCGCGTCGTAGGAGAAGGTGTCGATTCGTATACGTCTGTCTGAAGTATAATCATGTAAAGAAATCTGGTCAGGCTTGGGAGACAAGTGCTTGACCTAAGGCAAAGTATATGAATGCATTTTGTACAAACACGAGGCTGGGTTGCTATTATAAGCTAGCCGGCTTGTATAAATATAAACCTGTGTGGCAGAACGATGCCGGCAGTTTGCCTCTCGGGTTTCGTCTGCATATTACAATATATGAGAAGATGAGCACCGCCTTTCTCATAGCCAAGATAAATGTTTTGTGTCTTTTAACACGCCCTGTGATAATGTCGGCACATCAGGAAACAAATAGAGAGACACTACTGCCAAAATCGTGACACACCAGGTTAATATGATTCTTCCGGCCATCGACTATTGGCCAACTTGGATCCACACGTAATTAAGTGACGAAATAAATACGACGAACTGCCGTAATTCTCACAAAATATTCTTAGAAAAGACGAATCGAGTTTTCGCGTTTATCTAAATAAATTTATTTATTTCTTTTTGGATAGATGTGATGAAATATCGAGCGTTACATTCATATTAACAAACTTGATATTCTCATGTTGTTGTGTAAGAACAATAAGCGAATATTAGAGACGAGAAACCTATTTAATGCAAAAGTATTTTTTACTGTATTTTAAGTGTTCATTCTAGGATATCGAACAATTCAAATTATTTCTATTGGTGATTATGACAATGATTGAAATTGCATTCAATTTTTATAATTTATCTAGATTATTGATTTAGTATTTCATGATCACCAGCATAAATAGTGCTAGGTAATGTAAAAGTGTATAGAAAGATTCGATGCGATTCAATGCATTATCTTTCGCAATACACCGGCAGCAGAAATCCCAGCTTTTCTCTTATATGTATTCTCTTTCTCAATTCTCCTTATTATTTTTTTTACGTCTATGATTCACGCAATTTCTTTGCATTCGTTGCATTTAATTTCACTAAAGCCTTTAGTGTCATCTACTTTCATATAAATTCTTTGAACCTGACGACAGATAAAGAATGTTAACAATGATATTCTGTAAGAGAAACCACAAATCAGATCATGAAATCATACTGATATTATCGGAATAATTCTGAAATGATATCAAACACTCAACATACATAGTTGATAATCAAATGTTAATTTCGTAAGTGATGTAAGTTAACATTGATCACCGCTAGAAGTACAAAAACACTAATTACTATAACTTTGATGTGGAAATAAACTTTACTTACCCTTGCTTCATTTTTTATGAAACATTAGAAATGGACAAATATTTGTAATTCTACATTATCGGTAATTTCATTGAATTTCACGTTAGATGTTGAATATATAAAATCCATATAGTGATAACGAAAATCGTTTTCTTCATATATCCATGTAATTGCGTAATTAGATTGTAATTTAAATAGTGAAATTATCAGCACCTAAATCATGGTATAATTAGATATGCAAATAGTATTCGCCGGTAAATTGTATGATAATAATTACTATATATTAATATATAATATTAATATGTAATATATATAATATTAATTGTTGTATATTAATATATAATATATATAATATTAATTATTATATATTATATATTAATGGACACTGTATCTAATTATCAATAACTAGACAATTATTGAACACCTTTAATTTGTTACACTAAATAGTGGTATTTTGCTGAAGTATCATTTCCGTGATTATAATGATAACCTCGTGAAATGCACCTAGCGCAGGAAACCTAATATCTCATTCAATGTCAATACATATAACGCAGCCTTTCCAGAAACGCGAACGGTATATTTTCAAGGCTTATGAGAGAGGGACTATATACATGAAATAATTCTAGAATTATTACGTATATGATGTAGTTCCACTTTGTGTTTCGTAAAACATGCTGCGTAATAAAGTTCGAAAAATTGATCGAGTTTAGTCAGATATCCTGTGCTGATTCTTGCGCTATGGGATGGATACTTCCGGAGAATGATTATAAGTGCTTATTTATAACTCCATTAAGGCATTTATTCCAGTAATTTATGTTAACAATTCACAGGGTTCTTTTACATACCATTTAATGTTAATTTAATCTAAATGATGATTTTTTGTAGCGAAAACTAAATTCATTACTATTTTAGTCTTGATATTTTGTTTTACCGATGTAACGGTGTTCTATAATGTTACAATTAAAAAGAAATGGGTCTATTAACTAATATTCACTCATTTATTGTATGGGATTAGGATTTATGTATTAGATGATGTTATGTAAATTAGAAATACTTATTTTCAATATTATTTGAGAACTACTTGAAGAGTAGATAATCAGTTATCGTAAGGGAGCATAGTAAGATGTTTTATCTTTTACATGTATATGATATATTCTAATGTAGTTTCTTGATCATATCCTATCGAACAAACCTATCGCTAGAGTACAAGTAGTATTCAGATAAATAGCTAAAAATAATATTTTTATTTTGGAACTAAATTTCTCGAGATTCAACAACTAGCCGGAGAGAACGACGTGATGACATTTACGAAATAGAAATAGAAAGGGTTATAAATAAAGCAGCATCGTTGGATTTCTTATTGGTGAAAAACAAGTTGAACGCATTTAAGTTCGCTTGCTTGGATCAAATGAATTTCTAGCATGTGCGTCTTCTTCTATTTTTATCACTTTAGAAAATATTTATGGATGCATTGAACGCGCACTTTTGTAACTTTTCGAATTAATTCGAAAATATATTTTTTGAAGAATATAATACACTTATAAAAATATAAATGTATAACATACATATATAAATGTAAAAAATTGGGAGATTATTTTCGGAACATTTCGAAATTACAATTTAGAATTTGTAATAGTTGTATATTATTTGTATTACTATTACAGTTAGTTTTTGCGTTAGACAATTGTTAGAATTTTGTAATCAGATTTATGTAATCATTAGGAAGATAACAAACACAACAGAATAACACCAACAAATTTCAGAATGTTATCTTTGATGAGGTATATACACTAGATGAATATATTTTTACTTGTAATATTTATTAATGATGTAATGTCGAAGACAATTAAAAATTCAATGCTTCAACCACTTATAAACTGATGACATTTGTGACATCTATGACCACTTATTTTCACACATAAAACATGTCTTATCAATTTATGTGCATAATACTGCACACACGAACATTGCAATTTGTTTACACAATTGCAAGGAAATATTAACTACTATTTTTTTTTTCTTTAATTATAATCGTTCTATTATTTTTCTACAATCATTCTGATAATAATCTATTTTAATTTCAAGGATACGCCTGGGTTACATTAGCTACCAACGACGCTTATTCTTTGGGAGCCTTAGTTTTGGCACACTCTTTGCATCAAGTTGGTACCAAGCACGAATTGGCCGTTTTGATTACTCCTGGAGTAACACAAACCATGAGGTAAACTCATTTCTGAATGGCTTATATTAGTATACTTGAATGTTTGCGTATTCTTCAATTTTCGAAAATCGTTCAAAGAATGAAAAGATAGCGTTAATATATCTTTGTTTGTATTTAAATTGCACATTAAATGCAGTTGATAATTGTTGCTTAAGATAAACGACTATTAACATTTTTGTATCAACATACAGCTAAAATATTCTTTTTAATTGTATTTAGGGAAAAATTATCAGCAATCTTTTCTTTTGTAATGGAAGTAAATGTACTTGATTCAAAGGATGAAGCTAATTTAGCACTTTTAGCTAGACCAGAATTGGGTGTTACATTTACCAAATTGCATTGCTGGAGATTGACTCAATATGAAAAATGTGTGTTCCTTGATGCAGACACACTTGTAAGTTTGCAAAATGATTCATATTAATGAAGACATGATTATTTGGATTTTAAAAGAATTTCGTGCTTTTATTTTCTATATCGCGCGTATGTTAGGTCATCAGAAATTGTGATGAATTATTTGAAAGAGAAGAACTGTCTGCTGCTCCTGACGTTGGTTGGCCTGATTGTTTCAATTCTGGTGTATTTGTATACAGACCATCCCAACAAACTTTTGCTTCTATTACTGCATTTGCTGCTGCTAAAGGTTCATTTGATGGCGGAGATCAAGGATTATTAAATATGTACTTTAGTGATTGGGCTAAAAAAGATATTTCTAAACATTTACCGTTTATCTATAATATGTGTTCTACTGCTACATACTCTTATCTTCCTGCATTCAAGCAGTAAGAAAATCTGTTTACTCTATTATAATTCTCTTACTTCTTTACATACACATGTATAACTTTTCATGTGACTAATACATAAGTAGAAGATAAAGTAATTATAAATTTTGTTATTTGATAGGTTTGGACATGATGTTAGAATAATACATTTTATTGGTATTACAAAACCATGGTTACAGTATTTTGACACCTTGACTGGTATTGTTCAACCACCTATGGATTCTTCACACTTGCAACCATTATTGCAATTATGGTGGAACATATTTTGTGAAAAAGTTCATCCTCAATTATCACCTATTATGGTAAGTTTGACTGACCATTTTTTAAATTAATCTACTGCACTGATGACCAATATAATTTAGAATATAATTTGTAATTAACCTTTTTTATTCTTTTCTGAATCTCACTATAGCCTTAAATATTAAGAAAACAGGTAAGGTTTAGATAATGTGCTTTTATTTTTGTTAAAATACCATATAAAATATGTAAGAATTTTTTAAATATATCTAGAAATAGAATATATAACATTTCAAAAGCACAATCATAAACATGCTTGATAAAACATAGCTAAAACTGTATATATATTGCACATAACAAATAATGTATATAAAAGTTACTGTATTATAATCAGAATATTTCAAAAGATCTTTGAAAGGTTTAATCTCCTAATCTTTATTAATTCTTTTGTCAAAAAATTTGTATTAATAAAATTGAATGTGCATGTTATTATTTTAAATAATAATATTAGCAATGCTAATAAAAGCTACTCGATTATAAGTTATTTACAAAATTTTTATTACAAATATATTATTATATATATGTACATACATGTGTTGCAGTGGAATTCTCTGACATGATTTGTTTTTTGTTGCATTTAAAATATATTTGACTTTTTATTTATTTTTCATTTTCAATATTAATATTAATAGCTGAATTGATATAAAATATGTATAAGTTGCAAAAAGGACTGGTAAAATTTTTCGTCACATTTTTATAAATGTTTAAAATATTACAGCTATTAATGTTTAATCTTCATTTTTATATATATTTTTTTAGTAGATCAGTGTCCATTTTTTCTCTTCTATTATTATGTTTGTAACATACATTTAATATATTTTTATCATCATATAATATTATTTAATGTCTATTATAGTTGTAATTAGTACTGTATTAAATTTATACTAAAATATAAATTATTTTTAATCTATAAGTATATATTTTTTATAAACCTAATATATCTAAATACAATAGTTCAATGTTTAAGCTTATAAAATATTCTATATGATTAATTAGTTTTTAGTATTTATTATAATATTAAGTACAAGAAAAATGGACACTGTCAAATTAGTTTTCTACTAACCAATTGAATGTGCATTTTTCTGTTTTGGCATGATGCTTGCATAGGCTACCAGCACATTGGCACCAATTTGGCACAAATTTATTCCTATGCCTTCTGAATCCTTTTTTCCAAGAAGTCCCACTTACATGGACATGCAAAACAAAATACAGAATGACATATATTTAGAACCACCAGACTTCTCAGAATTCCAAGATCCATGGGAAAATTATTATGTACCAAATGATTCAGTTATCTATAAAGCAGAAAATAATAAAAGACAACAGTATTATTTCAAAATCAATAGTTCTTCACCTATATCTATATTAAATGAAAGTTCAAAATCTATATGTCAGAGCCAGTCATCACCAGAATGTAACAGGGAATTCTATCATAATCAACAATGTAGTGAAAATATGTCTTCTTCACATATGCAAAATCACCATAATCAAGTACAGTCTAATCAATTCATGAATGAAATTGAGCAACAACATTTGTTTCCTAATTCCAATAATACATCCACTTTAAATGTAGAATCTAATCATCAACAAACTCAAGACAATATAGAAAAATATATTTCTGTGCATAATATGCAATATCATCATTCTAGCAAATCCCATTATCAATCTACTAACAACCAATATATTTCCCAAAGTACTTGCAATGATAGTAATAGATTAGTATCAGAAGAAATAATGCAACATCGGCATATTGAGTATAAACATTCCTCTAATAATAGTAACAAATCATTTTCAGAAGAAATAAAACAACATCAACATAATGAAACTTATGTTAATCATCATTGTAGTTATTGTCAAATGTTTGATAATTTAAATAATAAACAACTTGTTCAACATTATGGACAAGAAAACCAAACTTGTAAATCTTTAGATGTCAATATCAATCATGACCAAGCTATGCCAAATAACATAGCTTATCAGAATAATCTCTCAAATAAGCAAAATACTGAACGAAATGAAAATATAAACGTTACAGACAAACGGACAAGCACACTAATATCTACTAGTCCTCATCCTGATTCCAAACCTTGTACAGATTTCCACAATGTAGCAACGCAATCTGATTTACACATAATGGATGATCCAAATAGTTCAAATGTAAGTAACTGTTCCCATATATTTTTCTTTATATTAAAGTTAAAAGTACTCTCTTATTATATTTTAAAATATTTGCATTATAATTTTGAATATATTGCTTGTATATTTAGTATTTTTTGGGACATTACTTGCAGCTTTAATAAAGTTGTTTAGTATAAAGTTTTTGTTATTTAATATTTCTAACAATGCTGATAAATATTTTCTGCTCTTTACATTTCTAGTTACTTCTACATTATCCCATAATTATTAATCAAAGTGATATTTGTTAAAAATTATTCAAAAGGTATAGTTTCCTAGAAATATAATATGTTACTATTATCATTGTGTTATCAATTTGCACTAGATTTGTATGTTATATTGTTTTATGTTTGTGGTATATGTATTTATATCATATTACTATCACATGTAAGCAAGGTAACTTTACAAAATAATTTATATGAATGTATATTCATATAATTCTAATCTATATTCCTATATTACTTCATTTTACTATCATGTTACTAGTTATTAAATAAGAAGATCTCTTCTGATTTCATAGGCTGGCCTAGCTGGTGCCTTGGCTCAAATGACATTAGGTGAACCCAGAAGCGCTGAACAAATTGCATTAGAAGAACATATGCGAAAACAAAGTTGGGAACAAGGTCAGATAGATTATATGGGTCGCGATAGTTTTGACAATATATGGAAAAAAATTTGTGAAACACTTGCTCTTGCGCCTCCACGGTTACCGTCCCCTCCTAAAGTAATTAATTAAGTAATACATAATGAATTGATAAAATTATGATTTGCACATGAACATATCTATATCATGATTTGCAGGAAATGCAAAAACCTGAAAAAGCTACAACTGACAAGACTGATGAATCTGTTAAAACCACTGAAGCTATTCAATCTACTGAATCTGTAGATGAAGTGGATAAAGAAACTGGTATGTATTACAAAATGTGTATAAAATTATTTTTTATAAATATTTTGTGATTATAAAAATTATTCAACTGCAGGTGATATAAAAATGAAACAAAAGTCTTAAGTTAGAAATAATATTTTTATTATACGATAATTACGATTACATATTGAAGCTGAAAGAATTTGAAATTTGATTTTACAATTAAGAATCTTTAATAATAATGGAAACTGTGTACGAAATAGAAAATTAAAGTGCTCATAATGCAAAGCTATTAACTGTTTTTATAAAAATGCTTTGCGATTTTATTTGCCTCCCACCCTTTTTTAATACAGCATGTGGCATTCAAACTCATATTTGGAAGTAAAGACTTGAATTTTATAGGAATTTAATTTAAACAAAATATCAAATTGTATTTAATAATATACTAGAGAATTTTTATATAATTTAAACAAGTGAAAAAATATATGTTTTTTATACAGTTTATCAAGTTTAAGTGTTTGAAACAGGAACAGAGGACAGCAACTAACAGATCCTGGCGCCATAGCATTGCTACGTCTTGTAATGTCGTTTTGCTTTAATGGGGTAAATATTTTGAGAACTCGCATCATCGATTCGCGATTTTTAAGTAAATTAAAAAAGTTTGTGGTACACAACTAAACCGATACACAGTATATGTTAAAACTTGCCTTATTAAAAATCATTTTACAATAATACTGTAATATTACATATATAATAATACATGCTGTAATAAATTGTATCATATCATTAAGATATTAATATTACATATCACTTTGATTTCTATAATTTATAAATCAAAGAAATATAAAATACATTAATATTAATTCTCTTTTATCAATATATCTGCATTGATAGATTATTTTAAATTCTTTAGAGTAGTTTATAAAAAACGCTATTGTATTTATGTAACTTATTTATATGTACTTAAAACCAAAAGCACCTCGAGCATTTCATGCTTAATACAAATTTAATACTGCACTAAAACATAAAATAGTTATTACCATATGCATGATATCTTTACATCATCTTTTTTAACATTACATTTCTGATGCTTGTGTAATGTAAAAATACTAATTCTATATTCCATGTGCTTTAAATTAATCTTAAATATTCACATTCCATATATATATTATACTAAATAATATTTCATAAGAGCACTTTTGCAATAACAGTTTCAATCGCAATCATTATATTCTTTATATTAGGATTAGAATTTTATCTAAGTATATTTTACATATGTATTTACATAAAGTATTATTTGTATATATTTTTAATATGCATTGCTTATTATTTTTATGTTCATGTAGAAATTATCCAAACTTATTTTTTAAAATAGTAAAATTTAGATATAAGAATTATTAAATAAGAAATGTATTCAATTACATTTCTATAATCTATTTTATATATATATAATAGAAAGATAATAGAAAAAAAATATTTATTTATATGAGTATGTAATATGATTATTTTTTCTTATTTAGCTCAGGCAACTACCTGTAATACGGAAGAACAATCTGTAGTTAATGATGTTCCTATAACAAATGTACCTAAATTATCGGGAGATGAAGAGAGTGAAGATATTTCCCAAAAATTTTCAACAAAATCAGGAAGTGCAATACCTGATATATTTATGGATTCTTCTACAAATTTATCAATGCAAACATCTCATAAAAAAGTTGCAGAACTCAATACAACTTCAAGTACAAGTTCATTATTAAAAGAAATTCCACAACAGACAACTGTATCTATAGAACCATCTAACTTAGTTCAATCTTCTTCCATTGAAGAACAAAAAGTAATTACCTCACAAAAAGAAATTAAAAGCGAGTTAGAAAATGTAAAAATTCTTGAAATTACAGTAGATACCCAAGAAATAAAACAACCAGACATTAGAGATGAAAAACATGCAAAAGAATTCCTAACTGCTTCTGAAATTCTAACAGTTAGCCCTGTTCCTATCCAAGTTGCAGAATCTGTATTACAAGTGGAACCAAAAGAATCTATGTCAGATTCTCAGATAATGCCGCAAGAAATTCTTTCCTCTACAATTACACCTGTTCATTTAACGGAAACAAAAGATAAGGTACATATAAATGGTTCGACATCTTCAATTAATTTTACACAAAATAAAGAAAAATTAAATTTGGATAATTCCACAACTGCAATGAGTATCGATACTGCCAATAAATTAAGCCAATTAGAAGAAACTCCACAGAGCTTATTGTCAATAGAGCAAGTTGAAACTCAACTTACTGAAACACCTATATTATCTTCAGAAAATTTAAATATACCAGAGAAATCAGTGCAGGAACAAACAATAGAATTAGAACAACAAAGTAAAGAAGGTGAACCTGACAGAGGTGAATCTAAGGGGAATATAAAACAAATAACAGAATCAACTGAAACTCCATCAGAGCATGAAGTAACTGAATCAGCACCATCAGACAAAACTCCAGTTAGGCCATTAAGAACAAAAGAATTAAATGCACCTTCAACAAGTATTCAAAAAACTGCACAGCCAGATCCAACAGATCAAGAGAAAATAGTGAAAAAGATCGGAAGAAAATCTACAGAAAAGTCAGTGTCAGAAGTGGAACCTATGGAAGCAACTGATGGTGATGGTGAAAAAAAAGTAGCCAAAAAAGTAGTAAAAAAGATTACAAAGAAAACAAAAACAAAATCAGAAGAAGGACCAGATGATAGTGCAGTAGACAGTAGTTCTTCAAGTAAACAAAAAAAGCCTGTAAAAGTTGTTAAAAAAGGTATAAAATCGTCACAAACACCTGTTACTGATATCACTGTTCCTGAGACAGTATCATCTAGTACTTCTGATGCACCAGTTCCACCTAAAAGAAAAACAAAACCCACAGCTTCAAAACCAGCTATTAAAAAATCCGATGTAGAGCAGTAATTATATCAAAAAGCAGACAATAATTATTTACATATTCTATATAAAAGTTTAAAAACTGTAAACTATGAAAAGAATGAAAAATGATACTCGCTAGTCCTTTCTAATTTTTTATATTTTTAATATATCTCAAACTGTATCACTCATAGCTTTGCTACTTTTTTAAATATTTTGGAATTTTGTTAGATAACATTATATTCCAACATGTTTTCTGCTTCATAATTTATATAATCTGATTACATGTCTGTTTTTTAATGATGTGTCAGTAGTAAATAAAACTTTTCTAAATTATACTCCTATCTATTTGTTTATATTGTTGGAATGAAATTAATATCATTTAAAGTATAATCTTCTGTAATTATTAATAACATCTATTATTTTAATATGTATCTTAACTAATTTTGTACTCAATTATTAGCTTCAATTTATTTAGTAACATATATATGAGTAGCTGTGATTGATTATCTTTAAAATACATATTATTTTAACAAAGATGTAAAAGGATATCTTTACATTTTATAGAACTATTGGTCAAGAAATGTTGCAAAAGATAATTACATATTTATACATTTTATATATATTAATTTGTATCTTCGTATACTTATATACAGAAACATATATAATATGCAATCGTACTATCATTATATACATTTTTAATTTAAAAAAATGTCAGACATTGTGTTTGAATACATTCATTAAGATCAAAAGATACATAAGTCTTATTTATTACCCATTTACAGATAATCCATTTCAATTTGTAAACAAAATTTAGTAATTTTACAATTACATTTGCGTACCTACATATATGTTTCCTTATATTAATTAAATTATCCTTTACTGTATTTATTTAATATTTATGATACATAAATAATTACCCATACTATTGAAATTACATACTGTTCTCACTTAATATCTAATAAATAAAGATGGTAGAAAAGGAAGAGTATTTTATTCAATATTAGTTATAATTATTGATTTCGTTTTTTGTACAAAATATTTTCAGGAAACATTATGTGGAAATTGTATTGATTAATTTAGCTCATGTATAATTAATGGTATTAATGGATATTGTAAATAAAATAAGTCATACACAATAGTAAGCTATAATGAGATACATTAATATTTTCTACACATATGTACAATATCTATTAAGGTATAAGTTGATGGTTAGGGGATACCCCTACTGTCAGATAACCCGCACAGCAGGCGCAAGCTTGCGCCGCAAGTAGATGCGAATCTACGGCAATCTCTACACAGTCTTAAGCAGTATGGTCGCTTGTGCAGTTTTCTATGAGTGACAAGTAACGGTTTCTACATAAAGAAAACGTCGAATAATGATTTATCATAACTGAAGTGAACCAAAATTGGTGTAATGATCAAAGATATGGCTGATGATGAGGCCATACAGGCCACTAATGACGATGCAAGTGAGTGTAAAAGATATGCGGTTCAACTTGGTTACTGGTCCGATCCATTTATTAACTTTTTCGTAAAACAACCTGGTCGGAAAGCTCCGGAAATCAATCGTGGTTATTACGCAAGAGTAAAGGGGATTGAAGTGTTCGTTGACAAATTCCTTAAGGTATTTAATTCCGCTTTCTTTGAATTTCACTATTGCAATTTCAAAATTCGCATAACCTAGAACATAATAGAAACAATCCGGGATACAGCTGATTTGAGTAGCAAAGGACATACAATGCCGGAAACCTTGACCTGGCCGAGGCCCTGTCCTAATTTCCAAAGTTCTCTTTTTACCATGAAACATTAAAATAGGTTAATCTAGTGCAGACAACGCATCTTTTTCTATAAAAATAACGAACAATTGAAAATTGTGTTTATAATTATTAAACGATCTTCCGTCTCTTTTTAGTTAATAAAAGATAGAAATACTTTTATTTTTCTTCTTTAACTACTATAATTAATTAGAATCGTAGGCAATCTATGTATATGCAGCTATGTACACAATCATTATAATCGTTTATTAACTTTTATAATCATTAATTTACGCGGAATAAAGAATGCGAATGTCATGATAGGATGAATATTTTAGTTTCATTATTTATATATATATAATAATATATATCTCAATTTTATATTATAAAATAAACATAAATTATTAATATAAATGTATACACCTAAATAAGTTTACCTATAACACACAGATAACATTAATTTATGATAAATGTAGCTATCTGGTGAAAAGGGGCAAGTTATAAACTTGGGTGCTGGATTTGATACTCTCTATTGGAGACTTAAAGAAGCAGGAAAGTGTCCAGCAAATTTTATCGAACTTGATTTTCCTAACATTACTGCTCGAAAATGTTATCACATCAAAAAACATAAACAATTAATAGATATGTTAAATACAGAAGGTAGAGTATATTTAATTTTGTAATTTTTGTCTTTATATATAGATTCTTTTTAGTTAGAGTTCACTTTGCAGATGGAGAAATTAGGTTTTCAACAACAGATCTACATGCTGCCAATTATCACTTGGTGGGAATAGATCTGCGACACATATCTGAACTTGTTAATAAGTTAACACAAGCAGAAGTTAATTTTAATCTTCCAACCATGTTCCTTGCAGAATGTGTCTTAGTATATATAGACACAAGTGCAGTTTCTGCATTATTAAAATGGCTTGCTGGAAAGTTTCCAAATAGTATTTTTGTTAATTACGAGCAAGTGAACATGAAGGATAAATTTGGTCAAGTTATGTTGTCCAATCTACGTAGTCGTGGATGTTTGTTGGCAGGTGTAGAAGATTGTGAATCTTTGGAAACTCAACAAAGACGGTACTCTAATTTTGTTATATTTCCTTTGTGTATTACCTTAAAAGTAATAACCATTTTATCAAAAATACAACTTAAAAATGTACATTTCAGCTTTACAATAAACAGTTGGGAAGGCTCTAATGCATGGACAATGGTAGAGGTCTATGATTCACTGCCTCTAGATGACCGTAGTCGAATCGAACATATAGAAATGTTGGATGAGCGAGAACTTTTAGTTCAGTTATTGCAGCATTATTGTATCTCAGTTGCTTGGAATGGACAAATATTTAAAAACTTGTCTATAGCACAGGGTTAGCTTTTCTAACTCTTCTAAGTTACTCCAGGTAGTGATACTGTGTCATTAAAAATCTATAAGCTTGTAAGTACATATGTGGTAACTAATGATACAAAATCATTGATTTTTAAGTTAATAAGTTTTGATCTTAAATTTTTAATATAGAATAATACATAGCTTGATTTATAGTAGTGTATTTTTTTATTATGTATAGATATCTCTTTCATATATATTTGAAGTATTATAAAAAACAATTCATATAAAGTTATATAAAATTGATGATTTATTCAAATAATTAATTTTATCATGTTAAATTTAAAACAAATATATTCTACTTCTATTGTGATTTGTGTGCTATAAATATCGTGAAAATAATATTAAAATGGTATTAATGAAAGATTAAAGCCCTTTCATATCTTTTTGAGCAGCTAAATATAAGATAGCATAAAAAATATAAAACTAATTTTCAGTCATGTGATGTTTATTTTATTGCTATGAATTCCATGTATTTCCTGTAAAATTAGTATTTTAATTAGAGCTAATCTCAATCATTAACAAACTTTATTTCCCTATCATTTACTACTTTGTACTTGGAAGTTCTTATAATTATATTTATAAATTTCATATTAAAAAGAATCATAATTACAGATAATATTTTAAATTATTAATTAGTTCACTACATATGCAGTTTCTTATGAAGGTAATTTATGTGGAGTAACAACATGCAACGAAAGAAGGATTTTACTTAAACATAAAATAATAGAACAGCACATGTTTTGGAAAGTAATTTTTGAGTATATTGTTTTACAAATGCCCTAATTTAAACGATAATTTACATGTACAGAAAGAATTAATTAAAATACAATTACTATTCACATTTATAAAATATTATCGCTTAGGATATTAAGATATAACACATTTTTGTGTATTAAAAAATATATACAGAAAATTGTATTTCCATTGTTATTATTTTCGTAGAAACATGATAGATAGACGGATCATAAAGTCGTAAAAATATTTCTCAGGAAACAAATTATCAATACATTAATTAGACAATATTTGAGTCAGTTTTATTCCAATGAATTCAAGTTGACTCATTACATTGTCGACAACTTAATAAAATACAAACAATGTTATTTTCTTATAAAGGAATATCAGGGTTGTGATATAAAAACTAAAACTAATGTGGAAGAGTGGAGAATTTATCAGATGATAATGGTATTAAAAAATTATTATATTGATCATAAAATCGTTCTTCGTTTATACACTTTAATATATTGATTCTTATTTGACTTTATTAGTGCTTCTTTTTATTTGTGATAGTATATTTACTAATATTCTTATAAAGGCTTATTAGACCATAAGGTATAGTACATAGGGGAAACACACAAATACATATATTAACAGATTGTGAGTTTGTGTTATAGAATTCATATGTTTTTAAAGATAAGATTGCATACCTGGAGTAACACAAACACTAAGAAATAATCTAATATTCTATTTTTCTGAAAAGTTATGGATCACAGTTGTATCTGTCAGTAATGATAAATTCTTTCCAATTTCATGTTCTAAACATTCAATAATAAAATCATACCTCATCATAATAATTTCATACCACTTTATTTGCGTTTGAATGGCATTTATTATACATGTTAAATATTTTAAATAGCTTAAAGTTTGAGACTCAAATTGATTTATCACTAATTATCATGAATTGGAGCAAAACACTGCCAATGTATAGTTGAAATGCAATACATTTATTATCAAGTTCTAAACAGTTGTAAACTTTTAGATGCTGAAAGAACAAGTATTAAATATTATTTCATTACTGATTTTTATACAGTCAAAAACGTTGAATATATGTGTAATTAATGATAGTTTCTGTTTTGTAAATTCTAAAGAAAAAATTGATAATTTGAATCTCAAACTTAAGTGTAATACTTCTTATAATACGAAATACACAAATTTTGTTTTTGCATGTACTTTACCTAACGATTAATGTTATTAATGTCTTATATGGATGCTGTAAAAGTTAAATCATACAATGGCTATATTCTCTATGTGCTTCCATATTATAGACAGATAAAGAAATGATCAGAAAGTATATTCTTACCTTTGTGTAATGTTGTGATATTGTTAAATTGTGCATTTATATTACGATTAAAAGAAGATAATCAGGAGTTAATGTTAATTATAAATTAAAATACTATGGTACTTTTTTTCTTATATTTAATATCGCATTTAATGAAAACGTAAATAGGAGGAATGTTATCAAACATTTTTAAATGTATGATACAGAAAAATTCTACTTGCATTTAATTTATTATAAAAAAAACCTCCACACACAAACTTATTGTACATTACTCTATTTCTTAAGCATTCAATTCACTATTTTGTGAGATTTAATGAAAAATAAACAGCATCTTCTTTCATGTGTATATTCTTTATAACAGTTTATTTACAATATCTCTTTTGTGTAAAAATATCAAAAAAATTTCAGTATTGTTACAGATTTAATATTTCTAATATTATATAAGTCGTTAATTATTGTACATTAATTATTCAATGTCTGAACGTATCATTAAAAACATAGTGGGTTTAGTTGAACACATCCACCGGCATCACACATGTTCTTTGAAATTTTGGTTAAATTAGTAAATACATTTAATTGTTTATCAAATTTCAAATTAGAATTCGCACGACGGGATGCCTATAATAGTTAATTTAATAAAAATAAAGTATAAAATATAAATAAAATATATATATATAAAATAATATGAAAATAAAAATTGAGTATATATCAATAAGATTATATGCTTACCACAGAACACCAAGTTTCTGCCATAAGAAGTTCATGCTCCATACTTGGAAGTTTTTTGTTTGCAGATGTAGTTGCTCTGCTTAATACAATAGCCATAGTGTATATATCAAATGCTGCTTGAGCTAATCTGTTAAGAACAAATTGTTGCTCCACAATATTATTTGGTCCATATCTGACAATGGCGCTTTCTATACTTTGACCAAAAGTTTCTATGCTCTGCAAAAATCAATCAATATCAATTAAATATTAATATATTTATGTCATAGTACTATGAATTAATATAAACCTTAGCACACAATGCAGCACTTTTGTCTAAATTAGGATGAACTAAGTGCATAAGATTACGCGTTGATGACAACCCAATTGTTCGCATAGCTCTTTTGCTTAGTTCTTCAAAGATCAATCCCAAATTGATGGTAGGAATTTTAAATGCTGACATTATTTGTCGCAAATGTATGCCTGCAGATTGAAGCCCAGAAAGTACAACAAAAATACGGAGGACATCATTGGTTCCTTCAAAAATTCTAAAGACACGTAAATCTCGCAGAACTCGTTCGAGACCAGTATCTTTCATATATCCCATTCCACCGAGTATTTGAATAGCTTCGTCACAAACCCACCATGCAGCTTCCGATGCAAAACACTGAAACAATTGTTTTGAACTAAAAAAATAAACAAATTATTAAATTTTATTTTTTTTGTACTAGAATCTCACTTTAGAAATTGCAGCTTCCAAATAATAATCCTGACTTCCATTATCCATGTTTCCCGCAATTGAATATGCAAGACTCTCAGCTACATAGTGTAACATCGCCATATGGCCTAATTTTTCCTGTATACTTCCGTAATAATCTATCGTGTGTCCAAATTGTACTCGTTGTGTTGCATGTTCCACTGCTTTTTTGATACAATAACGCATAGTTCCGGAAAGAGCAGCAGCCATACCAAATCGACCATTATTTAAAACATTCATTGCAACCTGATAAAATACAAAGTGTTTAATAAATATTGTTTAAACAATTTGTAAAGAAATTTTATTAAAATCTACTTATACCGAGAAACCTTGTCCTTCGCTCCTTATAACATTCTCAGCTGGTATTTTAACGTTTTCAAAATTTACTTCTGCTGTATTACTACATTTAATACCCATCTTTTTTTCTGGTGGCCCGCTTGTTACCCCACCAAAGGATTTTTCAACAATAAATGCTGTAACTTTATCCTTAGTTTCACCAGTTTTTGGATCTTTCATAGGGACTTGTGCAAAAACTGTCATTATTTCTGCTAAACCACCATTTGATATCCAAATTTTATTGCCATTTAAGACATAATGTGAGCCATCTGTTGACTTTATTGCACGAGAACGAATTGAGCCAGCATCTGAACCACTGCTTGGTTCTGTGAGGCAAAATGCTGCATAATCTCCACTGCAAACTCTTGGAAGATATTTTTCTTTTTGTTCTGGGGTACCATATAAAAGTATAGCCTATATGGATTAAATTAAATTATTTAAATTATTATTTTTATATGGGATATCATAAATAAATAAATAAATAAATATATACCTTGAACCCTATACTTTGATGTGCACCTAACACAATACTAATACCTAAGTCGTGATATCCACATATTTCAACACATCTACTATATTGCGTATTAGTTAATCCTAGTCCACCATATTTCTGAGGAACTTGGAGACCAAATACTCCAAGCTCCCACATTGTCTGTAAAATTTTTCCATCTATCGATGCATTTTCATCATTCTTCATTGGATCATTTACTTTCTAAAAGAATAAGAATTTAAATTAAATTGATAAATTTCTGAGAGGTTTCTCACATTTTTGTTAGAACCTTGTTACCTCAAAAAATTTTTCTATGGGATCTATTATTAATTTTAATGTGTCAAGTTGTTCTTCATTCAAAACATCTGGAAATGGAAATGTTTGAGTAGTCTCTAATTGACCAAGGAAAATATTCTTAACAAAAGATTGAGATTTTGAATCTATATTTTTTTCCTGCTTTTCTTCGGGTGCATTTTTTGCAGCAGCTTGTGTTGCAAAACATCTAAAATACGTCATATTAGATAAGTAAATATCAAATAATTTATTACTTAGATTAAATTTTAAATTAAGGATTCAATTACATAATTTTTTTGTCATTTTTATATCACAGATAGATATATATATATACATATTATTAACTTTTTTTATATATAATGTATTGATAATATTTATTGCATTTTTAAAAATTATTTATATAAATATATTATAGTTGCATATAATAATGAAATTGATGATTATTGATTGAATTTTTCCGTTATTCATCAAATTGTATGAATAACAACTGTTTTTAATTTTTATGTATCTAAGTATCATCTTATCAAGTCAAAATATACATTCCGTTTACATATATATATCATATTTATCCAAAGTCCAATTAGTTAACATATTTTACATAAATATAAATAGTTGAAATACAAATTTATAAATTCGTATATAATAACTTAATAATAATTTAATTAACATACACAAAATAATTTTTGCCAATTATTTTAGAAAGTGTCAGAAAATGTGAAATATATAGAATGTGCAGAGCAGTCTGCTATCTTCTGACAGATAATTGTTGGATACTTTTATATGACACATACCTTTAACAATAGCATAAAAATGCTAATGTATTATTATATTTCAAAGAAGAACAATTTACCTGGCATTCGAGTTAATGATTTTAATAAAATTTGAGGGTTTTAGTCCAATATAATTTGTAATTCGGAGCATTTTCAAAATTCACGTTAATACACAAATTTTACGAAATATTTATTTCCAATATAATAAAATGAACTTAGAAATTATTTTTACACCCTAAAATAAAATTTAAGACAAAACAGAAAAGAAGTAATCAACTTTTATGAAATTAGGACAAAGTTTAATTCTATGCTACTACCATTACGAAAAATTGAACTCATGTACAATATAAGAAATGGATCTTATATACATGTGGATACGACACACACACATACACATAGATATATTTACATGTTTTTATGTTCAGAAATTTTAATATCTATAATCGATCAATAAAAGAATAATATTAAACAATTTTGCTTACATGTTAATTAATATCAATTAGAAATATCTAAACAGATGTTTTACATGATTCATATTTTTATTTTAATATTTTATTAAGAAAAATTAATTTTTGTTAATCTAATATTTTGTCACATTTCCATTGCAAATTGCAATAGAAATTCCCCTACTCTTTCTCTCTCTCTCTCTCTCTCTCGCCTTCTCTCTCCCTCTCGCCTTCTCTCTCTCTCTCTCTCCCTTTCTACGGTCATGTTTTACAAATAAATAAAAATGTAATTCATATTCTGTGAATAACATTTTTCCGATTATGTGTATCAAGAAATGTATTTTGAAATTTGATATTTTGTAACTTTGATTGGTTCACATATGTATATAACTAATTGGTGTCGTATCTGGTTATGCAAAGAAAAAGAAAATTAAAGATTAAAATCTTGACATAAGCCGACGTTTGAATAATCAGTACTGTTCGTAGTACTTAAGAAAGAAATGCGAGTTGGAAATTTGGTGAACCAAAAAGCATATTTATGTCGGATTTATGGTACATATAAAGCGACATGGGCTGAATATGAATTGCATAAAATGTGAGTTATATATTTACAAAATTGTACATATATTGAGCGTATAAATGTTACAGGGTGTATAAAAATTACATAATATGAATAATAATGAAATGTTTTACATATTGAAATTATATTATTTATCTATTAATTACAGGTAAACGATTTATTTAATTCGAACGATGTAAGGAGGAAATGGTGTAAAAGATATAATTATGATTGGTTGCTACTAAATTATAGTCTGAACAAATTATTACGCAAAGTATTAATATGAGTAACATTGCTTCACAAAATGTCTCACTAAGATCATTATTAACACTTAATAATAATGATTGTAAAGAATTTGTTTGTGGATGGGGTGCTGCAGTAATTAATGTATCTATTACTTTTCCTATTAATAAGATTATATTTAGACAGGTATGTGTAAAATAAATTATTTTGTAATATTTTAAACATCAGAATATACATATTAAATAAATAAATTTCTGTTATTGTAACAGATTTTGGAAGATGTTCCAGCCAATACTGCGTTTCGTCAGATATCTAAAGAGGGAATAAGATTATTATACCGTGGGATCTTACCACCCCTTTGTCAGAAAACTCTTTCGGTTAGTGTAATGTTTAGTATGTATGAAGGTTGTAAAGAACGTTTGTGCACATTAACAAATAATGATATATTAAGTAGAATAATAGCAGCGCATTTTGCTGGTACTGTTGAGGCTATACTTATGCCCCTTGAAAGAGTACAAACATTGCTCCAGGATTGGCGGTATCATGATAAATTTAAAAATACTTCGCATGCATTTAAATATTTATTAAAAAATTATGGTATATCAGAATGTTATCGTGGATTAGTACCAATTATATATAGAAATAGTTGTTCCAATTTCATGTTCTTTATTCTCAAAGAACAATCAAAAACATACATTGGTGAACAAGAGTCATTATTTACAAGTTTTATTAATGGTGCTTTAATTGGTGGTTTCACAAGTACTGTATTTTATCCTATAAATGTAATAAAAATACATATGCAGTCAAAAATAGGTGGTAATTTTGAGAAATTTATGACAGTTATTCGTGAAGTATATGTCGCAAGAGATAGAAGAGTAATATCATTTTACAAAGGTGTGCATTTAAATTGTATGCGATCATTTATAAGTTGGGGAGTTATAAATGCATCTTATGATTTTCTAAAAACAATCATGTTTTCATAATAAATTTATGTGAAAAGTATTTAAATTTATTTAAAGAGGAATGCTTATATGTTGTTTCATGCGTAATTTCGTAGATAGTGTTTTTTGATTAAGTCTATTAATTGCACATTTTTTCTTACAATAAAGCATTGTGCAGGAGAAATAAAATTTTTGCTATTGTTATAAAAATGTGAAATAATTTTTTATTTTAACAGATGAAAGCAGATTATAATTAATAAACTAATTATATAAAGTAACTTGTATAAAGAAAATATAAGTTATAAAGGAAGTTGTGTAGATTAATTTTATTATTCATTGTTAATAAAAAGTGAACGCTCTTCTGTTTAATTATGCGTTCATAAATAAAACCCCAATGGCACAATAAACGGCGGAGAAATTTGCATTGTATATATTCTTTAGATATTTTTCGATATAACTGTGTATTATTCTACTGTTAGAATACTTATACCTTAATAAAAATCTTATATTTTCTATGCTGCATGTGTAATGCACTTTTTATTTCGAATTCCTAAAGAATGGAATTCAATGTATTTTATTGTACAATTATGATTAATAAATAATATAGCAAATTTCGATAATGTGCAGTGATTAGAAAACATAATATTACTTATCTGCATTTGAATATCATTCTTATCGCTATCCTATGTCAATACATTTTTTATATATTACATATGTTAAAATTTTATCACTGAATTTATCAAATCACATATAAATAACTAATATAACGAAATATAAATAATATACTAAAATATTCTGTTTTCGTATTTCCCGCGATTTGAAACAAACGAGGTACCATCGATGCGCGTTGCAGTGTATAAATCGATGCGCCTCAGCCGCGGGCTTTTAGCTACTTTTAGCCCACTCCAATTTTTCTGCGTCCCGGTTAACGGGGTTTTTACTTCACCGAACGTTTTAAAACGTCACGATGGTATGGTTTGAAAAATCACGATTTTCGATAAATTTGTCACATTTTAAAATATCGTGAGTTCTTGATTACATATCTTCTGCGAGTACTTTGGTGAATTTTTTTTGATAAGAACAATAAGAATATGATCTTGGCTTTTCATTGTTCGAGTAGTACTTGCAATTGTGTCGAACGATTCGTCTAAAGCTATGTTACTTGTTATATCAACAATTTACGAAACTTTGTTAACCCCGGAAATTTGTGTTTGGCAATACGGGGGCTTGTATGTATGAGCTGCATAATTATATTAAATAATGAGAATCAACGCAACGAAAATGAGTACTCCGATCGAGGAGAAGATTGATCAGAAGCTGAAGGTAAGCAATTAATATACTTAGTTATTTTAAACATAATTTAGTATTTTTCTGATAATTTTTTAAAATCCAAACATTGTTAATGTGAAAGAGGATATTGCAGTACATACTTATTTCACAGTCAAATTTTATCGTTAATTTTTGGATTATTATTATTTTAAAATAACGAAATATAAATATGAAATGGATGAATCATAAAAAAATTGTAATTTTTCAGAAATTTTAGGAATTATTTATGTTATAAATGTAATAGTATAATATTAAAAAATTATATTGTTCCATATTCTTTTTTATTTCAACTGTATAGTCATTTGAATATCAAGATATATAAAAAAGTTTGGTACTATAAGTTAAAAATAAACAATTGTAAATTGTTTGGGAATATCTATATAATAGAATGCATATTTACAAAGTAATTGAATGATACAGTTAATTAATTAATATACAGGGATATTTGTACTTCAAATGGAAACTAGGATTGATTTTCTAAATTTATCAATGATGAGTTTAATATTTTATTATACTCCTATAATATATATAACTGCTTATAATGGATTTTTATGTATATATTATTTGTACATATGAAATATATGATTTGAAGGATTTGTATATAAAAATTTAATTTAATATATACAACTCTTTTAATATATATTTATATAATTCAAGATAATTACTTCATTTAATGTTCATTCAAATAAATCAGATTTCAATATTTATTTTCTTTGAAAAGGTGAGGACAGGGATGGTGAGTGTTAGTGATGGAAAAAGTAAGTCAGTACCAATGCGTTTACATCTGTCTATGGAAGTTTTAAAGCTCCAAAGGGAAGATTTAGAGGTAAAGTTTAATATCATCATATTATGTCATTACTATCTTATTTGTATGATTTATAAAAAGTAATACTGATTTTCAGCAGACAGCAAATCATAATAAACCACCATTAGATGCTAAAGAGAGAATGGTGCAAATCACTAGACAAAAAGTTGGAGGATTAGGATTAAGCATAAAGGGAGGAGCAGAGCATAAACTTCCTGTACTCATATCTAGAATTTATAAAGGTCAGGCAGCTGATGAATGTGGTCAACTATTTGTAGGAGATGCAATTATTAAAGGTAAGTTCAGTAATCATTAAATATAAATTATTAAATAATTTTTAAATATTTTTTTATTATAATTAATGGATGTAAATGATATGAACTTTGATATTTCTTTATGAAAAGATATTTCATCAATAAGAATTGTATTTCTGTATATAGGTAGTCCTGAATGCTTATTCTATTTGTGTCAGACCTGTCAATATTGGTTTCTTCCTTTGAAATATTGTTCCATGTTAGCTATGGTGTTACAAAGCAAAACCCACATTTAAAATATCAGTGGAAATTATATCATTTAAAGTTATAATTTTATTTTTTTATAGTAAATGGAGAATATATAACTGCATGTAATCATGATGATGCTGTTAACATTTTGAGAAACGCAGGTGATATAGTAGTTTTGACAGTAAAACATTATCGTGCAGCAAAGCCATTTTTACAAAAAAATGGTAAATATGATTTATTCAATTCTATGATATAAACTATTTTCTTTTGCATTTCACTGTATTATTTGCATTAATATAATTTTTAGAAAAAGAAGAGAAATTAGATAATGTTGCAAATGGAGGTTCAGAAGATGAATGGTTATCACCTAACAGACAAAGTGGTAGTCCTAGATGTGGTCATAGTAGACAAAGTTCAAATGCATCAGCCACTTCAATGCAATATAAGAAATGGATAGATGTTATAACAGGTTGAAATAATGTTTTATGATATGTTTCTTCTTTATTTATTTAAGGGAGCTAATAATCTTTTGTAATTCCAGTTCCATTAATGATGGCTTATGTGACAAGATACATCTTTGGAACAGATAAGTTAAGAAGAAATGCGTTCGAAGTAAGAGGATTAAATGGTGCACGTACTGGTGTAATACACTGTGATGATAGTGCTATTCTGAGTCAATGGTTAAAGTATATAACTGATAATATTACAGGATTAACACATTTACAGGTGAAAAACATAATATTCCAAGTTCATTTATTTATAATTTTCATATACTTGTTTATAATTTACATAATTATTTTTCAGATGAAATTATATAATCGTAATTTTGGAGTCGGTGAACGTATAGAATACATGGGCTGGGTTAATGAAGCAGTAAGCAATAGTAATCAGCCATGGCAGAGTTATAGACCGAGATTTTTAGCACTGAAAGGACCCGATTTGTTATTATTTGAAACGCCCCCTGTAAGTATTAATAAAGTATTAACAGTGTATATTGTACAACTAAATACTATGATTTATTTCTAGTGTAATATAGGAGATTGGTCACGATGTGCATTAACTTTTAAAGTATATCAAACAATGTTTCGTGTAATGCGAGAGTCCGAAAATGTAGATGAAAGACAGCACTGCTTTTTAGCACAAAGTCCGGGTAAACCTCCACGATATCTAAGCGTTGAAACTAGACAAGAACTCTTAAGAGTTGAGGCAGCATGGCATACTGCAGTGTGTTCAGCTGTTACACATTTGAAAGTTAGCAATAAGCTTTTATGTATTTCGTTAGATATTATTTATAGAATTTTCTATTATAATATATTTTCTCTTATAGAGTAAAACCTTTCCTGTTACTTTTAATGGAAGGAGCGCAGGATTAACCTTAGAATGGACTCAAGGTTTTACACTTTCTTATGAAGATATTGGAGAGACTGTATGGCGTTATAAATTTTCACAATTAAGAGGATCTAGCGACGATGGAAAAAGTAGACTGAAGTTACATTTTCAAGAGTTGGATAGTATCGCTATTGAGACAAAGGTATTTATTTGTTATAAGTAAAAATAATTTATTTCCTCATGTTCTTTTTCTTTGTAGGAATTGGAATGTTCTCAGTTGCAGAATTTATTGTTCTGTATGCATGCATTCTTAACTGCAAAGGTTGCTGCAGTTGATCCAACATTTTTAACATCAACAACTCCGTAAGAATCGAAGTAAGTATTATTGCCAAATAAATCACAGAGGAAAATAGATCACTATTCAACATTCATATATTTGCATAAACATACAGAAATATTCTAGTTAATAAATTAGATCAAAGATATGTCAAGTACTAGTCAATTTTTGAGAAAGATATTTATCATTTTTGAAAAAATTATATAAATGTTTTACTTTACTGCCTCTAGTTTTATTTGTATGGAATATTGGTGAACTTTTATAGTTAGCAATATTAATTTCCTCGAGTTATTTTATTTATATATATTATGTATTTTATGTTATTTTATGTATACGTGTTATTATGTACCTTGCTATTAATTAAGCACTGCTATTTATTTTTTATACTTCATAGATTAGGTCGATTATAAAATACAGATATTATTGTTTTACTTTTAGGAACGTTTTATATGACATTGTTTTAATATAGCAGTCATATTTTGCATTTATTACGAAAAAAATGTCAGAATTTAAAAAAAAACTCGCGCTCGTTCATGATTTTTAAGTTCCAGTGATAAGGCAATCTCTCTTGAGCAATAAGTTGTACATTCAAATTTCCTTTCATGTATATCGGGTGCCTTAAAAACCATGAACAAGATGTAATTAATAAGTTTAAAAAGTTGATAAGTTAAGCATCGAAGTTGAATAGTTCTCTAGAACAGCAAATCTTATGCATTTAATACCAACAAGTATGTATTACATTAGAAAATTTCATTTTATGTTAAAAACCGATATTTAAGATTACATTAGTCTGATATTAATTTCAAATCAGTATTATTCGAGCGAATTAAAATCATGGTGTAATAATCTGATAGCAATAAGTAGTAACAGTAGACCATGGTGGCCATCTATTAAAAAATTTTATTTATAAATATATAAATGATGGAGGATAGATTACGAATTGTAGAAGCTTATCATTGAATGAGCTTTGTAAGTAATTAAATTGCTAATTATCTCTTTTTAAATTTTAGCAGTGCATTTTTATATGGATCTTGATTTGTGCATACAACATTAATTTAAAAAAGATAGTTTCAATATTTTAAGCTTCGTTTGTTGAATATTTTTTATTTTTTCTACATGAGAATTCTATTGTATGAGAGTTTCTTATTACATCGCAAAACTTCATTTTCCTTCATCATATTTAAAAGCTATAATGTTACCAAGTACATTAAAGTAACTTTTGGAACAAGTATCACACCTTGTGCAATTAATCTATCAATTTACAAATCTATTTAGAGCAATAAATGTATAATGAATGAAGAAACAAAACAAATGCTGTTTAGATTACAAACTGCACTTTGTATTAACCATGATACACGATTTTTATAGTTAAGATATTATGAGAATTTTATCATAACCGTCTCAAAAAACTAATAAAACTATGTGTGCTTATATGTATAACTATATGTATAAGTATATTCTATTTAACAATTAGTTATTCGACTTTCTTAGTTAATTTACTATTTTAAAAAAGACATATTTTTAGCACCTACATAGAAATGGATTTTAATAATAAGAAAGTTGTTGAAAATTTCATTTTTATTGCACATTTTAAAGGTCTCCAGTTACTTGTAGAAAGTGCCTATATTAATATATATAATACAATAGTAATTATACAAAAGAGCATTATTATTTAAAATTAATCTTGTTTATTTTATTCTTATTATATTATCAGAGCGTTACCATGGTCAGAATTTTAGATACTATAGTGGTTTATCATTAAAAGGCACTCTAGAAAGATCACATTATTATATTCAAGTGTTTCATAATGTGTTTTGTAATTTGGAGTTTTTTTATCTTTTATGCTATGTTATGTTTTTCATGTTCATTTAAGAAACGACCATATGCATATAATATTGAACAATAATACAATTTAGGGATTAAGTAAAACTTATTGCTGAATTTAATTACAGAAGCATTGCGGTGAATTTTGATAATTTTTAATGCTGTTAGAGAAAGAGACGAAATAGTCCAAAGAAACGAGAATACAGGGAAGTATTGTTTGTAGGCAATCACTTGTTAGACTCGCAATTTAATAAAAGTGTAATATCTGAAAAAAACAGAAAAGTATTTCCAATACGAGTCAATGCATCCTTAAAACAATTGTAATTATTCCTAAGCAACTGTAATTACTAAGTGCAGAATATGTTGCAATATTCTATGATACTCCTGTTTTTTTATTGTACACATGCATCGCGTGCATTCTATAGTTAAATTTAGATTATTATTAAAAAAAAACTGCACAACTAGATTAAATAGATGAAATAAGCAAGACATGAAATTAAACTGTGAGAGTTAAGCATAATATATTTATTTGTTATGAATCATTGTTTTAAAAACTACATTTTCAAATGAGATCATTGGAGAATCCCCCATGTGAAAATTTGTAATTTTTTAAAGATCATAATAAGTATTTATTTATGTATAAATGTATAGAGTATGTTAAATATATGCGATGTTGTAAATTTTAAGTTGAAATAACACAAGATCTGTATCATAATTTTTTTAAATTATTTATTACAATAAAGTATTGTATTGTATTTAATGAGCTTGCACAATATTATAATATTTTAGAGGATTCTACAATGCATTGGCATTTGCATAAGTATTTGAAATCATTCTGTGCTAGACACAAATATCAGTGTATATAGAGAAACATGGCCATACATTTTCTAAATGATAAGACTTCAGTTTGAAACTGTTAATTCTGAAATCCCATTTCTCCTCAGTTTTCATTAAATGCCAGAAAAAATCTTTTTCAAAATGACATCATTGATATGGGATTACAGAAATATAACTGCTAAGAGCAGAAAAAACATTCTTATCTTATATTTTAAAATATAGTTTATATGTTATAATGTCTATCCACCTATTGACAATATGTTTTAAAATATATTATTGTTAGAAGTTAAAAATATAAACTTGAAATATTTTCTAAATTCCTATCACCCAATCATACTACATGCTGTTAATTACAGTTTGTTTTTTAAATATTCAAATAAGTTTTTTTCAGAATTTTTATTCCAATCAAATGTAATAATGTCGAATTTCTATTTTTTTGTACAATCAAGTTTCATTAACTATTTTTTTATATTTAACTTTTAGACTATATGCTTTACTCATATGAGATTGAAAATTTTTTGTATCAAATTTCAACAAAAGATCAATTTATTTATTTCTAAGTTTTACATATATTAATTAGATAGTGATCGTATTTATTTAAATCTTATTCCAAACGATTACAGACATATTTTTATCAGAACAAGAATGAAACAACAGAAAATGTATCTTTAATTTTCGGATGTATCTGAAATATCAGCAGTCATAGTTATTTCTTGTACTTTTATATTTTTCAAGGGGAACCAATAAATTCGAATTCATATTTAGCGGCAGTCATTCTTTATTGAATTAAAACCCCGAAAAAACACGATTGTCTACTATGCATCGTACAATGAATAATATAGATAAATAACCATGTGAAAGATATTTTAAAATTCTTTATATAAAAAAGATTGAATTATCAAATGAAAACTGATATATTCGCAATATTTATGTCAAGAACGGAATTGTTGAATAGGTATTTGCTATAAAGTGTCAACTTGTGCATCAATATGGCGGCGAATCTCGAGGAAGAGCAAAGTTTAAGAGAGTGCGAGGAATACGTACAGAGACACAATATTCAACAAGTTTTAAAAGACTGTATAGTGCAGCTGTGTGTGGGGCGTCCTGAAAATCCCATATCATTCTTGAGAGAATACTTTCAAAAACTGGAACGGGTACGTATTGAATCATGTTCTGCTAAAATAACCTCAGATTCATTATTCTTTACTGGTTTCATCACTACTAATAAACTACTGATGTTGTTCACTAGTTTTTTTTTATGTATTTTCTTTTATTGTTCAGATAACTATTCATATTGTGATTATATAAAGCTGAAAAAAAAATATCAATTAAAATGCCAAGCTGCATGTGTGCAGTAAGGATCTGTCAAAGGACAGATAAGAGAATAAATGGATCTGTACAAGGACAGATAAGACAAAATAATATCTACACAAATCAATATTAATTACTTGATTTTATTAATACAGAATTGCCAATGTTAATGGCACTTTCATAAATAGAGTCTGTAGTATTATCAAAAAGTTATCTTGATCAATACAAATAGAATGGTACGCACAAGCATATACATAACTCTTTAAATGTCACTTTATATTCTAGGAGGTTTACAAATAACATTTGCTGGGATATTGTTCTATATAATTAGTCATTAGAACAATTAATATCAGTATTTTAAAAAATAAAAGAATTATGTTCAATTAATGAATCTATTCATTACGTAATGCAAATCCATTTTATATAATAGGTATTTAGTCGTTACATATTTGGAAACAATATTATAATCATTAAATTTCTTTTCTTATGCCATTTAATCATTAGCACTTGCATTTAATTTTACATACTTGTTGATTTTCTATATTAATTTATCTATTTTTCTAAAATACTGTATTCTAACATCAATGTTTTTTGGAAAAAGATTCTATGTTGAATGCACACATAATTTTTAACATTGTAATAAATGCCGGAGACTGTGAAGTATTTTTAATTAAACAAGCAACCGTTCAGAAGTTTGCCGTTACGTATGACTTAAAATATGATATAAAATTCGAATCGTTTATCGTTCGCGATCATAATACTTAATTTTGAGATTTACGTAAAAAATATTATATAAACATCTCCTTTTTAAGCCTTAACTGCTGTGATGCGATTTAGATCGCTAGTAAATAGCGATAAATAATCAGCCAAGGAAGGGCTCTACAAACGACTGACCTTGTATTATAAGGGTATCAAAGGTAGTTAGTGAGAAGTAAAACGCTCTGATAGGAAAATGAAAAACGTATATATAGTATGTTTGTCAATGATTTGATTCGCATCAGACTAATAAGTTAATTTGAATTACATACTTGGCGCCAAATGTATTTATTTAAACGCGTCCACTTCGCTAGTTTCTTTCGGTGGGGGATACCAGCCAGTGGTGGGGATAGCGTTCAATATTACCAGTCATAAGAACCTTAATTCCGTTACTTTTGTCAACAATTATTTCTAGCATTTGTACGGTTGATATTATCATTTTCTTTAGTTTGTCTTTTCATTTGCAATAAAAAACGGAATGTCTTTACGCAGCCGTATCTTACATAGCAGTCCTGAATAATACACATATCTTTCCTTGGAGTTCTACAGCATTATCCTTGACATTAAGATTTTCGTATCTCCGTAAACAACGGCAGGACATTTAGCTGAGTTCCCTCCTTTTACTGCGTCGCAGCAGCGCTACATAGCAGAAAATGATCGATAACGTTTTCCATTTCTGAGTGAATTACGCGATCATTAAACAAATATGTACATCCACCGTGGAAATATGAGTCACAAAATAAGATGCTCGTCATCGGTTCCTATCCCCGCGGATGTATACACGTATCGAAAGAGACGAGGTATGTGCAATTGTAGGGGCTGCTCTAAATATAGCACATGCTCGAAATATAACGAAGCGCGCAACCTTAGCCAACAACGATGAAAGCGGTGTAACGCGTTGTCCTAGAAAATGTGCGAAGCGCGCTACGACAATGCGTTTTAAACAGGCAACGCCGGAAGTATTGTTGTTGTTATCCATTGAATCCTCATCTGTCAATGAGTTACCCATATCAATCTGATTCTGAATCAACGAAAATTCGACGCACATCATATGGTATATCTACCATCTGGCACGCGGCGTCGACTTTATATCAACTACAACGAAAGATCGTGTCGCATTAATCGAATTTGGCGAGACCTTAGAAAATT
This sequence comes from Bombus bifarius, assembly GCF_011952205.1. Classification (NCBI taxonomy): domain Eukaryota; kingdom Metazoa; phylum Arthropoda; class Insecta; order Hymenoptera; family Apidae; genus Bombus; species Bombus bifarius. Next base: position 434,650 of record NW_022884412.1, on the reverse strand, counting down.
CCGAAGCGGCGCGCGGTAGACGTGGTAGCGCGCGATCAGCAACGATTGTGGCCGTGATTTGTGCATTACTTTCTTTCGCTTGCCAACCACTAAGAGAAACTTTACTTTTGTGATACAATTATTTGACTGTGAGACGACGAGTGTTAAAGAATATACGCGTAATCGGGTAAAAATTACGTGTGCACGTGTATTGAATATCAAGTAATATCGACAAATAATGTACGAGGTACGGTCGCGAATATCCGATCTTTTACAAGATTTATGCGTAGTGATGAATTCTGAAACACTTCGAATCGCATCAAATATGCACATATGCACACTTCGAATCATTTGCCGCGTATGATTCGATACTTCAACTTTTAAAAGTGTTGGTAAATCTTGAATCGTGAGTCTTGATAGATCTTGAGTCCTTAAAGTTCGGATATGCCTTGAGAGTTTTGATAGGCATTGAAGAACTACAAAGACTGGAAATTTTCGCGAGTATTCGATATTTTATATCTTCGATAAATTATATTTACAATTTCTTATATTATATTTTATTTATAATATTTAAAATTTATGAAATATTATATAAGATATCGAATGTCCAGTAAGTTCCCAAAATTTATTGAAACTTTGAAGAGTCTGATCTAATGGAATTCTAGCGTATCACGATTCGAAACTTACCAAAATTTGTATCAGTTTTAAGCATCGAATTATATTCGAAGTGGTTCTAATTTTTATAGTATAGAAAACTTCAAATTGCTTCAAAAATGAGATTCAAATATCCATCATTATTCATGCGTGCATTTTATGCGTTCTAACATCTCTCCATATAACTTCTTGATTCTTGAATGTATTATTTACTGAGCAAGAGGCAATCTAAAGTTTATGCTTCGGATATTCACTGAAGTTAAATCGCTTTGCTATAATGATTATTAAGAGTCTTTACTGCGCACAATGGAATTGACTGATATAATATTTTGCAATTTCTATTATGTAATTATTGCAAAGAAATAAATGTGAGATATCCATGGAATTTCATCACAGCTTATTAAAAATAATCGGATGGCATATTTGTGAACCTTTTTTCTTTATAATATAACACACGTGATATTTTATTGTTCGAACGTCAAATGGATGCCATTCCAGCACGTGCTAGGATCACTGACCAACTAATCTTCATTATTTTATTGTTCTTTCGTGTGCGATAATACACTGTTAATTTGGAATTCATGTACATTCATAAAGGAGTATTTTAAATATAACATGTACACACACACACACACGTGCGCGCTATTTCTTTCTTTAGAATATTTGTCTTATTTTTAATTGCATTTTATATTAAATCTTTTTATTAATAACAGTTTTGTTTGTTTAAGCTATAACATTTTATATTAACTATTTTTTATTAGAAGAATTTTGTTCGTTTAATGTAACTTATGATCAATAAAAAATAAAATATAGTGAAATAAATGAATGTGCAAATAGATGCTATTATGAATTAATGTTGACGAATTTGATATGTATTATATGAATATAATAGAGGCGATTGATATAAAGAAAAAGAATAATAATATAATAAATCATACTTCATCTTTGAAGAAAAAGATATCTTATAACCAATTAGAACAATAATTTCGCTAATAATATTTATTTGGTATAAGTTGGCATTTTTTTATTGCAAAGACGTAATCATTCTAAATATTATGATTTAACGAACTAAACTAAGTATTGCGAAAAGACGAATGATTCTCAATTTATTTTTCTGTTTCTAGTCAATTTTGATATTCAAAAAATCTTTCTTCTTAATTGCTATTAAATTTTAATAAAATATATGTATAACGGTGAAATTAATATGACTCTAAACAGTATAAAAATCGTGTGGTGTCGGCAATTGGTACAATGTTTTCGTCTTATATTGCGCATTTACGAGGAGGCACTCATCTGCAAAGACATCAAGTGACCTATGGCATTATTTGTTTACCTTTTTATCGATGTTCGTCGTCCATAGGCGGTATAATAATATTTTATCCAAAGGCTTATATAATTTTACAATAATCGGTTTACTTTTGGTAGATAGGGAGCGATACCTAAGTACAGACGTATTCAATTATGGGAATTTGTAATCTTCTCTATTTCTTACAGAATTCATTTTAAAAAGTACCAAGTGTTGGCTTCTTTATCTCTCTGATATATCCCGTTGCCCTTTGTCATTGTAATGAAATAATTTTTGGATCGATAGATTTGATGTTGTTTATCATTACAAAGACATGTAAATGATAAAAATAAAATACATTATTAATCATTTGCCACATAAGGTGTTTGTATTAACTACAGAAAGAGTGAAAAAAAGAAGAACCTTGTTGACATATGAAAGTAGTTGCTGTGGAAAAAATGACTTTACATAACATTTGCTATGATCCAGCCAGTACAAGTTACCCATGTTTTTAACATATACATACGTATATACCTAGGAAATTAAGAGTACATGATTTCATTAAAGGAAGGGCACAGTAACGTGTGTTGCGCATGTCTAAGCAAAATTGACTTATAAAAGCGGCTTGTTTTTCTTACGTGACTCTTTCAGGGTTGTGTCGTTCGTTTTGGAATAAATAAATAACGCAAGCGAAAACAAGTTTTTTTTTGTTGGTTTTAAAAAAGAGCATCGATCGATTGCATATAGGATCGAAGATAGTAATTGCAAAACACCTAGGAGATCATCAGCTTTCGACATGGTGCAACAGGCAAGTAGAGCAAAATACGTGAATAGTGTTGAATCTTATGATCGATAATGTTCTTTAATTACCCGTAAATGTAAACAAATAAAATAGGTACAAAAATGAAACCATCGCTTGATCGAGTAATCAAGTATTTTCACCTTCTCTGAATATCACTCAAGAGTAAATTTATATTACATTTCTTTTTTCCCCTGTTGGATCGAGTTTCGAGAATCACCAAGCTCAAAAGATGGTTTCTCCGGTAACCTAATTCCTGTTAGCAAAAGCCTAGATACATAGGTTGCGTAACGTTTGTTGAACGTAATGTCATTGGTTATCATCTCGATGAAATTGATCGACTTTCGCTTTTTGATTTCAGGAGCAGGCTCACGATGCTAAGCAACAGATTGCGACCAGTCCAGAGGATACTGAGGACATACCTGCTGGACAGCAAGGTCCTCAAGTTCCGAGGCGAAGAGGAGGCATCTCCGCGGAGCCGGTCTCTGAAGAAGATGCGACAAGTTATGTTAAAAAAGTTGTGCCCAAGGATTACAAAACAATGGCTGCCTTGAGTAAAGCCATCGCAAAAAATGTCCTCTTCGCTCATCTCGACGAGAACGAACGTTCTGATATATTTGACGCCATGTTTCCTGTCACGTTTTTGCCCGGAGAGGCAATTATTCGTCAAGGTACTAAAAATAGTATTAGGTTTAATTATCAGTCGCCGAGAAAATCGTTAAGCGAAACTAGCTTACGTCGAATATTTTTTGTTATACATTAATAGGCGACGAAGGTGACAACTTTTATGTAATCGATCAAGGAGAGGTCGAAATCTTTGTCAATGGTGAACTAGCCACGACCATAGGAGAAGGTGGAAGTTTCGGTGAACTTGCGTTGATATATGGGACTCCACGTGCTGCGACTGTTCGAGCAAAGACCGATGTTAAATTATGGGGTATCGATAGAGATTCATATCGCAGAATTCTCATGGGCTCTACAATAAGGAAACGAAAGATGTATGAGGAGTTCCTTTCCAGAGTTTCAATTTTGGGTAACTAACGTTTCATGTTTCATAAGAACGTGCCAGAATCACTGATTCTTATTGTATAAAATTCCTATTATTTTTAGAATCTTTGGATAAGTGGGAACGGCTCACAGTAGCCGATGCTTTAGAACCGGTGGCATTTGATGATGGTGAGACAATAGTTCGGCAGGGTGAACCGGGTGAAGATTTTTACATAATCGTCGAAGGCACAGCTGTTGTTTTACAGCAACGTTCAGAGGGTGAAGAATTAGCGGAAGTCGGTCGTTTAGGACCATCTGATTATTTCGGTACGTTCTCGTTCTTTCGAATGATCATTAATAGTTATGCAATTTAATGATAATAGAGTAGAGAGAAAAGTAGAGAGATGAGTGAAAAAGAATTGTCTCAACAACAATGTCCTATTTATTATAGGTGAAATTGCATTGCTATTGGACAGGCCGAGAGCAGCGACTGTCGTGGCGCGAGGCCCTTTAAAATGTGTGAAACTCGACCGAGCAAGATTCGAGCGAGTTTTAGGTCCGTGCGCGGATATTTTGAAACGCAACATCACTCAGTATAACAGTTTCGTGTCCCTATCCGTATAAATTGTCGTACCAGTGACATTATCAGCCATCCTGGTTTCTTTTCATGAAAGTACGTTTCAATATTAACATTTTTTATTTGAGTAATAGCGTAAGTAATAACCGTACTGTTTCGGCTAACGATACTTGTGTTAAGAATTATATATGTTGAATTATGCACGACTGTCTGTTAAAATTGTATGATGTGGCATGAAAACAACTTGATATCATTTTATACAATGTTGTATTTTTTGAGTCTAAATTTTAATAGATTTGGAATTGAAGATCTAAAGTATTTTATTCTCTTTATAAATCAATGAGATAGTTGTATTATTATTAGATTGTTAAATAAATATAGCTCGAGCAATTCTTTTAAAACTTTGTGCGTAGTGTTATTTTTTTGTCATTGTATTTGTTACACAAGTAATTTTTATGCTCATTTTATCAATCTATGCAATTAACACATGCTTCTGCAAAGACATATATAATTCTTAAAACACAAACTAAATAATTAGAAATGTCGTGATACATCAAGTTATTACGCACTTTGTAATTCGCAATGCTGCGATATAGAGGTCGAATTTTAGCCACTTTTACACGAACATATTTTCCGAGAATGTACGAAATCCGTGAAAACATTTGAAAACATTCGATAAATCTGTGCTCCATTTCACAAAATTTTTCGACGATGTTTGATGGAATAAATAAAACAAAATGTTGTTTTCGTTATTGAATTTTCGGTTTCAATTTCCATTGCGATACTGTTTTTATTTATTTTGTCGGACTTAAAATGAATTTAATAGTTTTTACGATATGTGAGATAGCTAGAATTATTATATGCATTTCACGACGTGGTTAATTTATACACATGCTTGTGTATGATTTGAAAAATATATATATACCTATATAAAAAAACATTTAATTTAAATATTTGTGTAACAATGAATTAAAAAACTAAAACTTAGCTGTAACATCGCACAATTTTATTGGCGACTTGTGCACAAAAACCGAACCGATTGAAAAAACTTCGCATTAAATAACTGCATTGGTTGCTCATACTATATTGCATTGTAAACGGATATTGTAATCAATAAAAAGAACATGTTTTAATTGTCAGGAAACTAACTTATAAAAATATATTTTATATGCAATTTCCGTATTTACAATGTAACAAATAATTGCAACAAATCTGTATTTTTTCTAATGAAATATTTACTTTGGCGTTTATATAATTTTCTCTGAGCATTTCCGTTCTTGTATCACATAATAAAAGTTTTACTTTTCCGTGTAATTGAAATAAATTTTATATATATTATTTCATTTTTATGGTGAAATAAACATTACGTTATTGTGATAAATATAATTGCGATATAAATTGCGTGATAGCACGCAATATTGATATAACTTCATTATCTCTGTGTAGAAATTTAATAAATACACAGAGAACAGTTACACCAAAGAGATCTTACTTTTTAGTCATCAGATAAATCCTTTTGAGATAAAAGAACACATCAAAAGATCTGAATGACTGAAGAGGATTCATTGTGCATCGTGTAAAATATGATTACTTCCATTTATGATTGGAAACAGATTTACATATTGACTGCCGTATTAATATCTTCATAATTTTTAACGACATCGAGGAAAAAGGTTACAGAATTTAGTAAGTAATTATTTGTGGTTTAGTAGTTGAAACATGAAATACACATATAATAAATTTTGTATTTATTAGTAGTAAAATCACGATTTGCATTTAATTTAAATCTATTAGGTCTCTAACATAACATTAGATTAAGAAGTAATATAATATCCGAAAATTAAATAATTTATTACGTACAACACTATATTCGCACGTGATCGTACAATGAAAAATGTCCGTCTTTTCTCATTTAATATATCCTTGCATCTCGACACTTGAGAATTGATAATAGACTATTAAAGAAAAAAAACATTGTCCTGCGATAAATATTTAAAAAGATAAAAATAATCACTCTTCACACGCGAGAATGGCATGATTTGCCAATATGCATTTGTCCCGTTAGAAGTTCCTATAATTCGATTGTTGAACACGTTAAGTCGAGTATTTTCTCTTTCCCTTTGTACAGATGTTTCGTGTGGCTATTACCACCGAGCCGTTCTTGAACCGCCGAACCGAACTTGAGATCTTTCCGACTTCCTTTCTCTTCCTTCTTCGTCGACGAGTTGTCGAGCATGCCAATATCCTTTTAAACTCAATACATTTCTTACCAGAAAGCCCTTCATAGCAATTGCGTATATTTAATACGTTCATTAATTCCAATTCCTTACTATTTTCTATCATAGAAACAATCACTGTATTTCTATTCACGCGTGCTTGTGAATCCCCAATACGAAATGTCGAAGTTTCCCTCTCGAAGTGGCGACAAGATGTAGATTCTTGCGTAGAGCAAAAGATTTGGCTAGTGGTTAAAAAATCCCAACTCCTTTCAGCGGACAGTATTTAGAAAAAGATGCTTAGAATCGTCAGACACAAGAGTAAGAACACGTATAATATATAACATGAACTAATTTTGGAGAATCGATTGATCACGATCGAAGGAATTTGAAGTTTTGACCAAACGAGAAGTGTTTGTTTCCTGAAGATAATTTGCTATTGTCTCCTCTCTCTTTCTGTAATTTACTACGAGCCTCGGCTTCATACCGAGTTTTATTGAGGTAGTTGCAGACGACTTTAAAACGGTCATCCTAATTCTTTTGTACAATTCATCAGCCTGTATGTGGATTCTTCGCTTGCGCCGGGGCTGAGATTGAGACACGTATATGTACAAATTATTGCGGGGAAAACTTTCATTTACAAATTGTTGCTCGACTGTGTGGCGTCGATCAACGAAGAGAACAATGATTAGGGGATGGTAAGAATCAGTAGCAGATCAATGTGTAGTTAAATATATGCACATGCATATGCATATGTATGTGAAGTGTACATATGCATATAATCGGGAAACATATGCATATACACACACAGATTTGTGCCTATGAATGTGCACGACAATGGTTTTCGTTTATATATCTTCCACCAAAAAAATGGCTTTTTTTACCAAGCACCTACAGAACCACTGCTTGTCTTGCAGTCGATTAGATGTTGTTCAGGATCAGCATAAACCAACCCCAATTCATTGACAAATTCATAAAACTTGTCCAAAGATTCAAAGGCCAATTCTGCTACGACGAAATCAACCGCCAAATTTTGCCGGTAGCTAAACAGCAGAAGAAATGTATCGTTAGATAATCGTGCAATGGACATATACACAAAGTATATATACACACACATATAATATACATAATACAATGAAAATAAACAACAACAAAACTAGTCATTTTTCAGCTACGATGTCCTGTAACAGAAATCTATGTATAATTATAATTGTTAAAAAAATTATTTGCAATCTTTCACTTCCTTTGTTCCTTTATATACATGAAATAATGTTGGTCCTTACGAAAACTAAAAATAAATTATTTCTTACTTTTTGTACCTTCGTATATATATTTCCGTTAAATTTATTTATAGAAATATATTTGAAGATCGTTTAAAAAATTAAAAAAATTTGTTTTTTGGTCATAAAAAATTGCAAAAAAATTGTCAAATAAGATTATAATACTTTAAAGTTAAATGCTATCTAACAGTTTACCAATTGAATGTACCTGTTAATATGAAATTAGTTATATTTTTATCCATTATATTTCTTAGCGTTATCATGATTAATTTTTGTAAAAATGTTGTATAGAAAAATATTGTTTGAAGATAATTTGTCAAGTAGATATAAATGATTACTTCTAAAGAGTCTAGTACGTACGACTTTATCATGCTCTTCAATGCATTCTTGCGTTCCCTTGCAACAAACCAATCCATTAAAAAGGCTGCCATCCTCGGAGCAGAAGTGTATAGTTTGAAAAAGGCATGGAAGTTTTTCAACCACCAAGCTGAACGCACTTTGAGTGCATGTTTTATACACTCATCATTTTTGTCTTCTACTGATAAAGCTGCTAAAATCGTCGTTAAATCTGTAACAAAAGTATTAATTTTCTTATTCTTATGTAAAAAGAATATTACACTGGTAATGTTACATAATTATACGCATAATGAAATAATTAAAAACCTTGAGTATTTTTTGTGAAAATATAATACAATATTCTGTATGCAATAAATTCACATCGATTTTCTCCGCCGACGTCTTGATATAGCATTCGTAACTGAGTCTGGCACTGGTTGAATTCTTCATGATCTCCTTTCTCTAGGGCAACACGGGCGTGTGTTTCATACACGTGGACTGTAAATGCATCTCGAATACCTTGGACGGTAAGATCTTGACGAATAGATTTAAGTTGATCACAAGCATATCTATAGTCCTGATCAGCCACCCAGCGTTTCTTGACATGTGCCAAAGAATTTTGGAGTACACTTACCGGTCGAACGGCGGCGGGAGCTGGAGCCTATAATATAAAAGTAAGGAGTATTTTGATAAATTCTACAAACCGATTTCAAATGAATTTAATCGGTGACAGAAATCTTACAGATGTTAAACGTAAATAAGGTTTCTCTATGTCCTTGCATACTCCGACAATGTGAAGTCCAGTAAAATCAAAGTCTGTAGATGAGTCATCTTTAACACCATTGTTGGCTGTCCTGGAAATAGTATCGTTAAATCTTGCAGCACGTTGTTGTAATTTCTCCTTAGATCCTAATTCCTCAGTGTTTCCTGTAGCTAAACCAAATTCTGAATAGAAATGTGATTTCATCTGTTTACTCTTCTTTGTTTTCTTGCTGCTGTGACTCAGTTTGTTTTTAGTAGATTTTTTCGTTTTTAGCGATTTATAATCGTGTTCCCGATCACTAACGTTCGACGACGATGATGTACTGCGCCTGTACTTTCGTGATGGTGGGCTACGTGTATTCGAACGCGACCTTGACTTCGATCTTGACCTCGACCTCGACCTGGACTTTGATCTCGATCTGGATCTTGATCTTGATCTAGTCCTCGACCTTGACCTTGACCGTTTGTAATTCACAGAGAGACGCGCGCCAAGCCGAGCCCCAAGAGAAGTGGAGAGACCTGGCTTGCGCAAGCCTCCCTGTGCATTCATCAGCGGATTCGGCAAATTATTTAATTTCAAGGCCGGTTTTTGAGGCTTTATCGTCATAGTCATACGTTCACTATGAATGCTAGGCAATGGTTCTTGGTCCCAGTCTTTTACCCAAAGCGAGCCGTCGTTCGCTGCACGCGTTATCTTTCCTTTTAATATAATCTCAACTTGATCCTTGTCTACTGCCGTTTTGCATTTTTCGTAACACCTGTTTACATAGTTCTTCAAACTGTCAGGCCAATCACCGACTGGGCTGGGATTTGTCACGATAGAGGGTGTACCTACCGCTGGTGTACCAGCACTAGGAATTGTATTATTAACAGTTGTGATAGCAGGTGTAGTAGGAGCAGGGGATTCTTCAGTTGGTGGAGGAGGAGCCACTATTTCACACTGTGCAGGAGGTAAAGGTGGTAATTCGGTCTTTAGATTGGGACCCGATACGAAATTCGTTGTTGGACTGTTTGCCTGAAAGCTATTGTTGAATTGAGCTGCTAAATTTTTATTCCGCTTACGTTTTCTCTTCGCAGCTCCACTATTGCCAGATGGAGAGAGAAAAGCCAAACCATTCTTTTTGTTATATACGTTGAAACGAATTTGATTATTGTATTCTGAAAAAAAAAAGATGAAAACAAGTATTATTTTATATATATTAAATAAAAGTACATTTTCCCTGATACTTTCTATTTAAGAAAAAAACTTACGAGACATATCATTGTGCATGCCATTCCAAGTACCATATGGAAAAGCATTGTACATGTACCCTGGATGAGGCTGCATAGATGGTTGTATTTGATTATTGTGTTGTTGAGATGTCTGTACTGATGGGGGTGGTCCAGGAGGTAAAGGAGGAAGTTCAGAATCATCATCCAAAGACATGGGGGTTCCAGGTACTGGCGGTTGCTGATGTAACTGTTTTCCTTGATTGTTGTCCTGCTGTGGCTGCTGCTGCTGCTGTTGCTGTTGTTGCTGCTGTTGTTGGTGCTGCTGCTGCTGTTGCATCTGCTGTGGAGTAAAAGGTTGTCCATATCCTGGCATCATTGCATGATAGTAGCTAAACGTTTGTCCTTGATGAGGTACACCTTGATATCCTGGTCCATATAACTGCCTATAAAAAACATAAATACGCTTATCAATATATGCAACTGAAGTGCTTAATATTGCAAAAGGTTTATTATTAGCTTTGTCATAACTTCAAAAATTTCCAAATATTAAAATAAAAAGTATCATACAAAAAGTTTTAAAACTTTTATTTAGTATCTACTTGTATTGTGGTGTATTTTATTTACTAAAATAAATAATTTATTATTATTCCAAATTACTTATATTATGTATGTTAATCTAAAATTAGGTCATTACAAAGCGTCTTTTATTCACGTTAATATGTATTATATTACAATACTTATTTCCTAGATGTTCCTTATCCATTCATTATTCGATCGATAGCTGTTTTATGTTAGTTCAAATGCAAATGAAAACAGAAATATCAAAAGAATTGTAAATTAAGAAGATTATATGAAATCATCGAACATTACGTGCATAATACGTTGTTCCTAAACGTGCATATAAGATACTTCGTATTGAAATATCGCGTTATTTTCATTAGTAGAACAATAAATTTGTGGTTAAATCGATGTAGTTGATAATTACCCTGAATATGGGGGAAACATGTTGTGGATATTGCTTGGCGAGGGATATTGCCATGCCATATTCGCCATTGAGCCTATTCCAAGTTGTGGCTGTTGCTGAAATGGCTGCTGTTTCTTCTGCGATGCTGTAGCCTCGCCTTCTGACATACCGAAGAACAAAATCAGAATTGCTTAAACAATTGTACACTTTACGTTCCACTGCCGTAAACACGTTTGCATTACCACGGTTTCTATTGACCAGGGAAAAAAGTTAAAATATTCTCGAGTAACGTTTATCGAAAAGACGCGATTTAGGTTTGATTCATTCACTTTGATAAACTAAAGTAGTGCTGAGATGACGTGAAACGTCTTCAGCCTTTACCAGGTGGCAGCACTATCATTCGAATTCTACGCGCGAATTTTCTCAAGTATACTATAACGGTGTACAAGTATCGTTATAAATTTATTTATTGCGTTTGTATATTTTTTAATATGGAATTACCTTGAATTATAAAAAGATGTATTACATATATTACATATTGCTGGTTTGTTCAAAGAATGTAGCAGGTAAAGAAGTAAATTTTTAAGGAAATCTATTTAAAATACTAGATTTTTACTACTAGAATTAGAATTCTACTACTATTAGAATAATAGAATTTATCTATGTGTATTCTATCTATCTAATCTAATACATCTATGTGTATTTGTTTACTCTTTAAGTTAGATTTCGAATTATTTACTATTAAATAATTGTTGAATTGTCAAATTGTTCTTGTTAAATAGCATAATTTTATTAAGTAATTATTTCCGTCCTAAAAAAGTACCTCAATTTTAGAGTTAATCTCAAATATGATGATTTTTGAGATATTACTTTTCAAGCAAACCAATGATATATTAGTCCGTTTAATCATTAGATTTTAATGTAAGTGAATGAAATAGAATGTGCAATGCAGAAATTTTCAAAATTACTTTATTCATAGAAATATTCAATAATGATATTTTTAAGGGTAGCCAATTCTCAAACATAATGCACTTGCAAAATTATGAATTTGTTTCTTGTTGTTCATAACCTATATTTTCTTTTATTCTCAAGAAAGCGTGTGGGGGTGTGCATTGCGTGCAAAATGGTCATATTGTACGACGATTTGCTTTGATCTCTCTTTCATTCACCGTCGTGAAGAATTTATAGGAAACAATTGTCGATTGGCTGTTATTTAATGCGGTAGTATAACGTAACGAAACACCTAGGTAGTTTTGCAACGAAATGGTAGAAATGGAATATGGCCTAGCACGAATGTAACCTTATATTCGAAGGATATCGAATGAAGTTGTATGTAGATGTGTTGTTTTTTTCCATGCCGGAACACGACATTTTGAAACATATAAGTAGAAACTGCAGTCCGTTTGATCTCTTAATCCATGGTTAATTGTTCCATGATTGAATTTTGTTGCCCCGTTTCACCTGTTTTATCTTTCTTTTACGAGCGTGCAATCGATACGAACAATATTCTACGTTTTAATGCTGATCCAATTAACCTATCGATATAAAAATCTTTTTTATCCCAAATACAAATAAATAGTATGCATCATAAGGATCGTAAAGATTTTCTTTTCTTTATGTCACCGCGATTTTGTTATTTAAGGTATTTCCTAAGTCCTTAATCAAGATATAAATAAATTATCGTCATTTCTTCGTATACATTTTTATGCAAAATAAATACTTGCGACTAACATTCGACAAGATGCACTGTGTTACCGTTTTACGAGGCACATTTCTTGATATTTTTTGGCGCTTCATTGACGTCACCGCAAAGAAATATATTTTCGAAATAGAAAATATCTTGTTACAAATGAATCGATTATGATGCAATAAAGGTGATTGTTTCATCTTGTTTTGTAGATGAAATATCGGATAGTTAATTGATAGATATTTATAGAGGCATGTAGTTCGCCTTGAACGGGTTCTGGACCTTTCTTTCAAAAATATTGTCCAACAAAAAATTTAAAAAGGAATAAAAAAACAAAGTCTATGCATAATATTCACAAAGAAAAATTCAATATCCAGAGATAACAGACAAATATCCCCTTAGCTATAATAGAATTTAAATCCTTTTAAGATATATCTTTTTCTTCCTCAAGACGCGTTAAGTATTAAGAAAAATAAAAGAATCATTTATTTCGGCTACAGGATAAAATAGATCTACGACTGTCGTGAAAAACGTAAAACCTGCGACAACATTCTTTTTCCCCTTGAAAATTCATTCCACATGCTGGAAATCAAACTCAACTATCGTTGCTGATTGCATCAGCATTTTCCACTTTCGTTTTTCCATAAACTGCAACCATGTGTAGTGTAGGCTTCGCGAAATCTTATCATACTAGGACAGATTGGTAAGTAATACTATTAGAAAAACTATATATAAAGGAAAAAAGGGAATCATTAAAATCACGTAATTGTTACTTGCATTATCCGTTACTATACAAATATTGGATAGCGTTGTTATAATCTTAAGCGTTAATCCTTTATATCTACCTAGTTTTACTGCGGTTATGATCATGGTTACGTGTAGAAATGATTTCAAAGTAATATTTATTTGATAAAACGTTTTGCTCAGATACATTAATTTTCGTAACGAAACTATGAAAAGATAGAATTACGCTTCTTTGTGCTCTCGAGAAAAAGCTTCTTACGTGCATTTCCGGTGAGAAGAACATCATCTACTGCTTACGCGAGGTTGATTTATTAAATTTCTATAAACTTATAACTTATAATACTTGACAGGGTTTGAATTAAAGGTAATCAAAAAATTGTATTTTCTTCACGTTATACGTGAAAAATAGTTCGAAGGGAAACAAGCATGGTTTGACATGTAGTCGTGTATGTGTTGTGCTAGATATCGCGATTTTCAAGGTTTGAGTAATAAAATCGATGGATGTTGATCTTGACGTTCACCAGTTATAAAATTCTGTGTTAAAAGAACGTTCGAAAACTCGTTTGAATTTCAGTTATAACCAACAGTAATCTTTTAGGGAATTTATTTTGGTGATTTTTTCTCACTACTTTCCTTCGTTTCATCTGTTTTCGTTTCCTGTGTAGACTTTCCTTCTTCCTTCTTATCGTCCTTTGATTCTTTCACTTTTCCCTTTTTCTTTGGTTTTTTAGTCATTTTGGGTTTATCGATAGGAGGAACTACTTTCGATTTTCTACGAATTACCTTTAATAACAATTATACAAAGGCGTTTTTATAGGTGTAATAATTGATATCGTGTTGAGGTATTTTTCATTAAATGGATGAAAAATTTAATAACATGGTTATTATGTTATATTTTCTTTTACCATGCGTTGCAATAACTGTTTAGTTGTTATCTTTGTTCTGCACCTTTTGTCCCATATTTCCTTTTCTTGCCACCAGATTCGCTGATATTCATTCGTTAACAATTGTTCTATACAAGGACGTTTTTCCCTGCGATATTACAGAAAATATGCCTTGATTATTTATTCAAGTATTAAGAGCGTCCCAATTTAATAAGGAATTTAATAACAGATCAATTACTAATAATCATTAAATTAAATTTCAATTTAATTGAATAACGTACTTTTCGTAAGACGGGGTAAATACTTTAGACGATGTGAATTGGGAAGAAACGATATTATCTGGAATTTTGCAAGGAATCACGGGTGACCACGTCTTCACCTTTATGTCTCCAAACATACTCATTATTCCGAGATAAAAAATTTGATTTTCAAGTTTAAACCTGATGATAATACAAACTTCTTTCCATTAACCTTTGAATAAATAATTAAAAACGAAACGCGATGAAACGACAAACTGTTGAAAAAAAATTATGCGAAACAAACGAATGTTGCACAAATATGAAAAACTTGAGCTGAAAGTTAAAATATCATCGAACTAAAATATCGATACTACGATAGAGGTGAATTTTACCGCGGACTTTATAATGTTTAATTTTTCCCTGTAGTTCAATATGTATTTATCCGTGGAAGAAATAAAATTGACAAGCAAAAAAATATTTCAGTATTTGTAGAAACTTTTTCTATTATCTATTATTTATATATTTCTATTATGTATTGTATAAAAGATTTTTTATGACGCACGATGATATTTTTATTGCGACCATACTAATCGCAGAGGTCCCAAAATTATTTAAATAGTCGATTATTAATCATGTTAATAAACCTCATATACTTTTTTTAGTGGCATCGCCTACTATATAATGTACTAATTTTTTATTAATTGTATGTTTGTAAATAAACGTTTTATAATTTTCACACATATTTCCAGATTGATTTCAAATCCTATCGCTATAATTGATAGCGACAATGTCAATGAAATGTCGAAATGTTTTTTATAATACATATAATATGTTCATAGAAATTTTCTATACTAACTATTCACATATTTTTGTGAGTCACTCACACACTGTACGTAATGAAAATAATCTTCTTTTTATTATCTTTTAATTACATAATTATAGAAATTTTTGTATTATAGTTAAGGGATAATCCGATTAACGGCATCAAATTATAACGAATGTTACTCTTATCGAATGTTATGAGTGCAATGAGTTTTATCAGAAGATAACTTATCAAGATTATTAAAACGAGTTGATATATTTTTACGGAAGAAATGAGATCGATAAATTACAGTACGTGTCGCTACACCTTGTCACGTGCCACGTACAATTAGAATGTCACAGATTTCAATAAGAATAACAGTATAAGGGAACATTACGATAAATTAGAATTTCAACGATTCAATGTGAATATCAACGGACAAGGCTAATAATGGGTGAAACGGGAACCGATATAATATTGTGTTTACTCGATAATCAACCTGGAAAACGTTTCTGACTCGTGCTAATAAGTTCAGCATTAGCATCAAGCGAACATGTGTCCCACAAACCTTAACTACACAGGTTTGAATTGCAATTATCGACCTGTATAAAGTAGAGAGTCATTTGTTTCTCTATCGAGTTAATTAATATGTGTCGTGTCTAAATATTTCTTTATAGAGTAGACAGGATATTTCATCGACTGAATTAATATTTTAGTATTTTAGAAATAGTATTTCAGTGTTAATTTTTGCGTACGATTCTTTCTATTTCGATTGCGAGTAATTATGATAGGGCCTATCGAACGTGTAGAGAGTTGACTTCTTCTGAGATCACAGCAAGCAAATTATACCTACAGTAACCTAATTAAATATATGCGTAATCCTAAGGTTTTACGTGCAACATACATTTCTTTTTGTAGCACCGAAATTTTTTAGCTTCAATGGTACTGATTAAAACTGATCAATTGGATAATCGTCCAATGATTGTATCAAAATCTTAATTCAAAAAGGGATCTGATGATAAGATGATTCGTGGTTTGGTCGATTCCTTTCTCACCGATGGAAAACATAAAAGAAAGCGGACGTTGTCCTATTCTCTTAATTATCACGACCGTGATAAGGTATTTTCTAAAACAAACGCGAATTGCGGAGTATGACGTTGTCGCTTTCACTCTAAATCCGTCGCCCTACGCATCTGCCAGGCGAGGATCGTAAATTTAATTAGTACGTTAACTTTATCTCCGGCCGTTTAACAATTCCTTGATATCCCAACGAACTCATCAGTATTTCTCGATGCAAAGTAGCAATCAAATCTTATCTGAAATAGAATCGTTCTCAACGAAACACGAATGAATAGATTCCCACTTTCTTTTATGGATAAAATGTCAAGAAATTACATCGACAGATGTAGACAGATAAAATTACCGTTAAAAGCGTTTTAGTGTCGAAAATAATAGTTACTGTTCAGAATTTATAACTTTTTAAATTGCACGTTGGTCTCATATAAAACTATGACTATGTGTAATTTGCATCATTATTTAACATTTAATCCTCTATTGGTATTTTGCTTTTCGGGAACCTCGAACGACACTCGACTGTCCAAAATTCTGAAGGAAATTAAAATACGTTTGGATGTCTACAATAGTTCAGTATTACAATAGATATTTAAGAAAAGGTTTAAGAAGCTTTACTCTTGCAATTATTTTCTTATATAACAAGAAGACGAAGTTTTAGGGATTTATACGCGTGAGCTGAAACTCAAAATAAACTCATGCTTTCTAAACGAACTTTTAAAAATTATATTTATTTAAGTCTCAGAAATTGTTATGTACATACAATAAGATCTTCTTACTGTTCAGAATCCAGCTCGTATCTTCTTGTCGCACTTGTCTTATTGTAAGCAATATACATATGTCAGTGCATAGTTTTTTTTAGAAAGTAAAGGCGAGTGTGTAATTTATTTATTTATATGGAAGTTATCTAAATAAATGAAATTTATATATATGAAACACGTTGCTGTAAAGGATTTCATAAAAGATTTCGGTGTGACATCACAGAGGAATTAATTTCCTACAACATGTTACGATATCTCTTTTTCGATTATTCGTTTAAAAAAAAAATATATAATCGAACTCGGAGAATAAAATATCAATCAGCCAAATGAAATATTTCAGCGAGAAAGCAAGGTTATACAATTAGTACAACGATGTCATTTCATCTAATCATCAATTCGAAAATTCGAATGTCCACGTTGGTGGTCGGTGGCTTGTGGTAGCACGATGGGAAACGCAAGTATACCTATACTTCAAGGAGGGAGTAGAGCACCGATATGGGAGGAGTTCCTTCGAGTTCTCTCTCCGTTGAGAGACTGCAAGGAGCAGAGGTGGCCTCTGCTCACCTGAGGATTTCAGGTGGCAGTCGCCCTGCTGAGTTGTTCAGCGACGGGTATCTCGTAAACACTCTGTGATCCACAGAATTGCCGCGAGTTCTCAGTTGAGTTCTCGTTCCATTCTGCATAACAATTTTATCATGCCGGATTCTTGCGTTCGTTCTAATAAGTACGATACTGAATCATTCGAGGTACACGCGTTTTTCACGGTTAGTTTCACCTATTATCGATGATTTCCACTTGATAGCTTCTAACTCTTTTGGAAGCATTATTTGTCCACTTCCTTTCGAAGCACATCATTGTCTAGCAGCAAAATCATTCGTTGATATTTCTATTTTGAACGTTCCACCGTAACGATTATCTAGTCGGACTATAAGGGATCATTTAGGCGAGATATTAAGAAAATATTGGAAATGATCGATCGAGTAATTCGTTCGATAATTCACCTAATTCGCTAACCGTAGCTGTTGAAATTTGGACGTAAAAAAATTACATGCGGATACGAAACAAGTTGTTTATATCGAGTCAAAAGAAAGTGAACCACTTCGAGAAAGAGTGATTTATCACGCGACAGAGAATTATATCTTACATTCGATTGAGAAGTCTGTTCGTACAATCTTAATAAGGTAATTCGTGTTCAGTAACGCGCGTTGATTAGGTTTTACACTTTAACGGACTCGCCAAACCTCTTTCGATTGTCGAAATGTCAGATTGGCACGCATCTTTGTGCACGTTGAAGTTCAAACGAATGTCCGTCGTTTATATCTTATCGTTGGTGTAAAATTATGGTTGAATTGAACAAAGTGGCTAATAAAATTAAATAAACTAAAAAGTAACGTGTTTTTAGTGCGAAGCCGGTGAAGTGCGGGAAATAATAAATCGTTGATTAAATCGACAAATATGTTTCAATGTGCAACAAAATCGTAATAACCTTGAGACAAGTGTGTATAATAAATTTTCAAGCATCGGCAAACTATTGTATCCTGAATAAAATAGTGCAGCGAGAAATAAACAAAAAAAAACGAGGTTGTATTGTGTGCAAAAAAACTCTGGGCGAAATTCACGAGTTAATGGAGTATTTCACAAAGTCCTCGTAAAAATCGATTTATTTTTGCAATGATACCGTAATAAACGATGATATCGTGAACATGGATCAAAGGACGTCGAGGTATTGGTTGATACGCACAAATTTTTATTGCAACAATGCAAAAGCTTGTATCCGTGATAATTAAATCGACGTTTATACAAATTCGTATTTTTATGAACATAATTAAAGGAAGAAAATGTAGAATGTGATTTGTTTCATCTTTTAAGTACCAGGTGAAAGCTACAGATTCAAAACACGATAAGTTTTTTATAGGAGAGCAATTTTAAAATTCAATATTTTGTCAGCCAATAAGACATCAAAAGTACCTTTACATTTGGTTAAAAACATTTAATTTAAGAAGTAATTCGTAAATTATAACTGATATATCGTTGTTCAAAATTATTCTCTGTCAGCTTTTTTTAACCCTGCCTTTTTTCTTAGCCATTTTCGATTCAATTGTATTTTTCTGATATTAGAAAATATTTAAGTGCAAAAGAAATTGTTATTGACGTATATGTTCCCTCGTTTCAATCTTAAGACAAATATTTTTTTAAAACATGCAAGATCCTGTTTTGTCCCTTAAAACGAAAAATTCAACGATTGCAAAAGGATTAACAGATGTAACAAAGAAACGTTAATAATCATTTCCTGTTCTTTATCAAAAGACAAGGTGTCGTGTTATACTAATCTGAGTTATGTTTCGGGTGTAGTAGGACATTCGTTCTAACTTATCTCTCTATCGTTAAAAATTTGCATTATCCATGTATCTACCAGAAAATCGTGTAGTGTGTCAAAACTATTTCGCCGTATCTAACGAGTAAAACGCAGACCGTTATTTCGATAAGAAAATCAGCAATAATTTCTCAGGTTATTATCGAATATCGAAGTTTATTAACATACTAATGTATCATTCATGAATGATTGATTTTTCGAATTTTTTAGGTCGTTCAAATATGTAGATGATTTACCATGAAACTGAACGATTTTAATTTGTACAGTGAAATCTAGCCATCTCAAAACATTTGATATTTATTGCATTTGATAGTAATATTTGCAAAGAATGAGGATGAATTGCTCTGTATCTATGTTATTCTCAAAAGTTCTGTATCGCGTATGCAAAATATGTATATTTCCCATAAATTCGAAATTACAAAATCGTATTTCCACAAAGTGTATTCGATAGATTTTTTCAATTTTCTGGATTAAACAAACGTGAAAGCGGTATCTCCGCTTGCCAAAGGTACCGATATGAACCGGCACTGTTATCGCGATAATAATTAAACAAAATATCAAGGCTAGCGGATCATTCTTCTAAATCACTCGGCAATGACAAGCAACTCGAATCGTCTATAAATCTGTCTCTCGATACCGTTCATTTGACAGGCGAGCATTTGTTTATTCCTATGCGATGGCGCAAACGCAGCAGTTGGCTGGATATTAAAACGAGAATCCAAAACTAAAGTAATCCAAAGGTTAAAAAATTTAACAATTTGAAAGTTAAGAGTCTTAGGTTCCCAGAGTCTGCAAGTTCAGGAATTTATATCTATAAATGTAAAAATCTGAGAATTTAAAAATCGTCAGATTCATAACATAAGGACCCGCGAGCCCAAAAATTGTAATACTCAAAAGTTTGAAAATGCAGTCTAAAAATTCGATGATTCTTCGATGCAAAAGTCCCCAGAATATCAACACGCGAAAGTTTCAAAATTCAACAAGTCTATGAACTTAAGAGTCTACAGATTTCTAGCCCCGATAGTTCAGTAATTGAAAAACCCAAGAATAAAAAGGTGCAAAAATTCGGATGTTCAAAAATTTAAGACAACTTCTCATTCTCTTCGTTAACTGAAAAGAAATCAATATTTTCATACTACGAGTTAGCAGTAAATAGATAAGAGTTGTTCTTAACACTGAGCTGTTTATATGATGGATGTAAGTAGCACGTTCATCTTAATGTTACGATATTAATGGTACAAGCGTATTTTTATTTACAATCGATAAACGCGTTCAAAATGGTTGCAGCGGTACTGGAATCGCAAGCAGCTCGAGCAACTTCGTTCAATCACACGTATGACAATGACAAGCCGTTCAACGTGCTGCACGCTTCGCTCGGGGTGTTATCTTATATAGGGTATCAATTCCATAGCCACAAAGTAATTTCACAGTACAGTAGCATGAACCGTGGTCCACGCAAAACCGCTAGCTTAATAAGCTGTAATAAAGGAGCTCGTCAATTTCTGCTGTTATAATACGAGGCGATACATCGCACTTCTAAAATCACTGGACAATTTGTTTCTTTGTACGTGGATAACAGCTTTTAGACGAGTGACATATTTATTGTCATCTGTGATATGTACAGGATCTGCCAAAGATAGATGTGCATATTTTTAAAATCCATTTCTTTGCTAAACGATATAATAAATCTTGAAATTGAAGTTCTTGTTTCAGATATATACTTGGATCTTAAAATACTTCCTTTTGTTAGATATCGAATTAAATGGAATGTATTTTCAATTTTACTTTCCTATGTTAAAAATAAAATTGGACGGGAGATGCCGATGTTCTTGAATTTCTCGTCTTTAAATTGTATAGAATAGTTTTCGATAGGTTTCCAAAAATAGAATCTAAATTCGGTAAGAGAACAATTTTCTAAAATCGATAGCGACAGATATTTTGCAGAAAGTTTCGAAGATAAGAGACCGGTCGAAAGTTCAAGAAAAAGAGGCAGACTGTTAACTCCTTAGAAAGTTCCTGTATGAAAAATGATGCACGAGTAAAAAGTTACACGGAGAAAGATAAACTTGACGAAAGCTGCTAGATAATCGAATTACTTCGGAAGCTTCATCTACAAGTTTTAGAATTCTTCTGTTTCTCTTGTAGCTACGCTGGCTACGTTGGACATCGATGGTTGAAATTGTCTCTATGATAATTCATTTCTATTTATAACGAAACACCGAGGGACTCTGATAAGCTAGCGCCGATCCGTTTTCATCATGTGGACACGTGTTTTATGGAAATCAGTGTACTTGAATGCAACACGCATGTATAAATCCGACGAAATGAAATCGGGCCTTGACTGATGTGTATAACTATTTAAACGAAGGACATATTTGGCAAATAAAGCGTGATATTATGAAGAGAAGTTGAAACACGTGGTGATTCTTCGAACTGGTTTATAGCGACTGAAGAGTACTGCAAATAGTGTGTCATCGCTATCAAGTTGGAGCATGATGGGAGAGGTGATCAGGGTTTCTGGGAGGGCACCGGATGTCGGGGAATTCCTCAAGGAGGCGATGCTGTCCCAAAGGTTCGCCGATGTAGCTCTCTGTTGTACTGGCGGACAAAGATTTCTGGCGCATCGTTTGGTTCTCTCTGCGGCCAGCCCTTATTTGCAGGTTGGTGCTCTGTTTTTTATCCTTTGCAAATTTACCAGGTAAATGGAATGGTTACTTTTACGCAAAATGGACATTTATAACGATGGCAGAAAAAAATTAAACTAAGTATTAAATTAAGTATTTGTGTGCATCGGTTTACTTTTGTACAATGAGTTACAAAAGAATATTTATACTCTCGCAATTGTTAAATTTCAATAATAAAATGTTTTCATCTTACGACTTACTGTATAGATGAGAAAATCCACCGATCGAAACACGCAAAAGTGTAACGTCCTATTTTAAATTATTTAATTTCGACCTCTAACGAGTCGTTTTTTAATTTGCAATCGTTAAATACCGCAAAATATCGCGAATCTCAGTTGTTTGGGACCTTAAGTCAGGGACTTGGACGTTAATTTAGTTTGATGATTTAAAATGATCATTTTAAAATTTTGTAAATCTATGAAAAATTAAGAGGAGTGAATGAATATTACTTTCTTTATTATTGCCAATTTGAAAAAACTTACGATTAAGTTTTCGTCTCGCATTGGTTTATTAATTAAAATACTTAGTCGTGTATGCCTTTATTTTGGGCATACGTATGAAATACAGGATAAAAATAGAAAATCTATTCAGGCCTTGTTTTATAAAAGTTTTTGTTTCACGATAATTTGATGCTAATAAGCGACTACATAGTAGCACCATCTAGTCACATTAAATTCATCCGTAATAAGAAACATCAATCATTCGTATACGTGTGTACAATCGTGTGCCAACCGTTAAAAAACGAAGAAAGAAACGCGTATACGTAATACTACCGATCGAAGAAAATATGACATATGACTTCCTGTTGTCCGTGCATCAAACAGTGAAAATATCATTCCAAATATGTCGTTACAACCGAGTACGTATTTACAATGTAACTAATAGAAGCAAATCGACCATAACGTGAGTTAATTTCTGTTTAAAGATATTTAAGAAACGTGCCAATCATTAATCATAATACATCCCAATTCGATAATAATAAACGAGTAGATATGAATAGAGGATAGTGAACGAAGGTAAATAGCGAAAGCGAATTAAAATTAATTTTTTCCTATCATCTTACCAATTAAAAAATTTCTTTTCATTTGATTAATAATGATTTGACTTCTACTGTATTTTTCCTGCCACTACCATTCATTTAAACGCTTCAAATGGTCTAATATTGGAAAAACAGAATTTAAGGCATTTGCGTTTAACCATCGTTAAAATTACAGAGTACGAGATCAGCGATTAGTCGACGAGATTATCGATGCAACAAAACGTGTAGAACGCAATAAACTAGATTGCGGATGACATTAAAAAGCATATCACATTTATTCTCGTAAAACGTGTAGAATCGATAGTGAGTTTTTAGTATGCTGCATATTATTTCCGTTACAATTTATATTCCACGAAAAACGACAAATACACCACGCTTTTTAATAATCTTTTAATTATATAACAACTTTCTACTTAAGTTTTATTTCTTTTATTGCATTTTACGAAATTGTGCATTTGCGTAGACATCCTCGTTCTATTGATAACATATGTTTTTCACAGTAGAGAGGAGCCGACAATTAGCCGATAGAAATGCTAGAAAATAGAAAACGAGTGTTGCCAGGTGTTTTATCAAAAAGATACAGATTGATTATAAACCAGTTCGTCCGAATGCGATTCCATTATTACTGTATGTGTACGTATTTTTGCAACGACTGAAGAATAATTAATAAAACGATATCTAAACACGGTACAGGCGACCAGAAAATCTATAGAACGCTTATTAATCAAACGTTAAGCAGAAGATAATTAACAAGCATTTGGATGTTAACAAGACCAGATAAAACAATTGAATTACGACGGGATAAAATCGATTTATTTGTACGTCATAAATATGAAGATTACAGTTCCTATCGTATTAATTTAACGAGCACGCATTAAAATAATTGCCTCGATAAGTGGCGATTCGAAACATAGATAGAAACTAATTTCCGTGGTGGAAAAGCTAATCCATCTATCACTTTTCGTATTACCGCGATATTAAGTGATTTTAATATAGTAAAATCGAGTTGAAATTGAAGGATGGATGATATCGCGCTATTAAATTTTAATACCAATGTATACCAACGCTTCTGGGCATAATTAAATCAATATATTAGCTTATTATAAATTGCTATCCTTTTCTTTAAAGTTTAAATTATATTTAATAAATCTTCAATGACAGATTTATTTCATTTCCTATAATAATACAAGAAGTGTTACAGAAATTTCGATCGCTTCGTTTTTCTTTCTCAATATCTTGTATTTCATCGAACTTTAATCTATCTATGTCACGTTACATAATCCCCATAGCTCTATTCCACATGTTTGTAAAGTTTCTCCTCGTCGACGGAGGTACAATTTTCTGGTAATCGTTTTCAGTCCGATTGCTCGCCGGTAAACGCCAGAGGACGTGCCTTAAAAATTACATCTTGCAAATCTCGACTGTGAAAGGTTCCCGACGCACGCGCGATACCATTTCGTCTCGTTTTTCTTTTCTTTTATTTCATTTTCTTTTTCTTTTCTCTTCGACGTAAAAACACGCCCTCGTGATAACGAATATCGTTGTCTGGACGCCGCTAATTTCGAATTTCACGTTTAACCGGTCGATAATGAATACTATTTACGGAATCTGTTTTCTTCCATTACCATCTTTGTCGTCCGACTGATTGCCATATTACACACCTTGTTACGACTTCTGTTACGTCGATGACAAACCTTAGATAATTAAACATTTCGTTTTACACTAGATTTGAAGTTTTCTCCACGCCGCTATGGACACCGTTCAATGTCACGCTTCCTGACTCGATCCATTTCCAGACAGGCAACGCCAAAATCTGCTGGAACGTGTTTCACGTTTGAAATAATTGACCAGACGGTATGGGAACGTGGCGGGATTGGTGACAGTTTAGATGGAATCTAATGCACAGCTGCATGGACAGCAAGTTATTTCGCAATCAACAACGAGGAAAACGATGTTACTTAATTTATAAAAGACTACACGATTCTTCTCGTCTCTTATCGATCTCTTATCGTCTTTTCATCAAGATGGATGTTAAAGAAAAAAAGAAAGCGAGAATAATTCTGTCGTTAACGTTTGACATTAATATTAGAAATTTTGATATGAAATAAGCGAAGTACTCGTTTGATTTAAGAAGCTTATTTCAATCGTGAAGAACCTTTATTTTAAACTACGAGTAATTAGTACTCATAATTTCCATCAGTTAATTGCAGTGTAACGTTTTGAGGTACGTCTTGAAAGAAATAGCTCGATGACATTTATAGGCGTGCGCTCATCTTGAAAATACGGCTCGATATTCGTGGGTCAGCGCACCCTAATGATTTCATTTACCGTTTCGGTCTCCTGAAAAGAGCACGAGAGAGCTTCTAGCACGTAGGACGCACTGTATGCGTTATGCGAGTTGATGCATGCTAAACGCCGTCGCTTGATCCTCCAGATAGAAGCTTACAGGACCATTAAAATACTTGCACGCAGCTATTTTATAGCAGTTGATTCACTATATTCCCAAGATAGTACAACGTTCTCGCCTCTATTGTGGATTGTCATAAACAACTTTTACGTACACGTGTGTGTTTTCGCTTGAAAAGAATGACGATGCCTCGCGTACGTAGCATACCGCTCTAATTTTATGTACAATCTTTTGTGAATATTAGATGAACTTGATCTTTTCGAACTATGACTTATGATAAATATATACACCTTATACACGAATTGAGATCACTAGACTCGTTGTTCAAATTTATACCACATACATATTCCACTGTTAAGAGGTCCATTTCTAAGATTTTCAAATTTCCTTTTGGAATATACACTTATTTAGTTATTTATTTTGAGACTATTATGTTCATTTTACCCTTCTTTCTTCTTCAGTCTCATTCTTTCTATTCTTTCTTCCTTTTACGTTTCTACTCCACCTTTACTCTCTCCTTAAAAGATGTAAAAATTTCTTATGTTCACAGAAGCACAATGTGTATTTACGCTTCTTCACTAGAAATATTTCTTACAATATAATATTCACGTCTAACAAAGTATCGGGGTATTTCTTCTCTATCAATTTGTCAACGGCGAAATTCGTGAATATATATTCTCGCAAATTCAAATTGATTTACACTGCTCCCATTAGAGAAGAAGGACAAGAAGTTACAAATTTTTATCTAAGCACGTAGTCGCATAGATATGTTAATCACATCATATTTTAAATAAAGAACAGCTGTAGTTTTCATGAAATTTATCTTTTTTCGCAAAGATATATAAACACAAATACTTGCTTGAAAATCAATGAAAGGTAAAGAAATAATTGGAGATAAATAATATAGCTGTCTTAGATTCGACAAATCGACTTGCTTGTAATTCGTCAGGCGTGAATTAGTAATTGATTTTTCAATCGTCGAAAATATCGATGCGTTAGAATGCGTGAGTTTATCTTCGATTGGGGCCGAAAATTTAAAATTAAAATCAGATGCCGTGCCAGGTGGTCGCTTAACGTCCCGTACAACTAATGGCGTTTGTGCAAAGCATCTTAACGGTATATATTGTAATACGTGACATGAATTCGTGACAAAATGTTCTTCTATTAGAGTAGCATGTGTCCAAGTATACATTTCGATTTTTATGTAAATTACCGTCTATCCGTTTGATAAGACGATGCTAAACGACTATATGAGTTTTGTATAAAAATAAAATAAAAATAAAAATAAAAATAGAAATAAAAAAAAAAATAAAAATAGATGTTACACACTGACAGGAGAATACTTGCTGCGTCGAATATCTAAATCACCATTCCCTAAAGATATGCTCGTATTTCTAGGTTTTCGTATTTGTTTGTATGTAATCGTCCGTTACACCATTTTCTACCGAAGAGGTGCTTTCTAAAAAGAACAAACATTCGCTGCGGAATTCCGTAAAACTCGAGTGATTAAGTAACAAACTGAAAGTAAAACAATTTAATTTCTTATTAGGTATATAAAAATAGTTCGTAAATATTATTATGTAAAATTGTGATTGATTTCTAATCGTAACGACCGCGATGCGACGACGCGACGTCGGCAATTAGGTACTTTATAATAAATCTTGCCTCGATTTTCAGGTCTCATATTTTTTATGTACTATGCTAATATACAACTGCATTCAGTACAATAATTTATCATAGAAGAGCACTTAAGATTAAGCGCGGATAATAAAATGATCCAGAAACTGCACTTTGCTACATGTAGCAAATATACTTTCAACTGGTTAACTCGACGACTATTAAGATGAATATACGAGATTATGTTATTACATTCTCCCGGCCTTACTCGTATCATTTTTTAATAACAAAGTCATCGATCTGAATTTGATCTGAAATTCCGCGCTGTTTTCGACGCTTCTCTTTTAAAGGAGAACGTAATCGTACGTGTTCTACGTGTGTATCGTACGTATCTCGTATTTGAGATTCAAATTACTTGTTTTTGGGCTCGGGAATATTTATCGCAAATCACGACTGTTTAAAAACTTTTAAAACTTTTTAAACTTTAATATATTAGATTGTCCGAGAAGTGGCTTTCTTTTACAGACACGTCTTTTGCAACAACGCATCTTTATACAAACATCAAACCTAATCTGTCGAACGTTGTGATCTTTATTTCGATAGAGCAAAAAAGGGATCATACGTAATTCGATAAAATAATATAAAACGGAAAATGTTGTGCACCTATTATATCCTTATAAAACGAAAGAAACTTTTCGGACGACCTAATATTACGAACAGACGTCAAAATATTTCAATTCTTTCATTTAATAAAAGATACTATTATTTTTCGTTACCGTTTTGTAGACACTTTTTATACTATCGAAATAATATTGAATCTGTCGTATTATTATTGTAGTGTATTAACAAAAAGTTAAGTATAGCAAACGATACATAATATCCATATTTATCTACGGAATTTTGTTAGAAATTTCCGAACATTTATGAGTTTATGCAATAATGTGTTCTAATATTTAAAATGATTCAGATTTATCTATTAGAATTTCCCTTGATTTCGCCTGTACCACGAAGTTAAATTCACGGTATACTGTATAAACTACAAGCACTGCCAAGATTTCTTATCACAATAGTATTACGAATAGGTTCAATTTCCTTTCTAATGTTGCACACTTATTAGTAAAATAAACGTGGTTGGTACTTTGCTATGTTCAAAGAGTATTCTTAATTGTTTCTAGTAATAATTATCCACAAATCAAACATCTCAGACCCACACGGTTGGAAACGCTAATCTTGAAGATTCTTCTTCTTCTTCTACTTCTTCTCGAAGATACATATCTTTATCTGTATATCGTGCTTGAAACATTGTTACAATATAGATAACGCAACGATAAGGTCTATGATTGTGCATTTCATTAAATCGCCTACACAGCAACCTCGGTTTGTTACACACGAAAGAAAGTATCTGATCTGAACGTGACAAGTCTATAACGTGTAAGTACTTAAGTACCAAGTACTAATCCTCGGTAATTATTTAGAAAGCTGCCGCCATTGATGATTCCTTAATAAATACGTTGTTGGCTGCGTGATTCTACACAGCTTTTCCTATACATGTAACCGCCGCTCGGTCTTAGTTTCTGAGATATTTGCAAAAGACCGTCGGTACCATTACAATGAATTCTGCCTATAATTGTGCGTGCGTGACCATAGTATACCTTAACATTGATTGTCGGCCAGATAAAATAACCTTAACACGAACGGTTGACCTAAACCTAATTTTTTTCTTCTGTTTATATTTTAGCCCATATTAACGCACAACGCTGTCACGTACAATTATTGGCAGAATTTGCTATAGTGGTAGCGACAGTTTTTTACAAATATGTCGAAAACTAAAACAGTTCGGCGATAATACTATCGATTTCTATAGCATATTAAAAAGTCATCGAAATACAAAAAGATTGCAGCTTTCTAAGTAATTACCTTATTCTGTACGGTGAACAGACAGAGAATCTCATCGAAAGAGCTGGTTTAATCTAATCGAAAGTGGAGCAATGTCATGAATAAAATCTACATTCCTGGATCTGTTGATATCCAGTTAATTTCCACTAATTACCGTATCTGATCGTATCGTTAGCGTAGCGTTCGAAACGTTAGAAATGCAGCGAAATTGGTGACTAGATCAAATACACTTACGGTTCACAAAGACGAGTAACACGTACTTGTTTCTCTCATATTTGTTATATTATATGAGCCGTTTAATGCAGAAGTGATGTAGGCAAAAAATGTTAAGTCCTATTAAACTGGACAATGAGGAATAAAGTAAGAATTCTGTAAAGAATCGAGTGGGTAATTTTCACTTATTTTGCTATCAATCGAGAAACTAACGAAGATACTCCTGTACCGCATAAAGCGGAATGCAAGTTGCGTTTTCGAGATGTGCTGTTAAGCCAAATAGACAAAAAATTTTTTATTGTATGAAATCTTGGAGGTATCTCGTTATTACTTTCGTTCGTTTTATTTAATAGGATTTTTATAGCAATTTATATACCGAAGTAAAATCTTACCGCATTTCTTGAAACGTTTCTACAAAATAGTTAGATCTATCGATGATTTACTATTTACAGTGATAAAAATAATTTTGACGAACACGTGTTATTCTAATTGTTTAGAGGAATTTTTCGAGTTGAACAAAAGTCTAATTTTGTATTACAACGAATCCATAGTTTCGTTTGCCTGAAAAACAGCAACACTTTTCTAAATCATAATTCATTACACATACAAATAATAAGAAAATTCCATACACTGTATTATTTTTCACATACTCTTATATACCCCTATAAAATAGAGAATAAATATTACAGAAAACGTTAAAAAGTGAGTTGGACTTATAACTCTATCCGGCAATATGTCATTGTCACAAAAATCTTCTCTGGTAGTCCTCGTTTTAATAGTTCTTATTTATAGCAAGTCGGAGGAAACGTGTTAGCTCGTCGTTTTAATTGCGACGCAGATTAATGGAACAATTATTTTTAAAATATTCGTGGAATTCCCAGGTGTTTCGCTCGTATTATTCAGACAAAAACGAATTAGTCAGCGACAGAATCGAATAATAACAAAAAAAAAGAAGAGGATGAAAGGAGAACAGGATCACGGGTTAGTCAATTTTATATCCGTTTGAAAATTGTGGGATTCCTTGGAGTACGAAATCGATCGTCGATCTTTCTCCATCCGTGTGCTTGTCCCTTCGTCGTTCGAGCCGACGCATCGACTGGTTACGCATCAAAGAAAAGTCTGCCGCGGTTCTCTAATGACTGCCATTACTTACGTCGTGTTATCGTTCGCAGTTCTATCTTGATAGAAAATTGGTGTAATAATTATGCGTCTCGTGGTACGTTCAAAGAAAGCTGTTGATATCTGGTGATTTATCTCTTAAAGTTATTCTACCGTGAAGAACGGGTGTTAAAGGCCCTGGGAAGTTTACGTTAATTTTTCTTACTACAAATTGCTGCAATATTTGCCAATGAACCTATTTCTGATGCTATATTTATATCCGAATAAAATATCTCACGATGCAATTTCGTTTATACATTCGGCAATAGATAGATAGATATACTTTTTCCCCCTTTTTTCGTGAGTTTTAACATCGTATCAATTACTGTACATAAGTATGGCCGTAGAACTTTTTATGTAGCAGTAAACCTTTAATACAGGATAGAAAATATCTGATACAATCAATCTCAATTACTTTTGTTATTAGAAGAGCAATTAAAGTTTCTTGTTTTGCATGTTGCTTTCTTAATATGTATTTAATGAAGCATTTAATGTGATATATGTATACGACCATGAGTTACCTACGTTTAGTTTAACCAGTTATTTCAGCCATTGATTTTTATGAATTCTAAAATATCTGTAATACGTATCTTATAGAAAATATGTTGTACATTCATTCGCATTGTAATATGCGTTTTCTTATATAAATTGAGCCATTCTCGCTAAATAAACGGAAAGAAAATTTTTGTATTAATAAGTCAAATAACGAAATTTTTTCCTTTTCACTTAGAAAAGTAAAAATGGCATGAAAATAATATGTCTGTTTTTAAAAATGTAACATGTACTTAATAGAATTAATCCATTCGCGTTTAAAGTTGTTTCGCGGACTGATTTTTGTTCAAATTAGTAGTTAAGATAGATATTTGCATTTTCGCATTATAAACATCCGCACACAATTTACAACAAAATCAATAAACTGGTTCGATACTAAAATATCGGTGATGGTAATATTCAGTCGCGAACGAAAAGCTGGTGAGCGTCAATTGCATAGAATTATGCGTAAGTTTCCAGCTTAAGCCATAAATAAAACCATTTTAAATCAGTAACTGTGAAAACGTTGCAAAAAAAATCTTGTAACTCAATGAATGCAAACGCAATGAGAGTAAAAATTGTGTAATGTTTTTATCAAGCCACATGTCAGTAATTTGTTAGTAGCGCCGTTATACTGAGCACCATACGAAACTTTAGCCACGTTACATCTCTTCTATAATAGTATAAATATATTTTATCGCTCTAAATTATTACTTTTTACTATTCGATTATTCCTGTTTCAAAGTGATTTATGGAAACACCGGAAGCTCTTTAGCAACCATTGTAAACTATAGCGACTATAGTATATATGGTGAATAAGTTCTATAAAGGTTAGTATGTAAATCGCTGTATAGCGTTAGTATGTTCTCTGTTAATTCGGAATGCATGATAGTTCTGCGTTTTTTTATCCTCAAGATTTATGATCCCAGATAACGTCCACGTCGTTGAACGTTTTGCATTGCACGTAGACGTAGATCGCGATCCAGGCAAACCATTTGGAGAACTCGCGTTGATTCCATTTATGCGTCCGGTTGCATAGAAGGAAGCATAGTGGCACGTTTTAACCGTCTTGAACGAGAATATCGATACTGATTTCGCTCTCGTTTCAAGAAAACACTCGTTTCGTTAGAAGAAAGACGAAGTTTCGGAGAACGGTTTTCACAGAAGTCGTATCAGTGAATGAAATTACGAGGTGAAGTTGGTATCTCGATGGAAATTCATTGAAATATCTTTAGTAACAACTAGAATCTCTTTATATGAAATTCTAATTGTAAGTATTTCAAGTTCGAAATACAGCGTTTTTAAGTAATTTCAAGCGAATTTATGTTAGATGAGAGTAGAAATTATATTTTCAAGTAACCTCATTTTTCTATGAAATTTATATCTATCTATGATCTTTATACATAATGTCTCTCAGTCTCTCTCTTTCTCTCTTTTAATGGAATTAATCCACGAGAGATTAGAATTTTAATTAACCTTTTGATAGAAAATTATTTTATTAATCACCGATCAAAGTGGAACGTGATGTTTACTGAAAAGAGCAACGATCTAGTTAAAAAGAACTTTGATCAGTGTTTCGCACTAACTATATTGAATACTTAAATGAAACTTATAATACAAATTAATTAAAATAAACTAAGAGATAAATTTAATAATTCATTGGGGTTAGGTATCGTTGTAAGATCTTAACGGTCACCTAAATTTATTCCAAATAACAAACAAGATTATTAAAACGGAATTATTAAAACTGTACAAAAATAACTAGGATACCAAATCATCCGTGACCTTTTGCCAGAGCCGAAAGAGGTCTCCGCGACGCACACGCGGAATTTAAATTCTCGATCTGGAGAACGGTGTAACGCGTCGTGTCACAGTGAACCTCGACAAGTTGGCCAGCAAAAATTTCACATTCGTTCACATTCACGTTGCCCATAAATATCTTTGGCCCTCTTTGAATAACCCAGCTCGTCGTTCTGTTTTCAGGAAGTGTTGCTGGCGCACAGTAGAACGTCGATGCATTGCGAGCCCATCACAGTGATCCTGGCCGGGGTAGAGGCACCAGAATTGGCGGCGATCCTTGGTTTCGTGTACACAGGAAGCACGACGGTACCTCGTCCTCGTCTGAATGCGTTTCTACACGCGGCCGAAGCCCTCCACATTAGACTTCCGCCGGTGCCTGTCGTGATGACCTGCACGCAGGCTGACTGCAAGCAGGAAGACATCAAGGACGTGAAGATCAGTCCAAAGTACCTCCAGTGCGACCAGTATCCGCGCTGTGACCGCTGGTGCCGTCCACGTAGGAATCAAGATGGTGATTCCGCGGGCAAGGAGGAATCCTATCCGGCGATCGAGTCCTTGCAAACCGCAAGAGAAATCAGACCGCTTCCTGAATCGATGAACTTTGCCGGATCGAGATACGGACCAAGACCAAGTAGATATTGCTCTACAACGTGGCCCGTTGCTCCTTTCCCGAGTGCGACTCAAGAAAAGACTATTCACGGTCTAGATCAACGTATGGATAAGGACAAGTTGAATCAGACAGATGTCAGCCGGTATCAACCGATCAGCGTGGTTCCTAGGATCGATAGGATTAGCGACGTAGCCAGTGCACACTCGGAAAATCCATTTGTCGGTTGCGATTCTTCGGAAAAAGCTCGTCACCAGGAATTTTGCTTTTCCAGGAGCTTGTACGATCTTCGTAGCATGCAATTGGATCCACTCGAGACGAGAATGAAAGGTGACCACGATCGTTTCCAGGCTACGAACGAAGAAGATACCTCCGGGAGAAATTTATCCACATATGGTAGCTGTTTCGAGCAAGAGAGGATTCCTGCTGATCGTCTCAGTGTAATTCGTTCTCGAATCGATCCCTGTCAGGGCAAAACCGTAGCTCTACAGTTGCCTGCAAGTAGCAGATCGTACGAAAATTTGGACGTTGGTGAAGATTTGACTTGTCGTGATCACTGTTTCGTCTGGAAATCGCCGAGAAGACAAGTGGCTAATAGAGTCATAGCCTCGCCGTGGAAGCAAACTGTCAGGCCTTACCATTTGCCCAAGTTGCAGCCGATAGTCCTTCAGCCCCACGTCGACGATGCCGTAAGTTTTTCATGCAGCCTTCCGTATGATAATTTTGCTCTTTATATGTTACCTTAGACGAATAGACGTTGCGAAAAGTTCTTAGAGAAGATTGCGAGTTTGTTAGGCAAGGAAAATCGTGTAGCAAGAGACGTTAATTGCGAGTATCTAGCATGTAACCGATACTTAGGCGAACTACACGATAATTCTTTGTAACTGAAGAAATGCCAGGTACCTGGGAATCTATCTGTCTATCGTGGCGTTAACATAAACAGTCGTATTCTCACCCACGATTGATACAGTATGTTTGAACAGCAATGTAACTGTACAAAGTACAATTACTTGGAAAGCAAGTGGTAATTTTCGTTGTGGAGATACTTGAGGAGCATTTAAATGGCTGCCGTGGCATCCATTAGCGTGATACAAATTGAATAAGTATTCTGGAAACATCTCGTATAGCTGGGAGGTAGACACGAAGCGGGATTTCTGTTTCAAGGTGCCCATTACATTCAGCTGTGGTATTCCTTTCAGAAGATTATTTATCTCGTAAACTAATCGCTCTCTGAATATCCGATTGCACGATCTGGATGCGTTCCAGTTATAGAAAAAATAAACGGGAATTTGTAATATCTGCGACCATAGATGTTTTTGAGTATCTACTAAACGAATCTAGGCCGTGAACAATTATCGACCAATTATTTCCTCGAATCGCGACCGAGTTTGGAAGAAAGTAAAGGGCAAGACGCTCGATATAGCCAATCTTCGATCGTCGTATCTTCAGTTTCATTATTCTTCAGACTCGCGATAATTTGAAAAGCTATCTTTCAACTGGACGATCAACTACGAAATTTCTAAGCTGATTAATCGAGTTCTTCGGTCAAATACAATAAATATCGAGTCTACTTATTTTTATGGTAGGGTAATTACAAAGCAATTACAGTTAGGGCAATCGATCAGGCTTTCTGTCGTCGTGTTTTACTACGATTATAGAGATCGAATCTAATTTTCTTCGTTTTTTCTTTAGTTTAGAAGATATAACAGTTTTGAGATTTTTCCTCCGGCCGACTGTTCCGTCTCCGTTGGAACATATTTCCTTTCACCGCTTTCATGAAAATTGGAGCAATGCCTCTGATATACAGAGAAGATCGAGAAAA
This sequence comes from Bombus bifarius, assembly GCF_011952205.1. Classification (NCBI taxonomy): domain Eukaryota; kingdom Metazoa; phylum Arthropoda; class Insecta; order Hymenoptera; family Apidae; genus Bombus; species Bombus bifarius. The sequence goes on along the minus strand of NW_022884412.1, from coordinate 399,263 downwards.
TATTATGGAAAATTCGGCACGATCCAGTAACTCGAGGAGTTTTTCGTAACACATCGGATTTTCAATTGCACAAGCCTCGATGAATTTGTTCGGTCGATTATCGACCAGATACAATTACCGATTCCGTTCTGTGCCTTCATATTGTTACATCACGTCGCATACACGGATCTCGGCAGATCGGGTTACTAATCTTGCTCGGTAGCAATCGCTATCCTTTCGTACAGAAAGTGACTTGTTTACCATGGCTTTTGATCGAGAACGAGAGACTAGGCGATCTCATCTTTCGAGATTCCTTGCCATATGGAATCTACCACAGAGGCGGTATTACTACACAAAGTGGTTACTTTGAATTATAACAATACTTCTTCGTTTATTGTTTTAATAGATATATCGTATATTTCAAGATATTTTAAAGCATTAGAATTTGTATGCAAATTAATTTCAGATGTATTAAGTATTTTGTATCGTTATATAGGGAGTAAGCGATTAAGTTAATAGTTTTAATTCTTTTTTTCAAGCTTTCGAGGACTTTGAGATGATATTTCACCGAATAATCGATTCCACCGCATTCCTGAATATTTTTCACTTTGCTCAACTTGCCCGTTTTAGAGCATACTTTTCTTATTGTTAAATTATATCGTCGGTATCGGCATTAAATATATAGAAGTAGTATTATGTCCATCAGATACGATACACCATCGCTAGATTTGACACAAAAAATAAAATTCACCGGACAGGAAATGGAAATGATTCGATCCAATGATTGGACAGAGGTAAAATCTTAACGAGTCACGAGACTTATCTTCGTTTACGAGATTGGAAATGTCAGTAGTCCGGTTTAGCTAAGTTGTGTAGCGAAAGATTAACGAGTGAAAATATTTGCATTATTCTTCCGCCATGACTGTTGTGTGTTACCGGCAGCATAAGTCGCTTCAAAGGCTAATTAAGCAGAACCTGTGTAGGCATATCGAACGCGTGAAACATTCTAGCTCTTCTCCAGACTTTCCGTAATTATTTTCCAGAATTATCGCGAACCCGTGCCGTTAATTTTGCAAATTAAACAGTCCATTAAAGAAATGGGATTCCTCGTAGTTTCGTCGTAAAATCAGCTAGCCATTTAATTTACTTTTATCTCTCTTTTACGCTCTATCCCCCTTATCCCCTTTCCTTCGATTTGCAAATCTTTACTGTGAAATCACTCGTTCGGCATTCCGCTCTTTTGCTTCTCTTCCTCCATCTCCCTCTCGCGTTTGATGATCTCTCGAACATGCTCGGGTCATTGCATAACATTCACCCGTCTGTACTGCTCGAGATCGTCCCCGTTTCAGGTATAAAACACTTATGGAAAGTCCGCGAACAGTTCGTACGCCTTAGACGTTTTAAATATATTCAGCCATTTGTCTCTTCGCGACTGTATTAAATTTTAGCTTTATTGAATGTTCCCCGGAGTCCGATTTCTTCCCTAATGTGTTTTCCAGTCCAACTAAATAATACACTGCGTTCCAAAGTATCGGGCCGCTGTTTTAATTGTTAGCATATTTTCTCGGTCGTTAACGGTAGAAAGAAGATTACGTCGTATGTTTCTTAGAAAGTGCGAAATCAATCCGAGCAATCTTTAATGTAGATATAAGTTTCCTTTTCATAAAGATTCTACATCTTTTTAATTTAACCAAAGTTAACCATGGTAGGCAAGCGATCCTCTAAAGATTCTTTAAAGATCCTTTGACGATTAAATGTAAACTAATTCCCGTTCGAATCGTTTTACTCGCAAGATACTTAACGATACCCGAGCCTACACTTTTGGACGATACTATATATTCTATATGATCGGTTCAACTTTATTGCAAGCATCTAGGCGAGCACGTTACCATCCTTAATACCAGACCAGTGTCTGGCAATTGAATTTGCAACAAACGCACACGCGATCCTACGATCAGAGCAAACTGTTCTCAGTGAATTAGATATGCGCATGCCGAGCATATAAAATATTGGTTATTCCAAATCATTTAGTTAAAATGTTAATCCACTCGGCAGTTCTGCCGATCCGCGCAGATCCTGTTTCTCGTTTCATGACTGAAATCGTTATCTACCGTATCAATCGTAAAGAAAGGATGTTTCATCGCTGGCGTGCAAGTAGAGCAGAAATTGTTTTGAACTGTCAAGCAATCGTCTGGCATTTGAATCGATTCATATCGACAAAATGAAACTAGGCCTCCGTTAAACGTTATCGAATAATTAACTATATTGTTCGTCAATTCGATCGAACATGTTAAATTTGTCAGAAACAGTTTCGAATCACCTTCAGTGGGTTAAGAATGCTGCTGCTTTGCATGTTCATCCATACAGTTACATCGCTGCGATAAAGCACAATCGACGAAACTTGTTATCTTGATGTAGAATACAGGAAGAAAAAGTAACGAGGAATATAAATTATTATGATATTCCAGCTTGTTCCGACAGTTTAATTCGTAGAATGTTTCGAAAAAGGAAAAATACGTCATTGAACGATGATCGTATCGTTTCATTAAGATAACTAGAAAATTCTATCGTTTTTGTTTTTTGAAGTGGTAAAAGTAAATCGTTTCAATTGGAATTTGTATTAGAGCTCGATATATTACTCTCGTTATTTATGATTGTTATCCATTTTGTTTCGTAATTTATTTATTTCGTTGCTGCTGGATTTTTCATTCTTATTAATAAAATACTTTTTTTGTATTTCTACTGTTCGATTCTTGGCGTTGAATATCTTCTCCGTCAAGATGTTTCTAACGAAGTTTTAAACGAACTGTCAACTAATCAACCGTGTAAAAAAGGTGAAAGGATTTCATTTTTCTCTTTGTCTCTCTTACAAAATGTAGCGTCTAAGACTCACTTTGTTGTAGAACAGTCTATCGATCAAATTTCCAGCAGCAGTCGATCTCTCTTCAAGTAATTTTTATGTTTCCAAAACCGTAAAATTACTCGATACCGATCAATCTCACAGGAATATGAAAAGAGAACTACATGGTACATTTGAAGACATAACACGATCCAATTTTTTACGAAACAGATGTATACCTTGGCATATTTTTCCCTTTACGAACCATTCATTCATTTTCAGACGCTTATGAAATACATTTTGGAAAACGTCCGCGACAAATTATAAAGGGAACAGTTTGAATTTCATAGTGGTCGTCTCGCAAACCACCCTATACAGCCGATCGCTTCTTGTTTCTAGAGGAAACAAGAAAGACGCAAGAAGAGCTGAGGGAACAAGCAGGACCCACTTTATTCTTCGTCGACCTTTCACCACAAATGAAAGCACGCGGTTCAACCGTGCGCGTCCCGATATGCCAGCCGTTCATTTTGCTTTCTTCAGCTGAAATATGCAGAGGAATCAGTGCTCCTCCGGGTGTGCACTTCTGCTGGCTCATTTAGCGGACCATGGTAATTCGATGGTGCCAGGTGATAAGACGTGTCCACGACACCAGCTGCCTCCTCTTGCTTGGCCAATGTCATTCTTATTAATGAAACTATCAGTTACACGTACCACTTGCTCTTTTTCCTTTTTTCTTCTTCGTTCTGTTTCCCTCTGTTTGTATCCTTTTTCATCTTTTCCCCCCCTCTTTTTCTGTCTTCGTGCACTTTTTACTTCGCATCTTCGTTTCTTTTTCGAAGAGTAGCCCAGAAGGTGGTGCCAGACCAGCTGGTGGCACCAGCCGGCTGCGAGAATCGCTTTTACGCGTTATTACACGCAATCTGGAGAGGAACGTTTTCTCTTTCGACACGTGCACTGATATGCTCCAGATTTTTTCCGATTACTTTACAACCTTGCGCAACCTGGCCCCGTCTCTACCTTCATGCAGAATCGCTTCTTTCTTCTTCTTCTTTCTTTTTTTCTTGTACTTCTCGCTGCAACGAGGCGCACCTTTCTTTTAAAAGAGCGTGTCGCTGATATAGGTACATGATTTCGTCGATGCGAAGATTGGCACTTGAATTATTGGTAGAAACGGATTAACAATCTCGAGTATCGTGCAATGCAAAATAAGTGGGACGCTTTTCATCGGAAAGCACACGCCGGTATTTAACTTTGCCCAAACTTTTTCCGTTATTGCGCTTTTATACAGACCGTATACTCCAATGTGATCGATGATGTAAGTTACTTTTCGCGTCACAGCATAACGTCGTCAGAAAATACAGAAACATAGAGCGATGAAAGGCTGATAAAAGATGACCAATTTTGGTTGCGTTCGCAAACAAAATATTTACGTGGAATATTAACGTATACAGTGCGATAAAAAAAGTTGTAGAAGTTAACTATAAATATAAATACGAAAATGACATATGAAAATTTATGGTTATCCTATTATCCTTCGTTACCATATGTGTTTGAGAATTTTTAAAATTCAGATTTTAAATACATGTTGATCATCGGCGGCTGGAATATGAATAAATTAAATCTATAATTTTTTGCCATTTTAACTTACTATTGCATGAACGTTCTAATTACAATCAAATAGCCGTTGATCCTGTATTTCACTTGTACGAGTATGCGTGTGCTAATCGCACATATTCTTTTACAAAGGTACGAATGATCAATGATCGTCGGTTACACGAGGTGCCGTAACTTGAGAACAACAATTAGAAAACCACGAATCGACGATTAATGTAGAGCCAACACTTCTTCAAGCCAGATCAGCTTAATTGCTTCCGATGATTTTCTCTAATGATAATTGGTGGTTTATATGGACGGTTGGTACGAGCAAGAACTCCGTATGAGCTCTTTACGGTCGAGTAACCCATGGAGGATGAATTATACACATTACGTGTATATGCATAATGTGTAATTAAGACGATCGTGTTAAATAGAGAGGCAAAAAAGTGGTCTGGCCTGATAAAGTCAAATAGTAGAGATTTAAGGCGTGAAATTGAGGAAGGAAATAGCGGTTTCGATGTGATCTTGTTGCAGAAAACCAGGGAAAATCTACGTGTGCCAGAAGTCACGCGATCTCCAGCGATCTCTACCAGTCCTAATCGACAGCTGGCCAAAAGTTCGACGTCTGCGGACCATTATTATGGTATCGAAGTTCCTACCACCCACGAAGTTACGTACAATAACGATAAGAAGTTACTGGAAGCGAAGCCTACTTTGGGACCAAGGCCTCAAGAATTATATTCATCTCAAATTGCATCATTGACGATCGGTCAAATCACTCCATCGTTGAATAACGATGCCAGAAACAACGAGACTATCGTACAATCTGAAAATAACGTAATTTCTACGACAACGAGATCGTTGTCAAGTACCTCAGAGAGTAGTCGTATGAATATCAATAGAAAGGGTAGTTATTTCGGTCAAGCGTTACCTCAGTCGCCGCAGAAGCTGGAAATTTCTCATCCTGTTAGCAGATTGTGCGATACGATCGAGTCGATCGGTAAAATCGATCGTTTCGCCAACGTGGAAGCCGACAAGCTGGAGAACGAGACGAGGATCGAGGATAAACTCGCTGAAAGAGTTATTATCAACAGTGATAATAATAATAACGATGCTGTAGTTAATCAGGACGGTGTTCAACGCGGCAAAGGAGCGCAGGAGAATCATAGGTGCGATCAGTGTGGCAAGACTTTCGTTACCAAAGCTTCCCTGAAGGTACTGATCGACTGGCTGCTTGATATCTTTTCTGCTTTTTTCATTTTAATCTAATAACTTGCATATTACCGATGTTACGGCTGATTAACCACCGTTGCTATATGACATTGTTGCAAAATTACGCGATGTAGAATTTTTTTTACGATTCTCTATCCTGCATTACTAAAATTACGAATGATAATATCACTGGTTATAATAAGATAGTGTAATAAAGTTCCATAATTTATAATTTCTCTACAATTTCATATCTTGTCTAACTAAGCTTGCTGCTCATCCTCGTAACACGTTGTAATAAAATTCCGCGATTTATAGTTTCCTCGTTATACCTTATTTTACATTGTTAAAGGTAGCGCTTCAGCTAGATACCCTAGCAAAATTTCATAATTTCATAATTTCAAAATTATTAGGCTGATTGAAAAATTCTATCCTTGTTATTTGAACTGAAATTTTGATTAATTAGGCTTCGATACGATAATCATTGTTATCCCTGACTGTTCTTCATCCAGCTGTTACTTAATCGATCTCGTACCACTGGTACTGTAGAATGTCATTTTCTTTTCATTTTCAAAGTTCTCAACAATAACTAATTTTTTCCAACAACATTACGCTTCTTCGTCTACATACATACAAACGTACATTTATGCGTATACCTGCGGTTTATAGAAACCAACAAATAACGTCCAACTTAATAGACACTAAAACATCGAGTAATTCAGCTGTCATTAGAAAAGTCGCAAGGAAAATTCATTATTTCCTTTTTCTAATTACAATTCCAAGTACGCGTGGCAAAAACTTTTCAATCAATTTAATAGTTACTGAAATCTGTACTGACCAGCTACCACTAATAAAAGATATAATTAACGAAAATTCATTATTTCCTTCTTGGAATTACGAACGTAGACGCATGTTACAAAATTCGTCCATTCGATCTGATTGTCACTAGAACCTTTAGCAACCAACCGCGACTAATAAAAGATATAATTTAAAAAGATATTCACTGTTCTTTTCTGTAATGGGAAATTTAGGTGCACGTTAGAACGCACTCAGGAGAGAAGCCATTCCGTTGTACCGACTGCGGCAAACAATTCTCCCAACTACGAAATTACAAGTACCACCGAAGCGTTCACGAGGGCACCAGGGAATTCGCAGCCACCTGTCCAGAATGCGGCAAATACTTTAACGACCGCGGCTACCTGAGCTCCCATATGAAGATTCATCGTAACCGTAAGGAGTATGGCTGTGCGGAATGTGGCAAGAGTTTCAATCAGCGGGTCGCCTACAACATGCACGTTAGAATCCACACTGGAGTGAAACCGCATCAGTGTGAACAGTGTGGAAAAGCATTTTCCAGGAAGATGTTGTTGAAGCAGCATCTTAGAACCCACTCGGGAGAACGGCCATATCAGTGCCAGGTCTGCCAAAAAGCCTTCGCTGATAGATCGAACATGACGTTACATACGAGATTACATTCCGGTTTAAAGCCTTATCAATGCACGCTGTGTTCGAAGGCGTTCACGAAGAAGCATCACCTAAAGACTCATCTGAATTACCATACAGGAACTAAACCGTATTCCTGTCCGAACTGTGGCTTGAGATTTTCTCAAAGTAGCAACATGAGGACTCATTTCAAGAAATGTACCGTTAATAATCCGATAGAAGCAAAGGATTCGCAGATAGAAGGTACTGTGATAAATTCTTCGAAGGTTATACAAGCGAGAATAGTATCGAGGACACCTACAGACACGTTAACACCTCCCAATTCGGACCAGGAATTAAGCATTCTAACGCCGATTTCGAAAAGCAACGGAATAGAAGGGATTGGTACGTAGTGATGAAGTTATAGGGAGGTCTATTAGCCTGTCCACACGAGTGTAGAGTGTTCGAAGAGGTATTACTATCGTAGCTAAACAAATACGACAGATACTCGTCGTCTCAATGAAATCAATATACGCACGTGTCGAATTAAATACTTGGTGAAGACACCGTGATGTGACGGCTATGAATCAGACTGGTGACGTGAAATTTACACGTCCTGTATTTTATGCGATTGACGTGGAGAATTCGTTGTAAGTTTTTTTAGTCGACGAAATAGCCTCTTTGCGCGGAGATGCTTTTTGTCGGGCTGATTTTCAAGACAAGTGGTTAAAACGATAATGCACGAGGTAATTCGACGGATAAATCGATCAGGTTGTTGCTGCCCGCAAATCGTAATCGAACGATAGAAAGTATTAGATTCATTTGAAAGTAGCACTGCCAGTTGGTAATCCGAGAGCTACCATAACAGTACGAACAGCCGCCTTTTCCTAGAAATTGTCGTTTTACGATAGGACGTATCGATTCAACCCACAAACCGATACGTCATTCTTGAATCCTTTTTTTGTTTCCTTTTCTCTTTTCTCTTATTCTTTTCTTTCTTCTTCTGTCTTTTAACTTGAGATAGGTCCGTTGAAAAGATCATCCATGGCATTAATTCGCAATCTGATAGAGATGAAAAAATTGGTTGCCTTTCGTTGCCTGTATATTTACTACTTGAGCAAGGTAATACATATACACAGAAATAACCTTGTTGCATGTGTTCCAATGCACGATGTATGACGAATATCGATTTAAGAAATTTGTAAGCTTCTCGAGAAGCAAGTTCAATGGCGAGAATCTGATTTTGTACATTAACCTGTAATAAATCAACCCCTATATTTGCTGCCTTTTTATACTTGTAATATAAATGCAAAGATGTATATTTACAATGTAAAAAATATAACAATATTAAATCTGAGCCTGTAAATGGCGAACCGAATTAGAAGATCAAATTTTTATTTTTATTTCAATGTACCTAAGAAATATTCAAAAATTCTTCACAAATTCCACACCTTATTAATCTCGATAATACGATCGAACATTCATCGACCATTGCGGCAAACTCCTTCAAAAATTTCCTACTCTTCATACTTTTCCTCTAAGTATTTGTATTCTAAGTATTCTAAGTACTCTAAGTATTCCTAAGTATTTGTTTAATGTTATTTTCAACAAAAAATATTCTGTTTCCACTACTAATCAAAAGTTCTAACTACTTTTATTTCTTGGAATCATCTTGCATGACCATTGGACTTCGGAACTTTCTAGCTTCAATGTTTAACAATGTATCATGATCCCTTGGATAAGAAGATCCTTTGAAAAAATCTAATGAATCACTGGCGCAATTAAGCTCGTAATTAGAATGACTGGCTGTTTAGAAGTAAATTCTCGATTGTATCCTCCTGTCCAAGAGATACGTTGACTTTCTCGTGCCTCATCGAAAATGTACTGCAACTATAACTTACATACTTCCTCTTCAACTACAAACTGAAGTATCTCTTCTGACCAGTCAACAGATCGTATCGCCTCGAAGATAGCTGTTTTTCTCTACTCTCTCTCGAACCGCGGAAGCTTTACAATAATGGTTACCTGTATGCACACTTGAAGAATCAGCAGGTTCTGTACAGAACAAGGTCTATGTGCGCTTCCATATTCGTTGAAAGCTCCGTTAAACGTTATATTACAGCCAGGTACATGCTACTTTTTAAAATTTATAAACGACTCGGAATTCCTACTTTGTCCCGTTTTAAGAGTCGGGTAACGTTTATTGGACTCTCAAGGCCACGTTTTGTGAGAAAATATTTACGAACAGCATGAAAATCAATTATATCTAAAGGGGACAATTGTGAATTAATCAGCGAGAGATCGGGCAAGGATTTCCCATGTTTGATCTAAGTGTTTACCTTTATCCAGAGTTATGAGAATACATCCCAATTGAAATTTAAGCTTCGTGTATGTCATTCGAACTCTTTGCTGCGTTTTTAGCTGTATGTAAATCTTCAAGACTAGACTTATATACTAAATCTTATTCAACGTTTTTCGAAGAGATAAAGAAGATTATTAACGTAGATTTTCTTGTATGGTGTTCTCTAATGATTCTAATATCGAGACAGTTTATAGTTTCACTTACAAGAAAAACAACGTCGTTCTCGCAGATTTCTAAAAGATTTTAATTAACTCTAATTTATTCTAAAGTGTATCCCAGAACAACAAAGACGAAATTTGAAATTCCTATCAAGATCCTTTCCTGCTTTGATTAGCCAATCTTCGACGTTCGAATAGGTTGCTTTCCCTTTAGAAGTATAATAAAACGATATTCTGGTAGGAATAATATTTAACCAGCCTGGAATTCGAAGTGGATCACGTGCCCACCATATGAACGAAGAATTTATGTTCTTAAAAATATAAAAATGTCTTAAAAGTCTCCGCGTAAAATCATATTCAATGAGTCCAAGAAACCCGCGGTCATCGGATCGCCATGGCCAGATCAATTTGTGCCAAAGTCGGTACATATTTTCTAACGTACTCTACATTCAATCTCAAATGTAAATGCTTGATAAACGTGCCAGCATCAGGCGAGTTAATATTTGCTCATAGACGAATGTCTTTGCCTTGGATGGAAGTAATGGTGGATTTCTATGAAAAAGAAGAAAAAATTCTACATACATATCGGTATATATATGAGAGGGAGGACCAACGATATATTGTCAATTTGTCTGGCTTTCACCAAGATTCGTATTATCGTTCGAACGTTCGTGACTAATGGTTATTAATTATTAAACGATCGCGATTAGTCCTGCGAATTTTCTGACTTGAATCCCCTTCGAATATTCAATGATATTCTTAATTGCCATGATATAACGATTGCTAGCTGGATTCCGTTAGACTGACGTTTTTAGGTAAATGTATAATTAGAGAAGATCGATAAATATCGTAGACACGCTGGAAATTAAGAAACGAACATCACCTGCTGGATAGAGTTTCGCCTTATTATGTTATATAAAACGTAAGCGATAGACCGAATTACTCGACGATTGTTCTTAACGACTTTTTATAACGAGCATACAGGAAAAGAGAAGATACTTTCATCGAAAGTCATTTCTTCGTCGTATTCTTGGTTCGTTATATTTTGTAGGATTTACTTTCATACATTCTCGGTGTCTGAAGCGTAAAAATATCATAGATATAGATGCGTTCAACGTTTCTGCGATTGTACAATCGGTGAAAGGAATAGAAACACGTTAATTAATGTATCAATGTATTTTTACGACCCATAGAATTATTCGCCTGTATATCCTAGTGCGTAATCGTGCCTTATCGACTTCAAGAAAATAAGTTCATCGTGCATTGCTGCTAACACGTTTGCTTTGAAAAATGAACGCAATTTTTTATGTAATCCCTCCAACATGCATTCCTCGTGAAATGAAAAAAATGTTCGAATGAATTATATCTAATAATTCTCAGACTAAGAATTATTTACCAAGAAATACATTCTACGTTCTATGTTCTTTGGTTCGTGATGACCACGATGACTCGACTAATTCGAACATGTAAATAAAACACATTCCCAACAGGAGATACACGGAAGCAGAGGATTAAAGATGGGCTATCTTCGGGTTATTTCGCGAAAGCACCGCGATAATTCTCCTGAAAATTAATTACGATTCCTCTTAGCACGCGAGGAAATCGATGAGTCACCGTGGCGGCGCGGCACCGCGGCGTTCCTCCAGTAGTCCAGTGGCCGTTTTTAAGGTCGACGTTCTCGCGTTGGTTCGTGATCCGATCGTCAAATGGCACACGCTTGCGATTCGCAATGCTCTCGAGGATCTGTTCATTTATCTTTGTAAATACGCGGCGTGCCGCGATCTCGTTGCCGTGGCATGGTGTTCCGCGATGGCCGCGCATTCGTTTCACCTTTAAGGAATCGCGCACTGACCTCCTGAACTCGATGATCAGAGAGAAAACTCGATAAAACCTGACAGACCAGTTTTAGATTGAAAACTTCAAACTACGTCTTCTACGTGAATCGACGATAATTGGGGCTTTACGTGAACGACGACGAATCTGAGAAAAGCTTGCTCTATATCCGCCGGATGATCGATCGTTCTCGGTTACGCCGTGAAATTCGTTCGACAAAAAGAGATTGGTTAACGAATTGGCTCTGAATTGGTCCAGTTTTTTCTCTACCTTCGCTTTTACAGCACCATTTGCGGCACGTTAGATAGTGACTCATGGAAATATGTGAAATTTCACTAGCACCGTGATAAGAAACGACTTGATCGAAATTTAAGTTTTATTTTATTCCGCCGAAATGCTCGTGTCTCTTTTGCCTGCAGAGTGCGTTAATACAACAGAGGTAAAATTCGATCGCAATACGACTACAGTTGCACAATATCGAAAGACAAGGCTGTCGGTTTGTCAAGCTTTACGAATTGATCGTCAAATAGAAGCAAGTTATTTTCCACAGCCATAGGGCTTCGTTAAATTGGCCATTCACTTCGTCAATCTCGATCACCGAGACAATAATTTGAGTTCATTACTCATGTCCATCTTTACCTCTCGCCGAGCATTAATATTCACTCGACGTCAAATCACAGAATCGTGTTGGAACCAACTTAATCTCTCTCGCATCGTTTGATCTCCTTTTCTCTTAGAAAGTTCGCTTCCCTCCCTTTCTCGATAGCGAATTTTAAACAGGCCGTGGATTTGTCGATCAATCGATTTATTCGATCAATTTTGAGTGGAAAAAGAGGGAGCAAAAAAGGAATAGAGATAACGCAAAGATTTCATCACCTAAAATGAATATTATGACACGAAGGATGACAAGGCGAATGGTCTATTTACGTCTCGCACGATTATAGCACTGTGCAAGACTCTTAGACCACCTACAAAACGGAGATACATATTCTATTTTTATGGATGAATATAAATATTTATACAGCATAATTTAATTTATAATTTATTACAGCGTAAAGAAGTTATGTTAAAATATATCGTTAATTTTTTAAGAAAAATTTGATATAACTAATACGCTCGCGTTCTGTTGACAGATCCTTTCGAACAACTTGTCAAACTATTTGATGTTTCCTTTAGTTCTGTAATCTTCTCTTCTGTGGCTTGTCCAGTTTTATATCTAATCTAAGAGTCTATTTATTAAAGTAAAGTATTCGTGAAAAAGATTAATGTGTTCGGAAAAGCTACAAACAAGTAACGTTATGAAAAGAACATTTAAAGATTCGTATTTATATAATAGCATATGGAAATGCTTTAAAAATAAGACTGGTTTCCATTACAAGATCGCTATCGTAAATGGCCTAAAACTTCTACATCGTGTTGAATATCGAGCGATAATAAAACGAGTAGCCTACACACCCACGAGACGTTGCACAATGCTAATGGATCAAGTTCATGCAGTCGTTGAATATAATCGAACCGGCCCCGTTTCGCGTATGCTGCTACTTGTCATACGAACAGGTCTGGGGATCAGGCACACGAATTTCGGGCTTAACAACTGCCAGTCACGCGCCCGTTTCTCTCCGTCACCACATTCCGCGCATGTAAATCTTCGCTCCGATTTAGCACCTTATGCTTCCTTTAATTTAGTTAGAAATCTAACACCAACTCGTGATCGTATAAACTGAAAATATTCCTCTTTAAATCTCACTGTATATAGGTAGCTATTATCCGGGACCAAAGTGTCAGAGGAATGTAGCATGAGTGTGTGAGGGTTTCTTCTTTCATTGATATTCTATAATGACATTTTTATTATCAAAACGGTTGTTTCTCGCTTCAGTGCAGAATTTTTATTTTCCTTGTTTTATTTATTACTTTACTACTACTTTGAGTTGTACAATATACGTGTATGTATCATGATACTCGCGTATTGCGAGGCACATGGACATCTGTTCGTCGGCATCAAGACGCTTGTGTCCGAATGCCTCGGTGTATACTCGCATAGTGGCCAACGCTAATTTTTGGCACAGTTGAAATTCGTCGATTCGAGAATTTGGCGTAAAAATTGTTCATTATAAAGATATCTTTTACGAGGTTGAAGAACATGAAGTTTCTCCGAAACTATAATGTTCTCCTTTGAGTTACGTTTCCGCAATTCTAACGACGATACAACCTATTGTATAGGAAGAATATGGACCGTTTATAATAAAAGTGTCGTAAATTTATCTTTGGAAAAAATATAGAAATTTAGAAACCTAGTGTGTTTGTAACAATATGTATTTGAGCTACTCATAATCAGATGTCGAGCCGATCAACTTTATTTCCTAATTGTGTCTTAACTTTAATATCAAAATATACGCGACTAGCTTTTTTCTTTCAAGTAATTTTTCAGGAACTAAGCAGCTAATCTCGATAGAATTGTTAAATTTCCCTTCTACTCTTTCATTTGTAGCTTGAAAGACTTCTACCAATATTAATTATACTATATTTTATATTAATAAAGGAATACAGTGAACCTGTTCCTAACACGTGGCAACTGGGAATGTTTATGTATTTATAGAAAATTCAAATACGTAAAAATATATAGAATGCGTACAATATCCTGAAATATGTAAAATATTCAAAGTACAGCATTTGTTACAGTTTTTAATAGGTGAAACGAATTTTTATCTGAATTCAATCTTTTTAGATGTGCCCGTAAGAATACAAATTTGCATAAAAATCCACAGTCTAGCGATAAAAAATCAGCTTCCCAGATAGAACATAAGCTAGTACGACCTGACTAAAAATTTCTAATTGTAACAGTAATTTCACGATATTGGCACATTTTCACTTCGATTAACATCGCGCGATTGGCATCCCCTTGTGGATGGTAGCCTTGAGAATCGAAGGAAAGCACGTTTGTCGTCGATAATTTTATCCTGTTCGCGTAACAAATATCTCCGTGAACGCAGACCAAATATTATGTTAAAACCAGTTCGCCGTGGTTACTCAAGGGAACCTGCTTGCCCCGGATTGTCCGTGAGTCTGTCTGTCCGAAGGAAAAAATCGAATCGATTTGCATATCGAGTACGAAGTAGCATGTTCCGATCTCTCCTTCGCAATTTCATGTTTTATAGCACCTTCGCTATAATCTTTCATATTAGAATCTTTCTGCGATATTCCAACTTGCTCGATCGCTTGTTTCTGTCTTCATCGTTATCAGTGATTAATTAGATACTCCTCGAAATGAAATCGACCATCGTGATAATCTTTCGACCATTTCACTGTGAACGGCCATTTATTCGCGTGTTCTCGCTTATTTCACTAAAATTTCTGATCACGTTCTTAACTCGTTCTGTTAAGATCACGATAAATATAGCGTGCTTACTACTTGACAACACAATTGCGAAACGATCGAATCTACCTTTTTAAATATTTTTCCTGATTTCTTTTTTTTTAAATACCAATTCCTCGCTCGTTGAGTTTGATGATTGAACAATGGATATAGCAACCTGTATAATCTAATTATGTTTGTTAGGTATTATTACTGGCAGAAATTAAGTGATCGGGAACCGTGGATTACCTCTTTAATGATTCTATTGATGAAGTATAACGTAACATTTGCTCAGGCAAGTCAAACAACATCTTCGTGAACAGCTGAAGAAGCAATCCCCTGTTATATCGCTTAGGGCGAGCACACTGCGTACAAGTAAATTACGGTAAGAGGTTGCTGGTTGATCCTCTTATCGAGTGATTGCCAGTATTCCATCCGTTACATCGTAGTATTTGCCGTTTTATGTTCTTTACCTTTATTACTTCTATGCCAGTCTAGATATTTTACTTGTATCTATTACCAGAGAGAAAGCTTCGGGGTATTTAATATGTTTCCAAACCATTGAACACACCGAAATATATATAATACATATATTCGTTTATAATTCTGAAATAGTGAAATAATTCTTTTTACCGAGGAAATATCGTTTTGGAAAAGTAAAATCATTCAAAATAAAATGCAGAAAAATTTGTATCCAATTTAGATCTAGGTTTATCGATTTTTTATTCACTATATATTTTTTATTCTTTATTTTTATTTTACGGTTGTTTCACGACAATGAATGATTTCATATTCAAATTTTAGATTCTTAGAAACTTTAGAATTCGATAAAAAATCATAATATATTTCGTAGATCTACGCACGATTTTATAGGAAAATCTGTCTCGTGCCAATACGTTTATTCGCTATGGTATTAATAATATCGATTCTACTAAATTTTCTTCAATCGTGAACCTATCGAATTTCCAATATCACTGTGCAATATATACACGTACATTCACAGAGCGCGGAAAGACGTAAAAAGAGAATGCAAAAGGAAGAAGGAAGAATTAATCGCCCGAGAGGAATATTAATGGCTGTCCATCGAAAGTTTGGTGACAGTCGACAGACAAATTATACCAATCCAGTGAGACAAGTTCACTTTCCACTCTCCTTGTACAGCGATTTAAACGAAACAAAAGCTTGACAGTCGATATATCAAATCTATCGATCTATTCTCCTATAGCACTAGATACTTGCAGTATAATTTGTAACAAGGAAAGATCTAATCGATTTTCTGTGGCGATTCACTTTCCATAATCGCTTGAAATTATTTTACTTCCACGATTCATTGACAGTAGAAGCTAATGTACCAGTCTAATATATATATGTTAAGTATTCCTTTTCTATCCGTTTTCACGCTAACCGGCCGACGACTTTCATTGAAACGCGGCAACGAGAGCGACGCGACGTGTCGAGAAGCTAATGTCAGAGCCCCGTTAATCACACGTTGTGCAACATCGTAAATCGGTATCGCCCAATGACCGCCGCCCCGTACGTTTTCTTTGCTTTGCACTTCAATAAATGTCAACGATAAAAAGAAGTGGTAGCGCGATGTCCACCTTTCTATGTACGAAGCAGATGGGCAGCCAATAGACGCCATTCTAATGTTTCTAACGCTTGTTTAGTGAATGAAAGAGGAACTTGAGCAACGTAAGTTTACGGAGATATGGTGTTAGATCGGTAAACAAACGGAGGAATTTTAGAAGCCAAAACGGGAGATTCCTTCTCTCAGCGATCATATTTATTGGAATTGTAGATTTTCGGACCTTTTGATTTTTATGGAATTCGTAGAAACTAACATTTATTCTCTATCTAATGGTATTCTATGGAGATACTAATAAAATTCAGAAGAAGCATAATATAAAATCTGCTAATGCTGGACGAATACTGACACCTGTGCGATAACATTTCTGAAAAATGCTTCAATCTCTTTAATCCATAGTAAGTATTTTATTTCCAGATTCGTAAATTTTACTAATTCGAAAAATTTGTAAAAGATTAGAATACTTCCTATATGACCATGTGTTCTTCGATTACTACCTATAACTTATATTCCTCGAACATACACCACTATCTTTAACACTAGGTTTACGGGTGTTTCGTATATATCTATCTCTACGAGCACCCGTCAAATTGATGGATAAACGAAAATACACATTTTTCTTTAAAAAATCGATTTATTCAAATTAAGTCTGAAAGGAACAATATTAGGCTTCACGTTTAAATAAATTATTAATAAATGAAATGTCTTCTTTTTAAATTATCACTAAAAAAAATAACGATAACATTAACACTAGGTTTGCGGGGTCCGCCAATTTGACGGATTTCGAACTTTGAAATGAAATATCTCAAAAACCATTAATTTTAACCATATTTCCGAAATATGGAACAGGTTTATATGTAATAGCCAGGCTTGTTATAAGCCATATGAAAATATTTCGGTAGATGAGCAATTATTTCCAACGAAAGCCCCATAAATTTGGCATTAAACTTTGATTATCAGTTGACGTCCAAACAAAGTATATCTTGAATGGTTTCCCTTATATGGGGAAAGATGAAACTCGATGCTCAATACCGTTGAGCGAGTTTGTAACATTAAAATTAGTCAAAGCATATTCACAACGAGGCAGAAATATAACGACAGACAATTTCTTTACAAGCATTCCGCTAGCTAAAAAATTGCTAGCACAAAAAACAACTTTGGTTGGGACCATCCGGTCGAACAAAAGAGAACTGGCAAAACCAGCGAAGGAAAAAAAGGACAAGATCACTTTGTTTTCCTCAGATTTATATAAATCAAAAAACTGCACACTTACTGTGTATAAAAGTAAACCTAAAGTAAAAGTCCCCCTTCTAAGCACCAAACATACAGGTGTACGAATAGAAGATAATTATAAACGTGTTCCAGAAATCATTGCTTTTTACAATAATACAAAGTTTGGTGTGGACATCGTTGACCAAATGGCACGCAAATATAGTGTGAAAGCAGGGAGTTTCCGATGGCCCCTTCAAGTCTTTTTCAATATTTTGGATTTGGCAGCGATAAACGGGTGGATATTATATAAAGAGTGCATCAGATAGAAATTATTCAGAAAGGAATTCATATTTTGTTTAGCCGAGGAATTAGCTGGAGAAAACAAGAAGAACATTTGCCAAAGATCAGGCGCTTCATTTCTGTCACCTTCAAAATCAGAAGTGCGAAAAAGTTGCCAAGTGGATTATTGAAAAAAAAAAAAAATAGAAGTAATAATTATTGTATATATTGCAAAAAGATCGTATGCGGAAAATGCATAAACAACATTCAGTATATTTGCAAAAAATGTGCTCAATAGATATGGTTACCCTGTACCGTTAATGTTATTGTTATTTTTTTAGTGATAATTTAAAAAAAGACTTTTTATCTATTAATAATTTATTTAAACGCGAAGCCTAATATTGTTCCCTTCAGACTTAATTTGAATAAATCGATTTTTTAGAGAAAAATGCGTATTTTCGTTTACGGGTCCCGTAGAGATAGATATACTACATGCAGATTTCAAAAATTAGGAAGCCTAGGAAAAAAAATTATGTGTATAAATTCTTTAGATGAAACGATTAATTTACGATGCAAAGTGGCTAGAATTGGTGCTATGGTTTTTGAGATATTTCATTTCGAAGTTCGAAATCCGTCAAATTGACGGGTCCCGCAAACCTAGTGTTAATGTTATCGTTATTTTTTTAGTGATAATTTAAAAAAAGACTTTTTATCTATTAATAATTTATTTAAACGCGAAGCCTAATATTGTTCCCTTCAGACTTAATTTGAATAAATTTTTTAGAGAAAAATGCGTATTTTCGTTTACGGGTCCCGTAGAGATAGGTATACTACATACAGATTTCAAAAATTAGGAAGCCTAGGAAAAAAAATTATGTGTATAAATTCTTTAGATGAGACGATTAATTTACGATGCAAAATGGTTAGAATTGGTGCTATGGTTTTTGAGATATTTCATTTCGAAGTTCGAAATCCGTCAAATTGACGGGTCCCGTAAACCTAGTGTTAATTATTATCGCCTTATTTCTAGAATTATAAAGATTCGGATATTTTCTATCCAACCTTATTCTTTGCTCCATTATCTGCGCTCACTATTGCTTTATTTCCAGCTCCGTAAATGTCTCGATTTAAAGGAAATTTTACTACCTACTTGAAAATATTGTCTATGGTCTATCTAAAAGATACTCTAAACTAAAGGGAGCCAATCAAATTATCAAACTGTATCCCGTTCGCTATAATTAGCATCTTTTTCTTATAATTCGATCTGGACGATCAAAGCCTTGGATAATTTACAACCGATGACTTTCACCGCAAAAACTCGGCGTCGAGGAACTGTCGCGTTATAAAAAGCGTTTATACTCGGCACGGTTCTTCGATATCGTAATTTAGTGACCGAAGCTTATTAGCACGTGGTTAAGTCACGCATCGCATTCCCTGGTGCATATTTTCTCTCAGGAAACAGGTTCACCGTTCTCTTCCGTATGGAGAACAGAGAAGATGCCTGTACATGCTATGCAGCCACGTTTGACCTCGGATTATAATCTCCCTTGAGAAAGATCCACGCACGTTGGATCTGACACCCAGAAAACGAAGAGCTGCGAGGACACAGACAACTAGGGAGAAATGACTACCCTAGCACGCATTTTATTATGGATTTCGTTTGCTAAAGCGGAAAGATAGCGGCATGTTGAAAGATTAGAATGAAATACGTTCCTCGGAACCTTATAAATGTCCCAAGGTATATAAAGGAAATTGATCTTTCTTTTGGTTTGCATTTTTGTCTGAAATTTTGGAACTCTTTCCTGATTCGATGCGAAAATCGTATCTTGAATATCAGTTGTCGGATCTATCTTATCATTATTCTTATTAATTTTCTTATTAATTTTCTTACTTTTTCGTTATTCGCGTCTTTTCCGAGGAGAATATTTGCAGAGAAATTTTCTTAGCCTCTGACTGCAGAGAGCAATCCGAATCTTTATTGCATTATCACAGTATAAATTTACAAATTGTATGATTTAAGAGCCGTCAATTATAAAAAAAACCCGTAACAAATTCATAAACATCATTCAATAAGATATTTATATTAGCATTGATTTTGTGTGATACAGTGGTTGAAGAATTTCATATCTGTGAAATTAAGTACGCTTCTTTTATGGTAATGACAGAAATACGAACAACAGAGGCCTGTTCCACAATACAGCTAATGTTATTAGTAACAATTTACAAGTCACGAGTTATTAATATTCATAAATTCTCTTACGTGAGTAGCGGTAATAATTTTGGCGATTAAAGAAATAAAATTTTACAAGCAAATTTTACAAATTACAAGTCATTTGATCGTACTGGATTTATTAGACGAGAAATTACAGAATTGTAGATGAGAAATAAGTAGGCTACAACTCGTAATTTGTCAATTCACAAATATCATTGGTTGATAAATTGTTGTGTAAGAGAGCCGTGTAATTAAGAGTTACATTTCAATTTCAATCAATTAAACCTGGATTTTGATCTTGTTTCTGAAACTTTAAGTGAACTGGACATGATATTAGCAGCAAAAACAGAAATAACGCAATATGCGATAAACATAGAAGTTTTTGCTAATTCTTCTGAATTATAGTGCGGTAATCAGGTCGGTACAGGAAAGATGTATTCGTTGAGGAAGAATTATGCTCGGGAAAAGCGTCGAACAGTGAAATAAATCATCGATAACCAGGAAGAATATTTATCGCGATTAATAAACGCGTTTACTTCTACTCTCTATTCTGTACCTTTAAGTAGGGTCGTATCATCAATTAAGTTAGCCTGGGCGGCACGTGAACTGGGTTAAGAACAGCTCCATGAAGAAACGAACTTTCCTACGTAGCCGATCGTAATTTGTTTCACGAACAGAACCGGCAACTTTTTATCAATCGATTTGCCTCGAAGCACGCAGGAAAGCTCGGACCATGTAGAAGAGAACGTTCACGTCGCTGGTTGTCCATGATAATATTAGGTCAAACGATCTTATAAGTCACCACGCGAAGTCACTCTTTCCCATGCTTGATTTTATGTGACTTCAAAGAACGAGAAATTGTACAGAAAAAGATATTGCACAGCCCTAACATGGACTGGGATATGCGATCCTCTTGTATCCACGACATCGGTTATTCCCCAAGAGTGCATGACTTCGACGAGATAATCTTACCATCTGGCCGAGAAGACTCGAGCAATTTTATTGTATACGTTACAAATCACACTGGTTTGCGTATAAATAAGAACTTCCTTTAATTCGTCATCGAATGACTGGTTTATTCGAAAAATGTTCAAGGAGCTGCATATTGTCGCGTGTAACACGCATGCCTTCGAGTCGTTAATGCCACTACTAGTCGGATAAGATTGGCGTATTTTTTGTAATAAAGTTATGCAAATTGGAAATGACTCGGAATTATTCTAGTAAGATGCAGAAAACTTTCATTACTTTGCAATGTCATTTGCATACTCAGCTTATTCAACAGCTCTAGCAGTTTCAGGGATATCAAACGATTTTAATGAGATAATTTTCTCGAAGGGAAAGAAGAAGAAGAAGAAGTAGAAGATTGATGTATTCTTGCCAACAAAGTAGCGTTAAACGTAAATGATTCTGCGATGGTCGAGAAATTCATTTAACGTGTTTCTCTCGCACAGTTAATTTATTTCGCTTGCAGCTAATTTTTATTTAGAAGTGCAAGAAGAAATATATATTTCGAGTAAACTACATGCCCGGACGCGTCACTTTGACGAGAAAAATAAAACGTAGCGGCATATATATCTTTTATAAATTTCTGCACTCAAGCTTTCTCTAATTTATAATTTCATTTGCATGCCGGATATATTTCAACAACATCTAATAAACGTACTTTTCCCAGTAATTCTCAAAATTTCGATAATTCTCCGTATTTATAATAATTATTCGTTAACACACCTTCTACTCGTGTTTTATCTGCGAATAAGCAAAAATTTCAGTTACCATCGGCTACGGTGTACAGTGTTAGAGCCGGATGTCGTCTCACCTTGACGTAATCAAAATTTATGAGCAAAAAAAGGTCGATCTCGTTCATTCTGTCAGCGATGAGATCACGGTGATTTTATTTCATTATCGACCAGGATCAGGCTGAAAATATGCATTAAATACTTATTACTAAACCAATCAACCGAACCACTTCTTCACGATCATCGTCAACGAGGGACAACTAATTGTCTGATAATGATCTAGTTACCATTAACGCGCGCTAATCGCTTAATGGTCATTGCATGGAGCCGGTTTCATTCTTTCTCGTTATAACATTTCAATAATAGGTCATAAATTTCTGACAGTTTATTCTGGCTAACATCGGATACTAAAAGACATTCCTTGAGCATAATTTATAATAAAGCGAAGATCACTTTATATTTTAGAGGTATGAACGAAATTCTCGCGAGGAGATCGTTGAATATCTACAAGATTTGTTCACCTTTTTCAAGATATAATTACGATCATTTTACATATTGGAAACATAAACGAGTGCATATCGACGAGAGAAATATCGCAGTTCCGCAAGATTTGTTCAGCTTTTTAAGATAATATTACGATTACATATTTTATTACATGTTTAGAAATCTAAACGAATAC
Organism: Bombus bifarius; assembly: GCF_011952205.1. NCBI lineage: Eukaryota > Metazoa > Arthropoda > Insecta > Hymenoptera > Apidae > Bombus > Bombus bifarius. The sequence continues at coordinate 376,810 of NW_022884412.1, read as the reverse complement.
AGGGAATATAGAGTGTTTATGAGTTTCGTTCACCTTCTAATACGAATTCTGATAGTCAAGATTGTATTAATATCGTGACTAAACTTCGCATGAATAGTTCCTTAACACGTAATGATAGTATTTAGCAATGCAGATACCGTTTCATTAAACGAGCAAGCTCTATGTATCGAATGTTTCAATAAAAACTAAACTTAATTATAATAAGCTGAAAATAACAGAACAAAACAGCTCTGTTTAAATAGCGAGGTAGATTTCTCGATTGTTACATATTTTCGTAATTGAATACTCGGAAAAATGGTGGCTAAATGCAATTTTCCTGCTGCATAATGGACGTTAGAGAAGACAGAGAAGATTGAACGATTCTAACTTCTGACACACTTAGGCAACAAATTAAGAAATGAATCGAGCAACGATAGCAACCAATTACAGATGCAATTAACATCAAAATGGAATGTCGAGGCTCGGGGGGGGTGCACTTCGAGAGGACGAGAAGCAAGTTGCCGACTTTCCATCGTCTGTCGCGTAAAACCGTCTCGTCCCCATGACTCAAAATGTCAAGGTGTTCCCAGAGTGAAAGGACACCCGTATTTATGCCCTTTTTTCGCCACGATTTACCACCACGGAATAATTAATAAATTATTTCCGCCAGCAGCCGGCTGCTCTTCACCCATAACGAATTGATTGCCACTACCAGCTATTGTTCAATCAATACAGCCTGTCACCGATTTTACTACCAATCAGAAAAGTATTACAGCATTTGTTTCTCCTTTGTCTTCATTTTGATTGAAATATTAGCTTGATAAATCATAAAATATCTACATGAATGTTCGTAGAATTAACGAGTCCTTGTCATTAGAAGTCACTAGAAATGTCCTCTCCTTTTTACTGAAATAATTTTAAGCGTCGAAGTTTTCGAGTGCTTCTAATTCCATGGTCAAAAATTGTACAACGAATGAACCATTGTATGTTATGAGTGAATCTTGAATATCGGATTTAATTCGAATTTAGAAATATACAGGATGAGTTATCTACGAGTTTAAGCCGAAATATTTTCGATACTCTGTTAATTATATCGAGAAATGTTTTAGATGAAAGTTGAATGTTTCAAAGGGATCATATTTTGCTGTTATTACCTTCTACGTAAGTAGGTGGGCGCGTAAAGGTTACTTAAGATTTTCAATCTTTTTTTTTTTAAGTAGAATCATATACTTTGTTATACTTTAATCGGTGCAGTTAAAAATTCTCTAGAAAATATGATTAATTTACTGGCGTGAAAAATTTTCACTTTTGCGAATCAGGCTTATCCGACCAATAGCAGTGACAATGGCACTTTCATTCAACTTGGTCCAGCTGTTTTACTAAATTGCACTGGACAAGACGTCCCGGACGCACTCGGTGGCTAATTAAACGTAAACGCGTCGGCCGTTTAACGTTCACGATTCAAGGTGTAATAGAGCCACTTGATAAATGTGATGTTCCTAGAAGATCGTAAGATCGTAAAGATCGCCGTCCAGTTTCCTAGAGCACACTCATGCGAGTTAATTGTTTCAGGCTATTAAGACCTCTGTTTTATTGAATGTTCGTTGTACCAGCCTCTAGCTGAAGAGATCATGGGAAAGGGTACCAAAAGGAAAGGCCACAAACTGAAAATGTAACACCCTGTAAATTGTGGCTACGTTTTAATTAAGCTGGCCGAACAGCGTCATGTCTTAAATGTAGATTATGGGATCACAGATTTAGAATGAAAGGTGAAGATTCTATGGAATTTCGTTCCTCGGGGATATACATACATAGAAAGATTCTGAGATAAATGAATACGGGGAACGCACGCTACAAACTAATTTCAGATCTTGGGAACGTTCTGTGCATGTATTGGGAAGTATACGTATTGCTTTTCATATTTTCTTTCTCAAATTTCTCGTCTTCGATATTCTTATTACTTTTCAAATGATGCTTTATATACAGGGTGGTTAGTAACTGGTGGTTAGTAACAAGCGGAAAGAGGGTGATTCTACGCGAAAAAAGAAGTCGAAAATACAGAATAAAAATTTTTCGTTCGAGGCTTTGTTTTCGAGAAAATCGACTTTGAATTTTCGCTCGGTACGCGTGCGGTACGTTATAACGGATCTCACTGTAGATCGTTGTCTCGATGGAAAAATTAAAAAAGAAAAAAGATTGAAAAAATAATTTTTATTCTACATTTTCGACTTCTTTTTTCGCGCAGAATCACCCCCTTTCCGCTTATACCACCAGTTACCAACCACCCTGTATATTCTATCCTTTTATTCTAGCAACCTTTGCTGCGTGAACGTATACACGGTAACTTTAACGTACAAACCTGAGTCTGCGACTATTATATATAATTTCGAAAACATTTGAAAAAAATCGTATATCGTCCTCAAACAGTTATAAAGCATTCGACTTGTAATTTGTTTCAGCAAATTATGTAGTAAATAGTATAAAGTAAAGCAAACGAGGCGCGGTGTTATGTTCCATCTAATTCGAACACAAAAGACGCGCGTCTACACGATAAAAGTTATTTACTCATTTTTGTTCCTATCTCAATTCTATTTCAATTTTATCCTTAACTATGTCTGTTCTTTGATTCCAAATCTAATCTTATTCTCGCCTTTATCTCGCCTTCGTTCATTTCTCAATAAAGTTACTCTTCATTTTCCTACTTTACTTCCATATGACGTTTTGCTCGTAAGAAATTTAATCGTAATTGTTGATTAGCACGATTTCCGTCTTCTATTTGTCCAATTATACCAAACGATATCTGTTACCGAACAACGCTTCATGAATGAATATAGACATTGAATAGTAGCCTGGTTTCGTTCTTCTAATGAATACGCGTTAAAGGCATCCATATGCATGCGAGATGCATATCTAAATACACGTATCCCTATTATATTAGCATTGAAAATGCTATCAATTCCATGCACGGGACACTTTGCTAGCAACTGTCGACTCGATTAGCCATTGTAATTGATTCCGTGAAGACTATTGTTCGGCAAAATTGAAGTTGTCAAAACGACTACACTATAGTGAGATCATCGTCCTCGCTGAAAATAACGCCGTTTGATTATTCGGGATCGTTTCGTTTCTTTTTATGATTAATTCAAGAAACATCGCTTGAAATATTATTACGCATTACAACTTAAAAAATGCAGAAAATGTATTAGCAGCGTCATGATTAGTATTAATTATGCTATCAATAATACTATAATAACAGTGTGATAGATAATAGTAATACAATATAACTGTATAATATTATTATAATATTATACTATATACTGGTATACTATAATAACACACTAGTATAGTACACTAGTACTGTTATAGCAATAGTATGCCATTACTAGTATAATATACTAGTACTATAACAACAATAGTGTGCTACTACTAGTATAGCATGCTAGTACTATTACAGTATAGTATACTATATACTAGTATAGCATACTAGTACTGTTATAGTATAGTACACTATATACTAGTATACTATAGTAGTAGTGTAGTATATAGTAATAGTATACTATAGTAGCAGTATAGTATATAATAATAGTATACTATATACTGCTATTATACACAATTATACAGGGATTAATCCGTCTTGACTGGATGTTAAACGACTGAGAAACGAACAAGCGTCAAATTAAATTCGAAATGCTTCTGGCATTTCTGGTAATACAAGAATTTCAAGTTACGAGGTGTGTTCCTCGCTCGCAAGAAGAGGCCTTTAACTTCTCATCGTATCACCGGAGGCCACTTGATGATACGTTTGCACGCTGCAATCGATCCGGTGAACTTCCACGTTACACTGATACACGCACAAAAAGAACCTGTAACGTAGTGTATATTAATTGCGTATTATTGTGTATGAATCGTAGCGAAGAATTAGAGCGAGGATTTTCACAAAGCTTACGAGCATGTAACTTCGATAGAGGGATCGATTTGTTGATCGATCAGCGGACAGCTTGCTGATATATCAATGAATCATATTCATTCTGATTTTTTATGATGTTTGAAACACTGATTGGAGGTGGCTTGATTTAACGGTATTAAGATTACATAAGAGCAAATGATTACATCTCACGCGTACTTGACAGATCGACTACGCCCTCCGTGTTTCTTAGTCATGTTTGATCCAATTAATTAAAAGTTAGGGTGATTTGACAATTGGAGAGTTGAACAAAGTTTAGAAAAGGTTAATCATCGGATGAACCGCCAAGTTAGACATATAGAATAATGGAGACATGGATTTTACTTGTAATCTTTTCTCAGCCAATTTATATAATCGAGTTGTAGTTTTTAATATTTTCAGAGAAAATTCCAAGGATTATAATTAATTGCAAATCCTATAATTTCACGAAGTTTAAAGATTGCTTCAGTTCCGATATTTTCCTTCAAAATATTGACAGCCTTGCTTCCTGATCTTAGAACAGATTTCATTCGCTATGCACGCGATTTTAGTAATTAAATGTACACCGTAGAAATGAAAGAGGAAAAAGGAGAAAATTTGCTATCTACGTAACAGAATTTTGGTCGATAAAGTTGTGTTTGTCAAGAATGACAGGATTTCACTTACGATTAGAAACTATTGCGCATTTTCTAAGACGTATTTACATACAAGGAAGTTTCTTCGAACGATCCGACGATTTTGTTTTTATTTGGAAACGATTAACCGTTCCTAATAAACGGAAACGATCGTCTCCTTTTTACACTCGTGCCCCTCCACTCCTTCGCCACGTGCAACTCTGTAATTTTCATCGTTAATAATTCTTAATTTTAGTAATTATGGAAAATATAGGATCGCTCAATTCGAGGTCATTAAATGGTCTGCAGCTCTACATAAGGCCACAAAAAGAGAACGGTTTCGTGATTTCTCTCTAAGTTAAATATCATCGACTCTCATAACTTAAGTGATTATTTTTAAAACTTTTCACGCTTTTCGATTATCCTTTTCGAAATTGTTATTAAGCTCGTCAAGTTATCGATTTTCAAGTTCTCCTAGGTTCTTTTTATAATTAAAAAAAAATCACAAAATCGCGTACAATTCACGTTTCCTACAACTTCAAGCTTCCTCGTAATTTAACAGTAATTAGTAATTCTTTCAAGTAATTTCACCCGTTAATTAATTACAGTTTTTGACAAACGCAACAAATCCTATTTCCCAAGCTAATATCCTGAAAACGCATTCGAATCGATTGCGTGCAACTTCTCCAATAACGAAGACTTCATCGCCCCTGGCTTTCATACTTTCCAGCTATGCACGTACGTTGGAAAAACTAGCTGTGCTTGCATCGAACAACAGTGGATAAGAAATCGCGTCTATTCTGTGGATGACAATGAATTAATGCGACCGTTTTAAGAGCAATCGTTCATCCGGCGGCAATCCACGCGAAACGAATCGGTCATTCTAAAGTTACGAATGGAAAGTTGAAACATTTCACCGTTTCCGCACGTATTGTTAACACTTGATTTATGTAAATTCTGTACGATCGTGTTCGATGTAATTCGGCGACTGGTTGGTCGATAAAATCTTACGATAACAAGATTGTAATAATTAGAATTCTATTTGAAGACAAACGACGATGGTCTGTAAATTGCCATTCTAAATGCAATAGAGCTAACGCGAGAGAATCGTTCGAAGAAGCCGCAACAGAGAAACCAGTGCTATTGTAGCGTCATCGTCATAATCATCGTCGTCGGTTCGTTCAATTGCCAATGCACGGACGCAACTGCCTACACGTGCAATTCCATGAATCCTATTCGCGGCGAAAAATCTTCACGAGGTGCGCACAGGAAACAGCTCGTGCCGCGAGATTAAAGGGTGAACAAGCAACGCCGATCATATCTGGCCGCGCGTTTCATTTCACTGCTGTCTCGACCACTACACGTAACTGTAAAACCTATTCTTCTTCTCGTTAACGTCTGAGCTAACTGCAAGTACAATCCAGAAAGATCTAATTTCATTTAGTTAATTCATCTCTTTTTTTACAACGCTACGTTTTTATTAATCCTGAGAACTTAGGCTCTTTCTTTAGGCGATTCTATCTCGTTTCTTGCCGCGTGATCGGTGATCCACGGCAACCGGGGGCAGAGCATCTATATTTGTTATTTGATTTCACCAAAGAAATGTACAGATGTTTATTTATGATACGATCGCCAACACACTTTTTCGTATTTCTACGATTTGTGTGATTCTCTACTTTCGTATTTTAATATTTTAATGTTCAACGGGGAAAAAAATAAAATTGAACTGTCTTTGATCATTAATTCGATTATTAATTTAATTATCAATTTGCTCCAATTAATCACCATGCCTACTTATGTCATCGAGAACATTTTTTTGTGAGCGTCGTTGTCGCAATCTGATTATCACATTACCAGTTATAATGAGCATTTCTTTGCAGCAGACATCCCCGTAAACTAGGAAGACTAAGTAGAATAACGTGAACAAGTCGCTTGGTTCATGAAGCGAGAGACGCCGCTAACTTGCTACGGCCTCTGCTTACCATAAGAAGCATTGACCCACTCGTAAATGCTCGTTAAAGTTAAACCTTCCAACGATCTATCTTTGACTTTGACAAGCATCCTGGAGAATAAATAGGTTGCTTGCTGAATAAATCATGTCATATTCAAACGATGAGATTCCTAAATAAGGTTAAATTATAATTATCAATGCCCGTTTACAATAGTAATATACGTACGTTCAAAAACGAAGATACTGCGATAGATTCGTGGTAATTAGAGTATCTTCATTGGAATAAATAGTAACATTTCCTATTATAATATTGAATACAGCGTTCTTTCGCGTAGATGCGCGAAGAAAACGTCGTTCCTACGTTTTGTCTGCACCGAGGTTCCATTTATGGACTTCCTTGAAAGTCTTCAAAGTAGACTTCATCTTGTCGCGGTAGGTTTCTTCGTCGAGTTTTTCAAAGGATATATACTTCACCTTATCTTTATTGTATGATTTATGTATACGTATCGCTGTAGATCGAAGTATGTTCTACTCTATTAGTCATGTCACATTGCATCCTACTATTTTTCATCCACAATTGCACATTACACGATACTTTTCCCTAAATTATACCATACTTTATTCGTAATTAACGATAACACGATTGCGATCGAGATCGATGATTATCAGGTGTCCAGCGAGGTTCTCTCGAATCTTCCGAGAATATAGAAAAATACACTTAAAATCTTTCTGCAGTATCGATTGGCTATTGAAAATTGTAATTGGCAAATCATCCGGATGAAACGACTCTGTCGTTCGATACAGTGAACCTAAGATACCTCGTTCTACCTTCTTCTTCCAATTTTACCAATTTATCCAGAAACACGGAATTTTCTCGTTACTTCTGACACCACTTTCTTCGTATACTTCTCAGGACATAGTTTTCAAAATTATCGTTCAATCGTGGTTCCGAGTTAAGTTAAAAAATTTGACAAGGATTTTGTTTCTTGCTAGTCCTTCGATTCATTTTACTTTTTGTTCGTCGTCGTGTTCTTTTCTGTCTAATGGAAAGTGCTATCGTTTCGTCTATTTTCACTGAGCAAAGTATAGTATTAAAACAAATATGGAGCTTGTTCTAAGAATTCTAAGAGATTTTTGCGATGTATAGAATAAATAATACATCCTCATGCAAAGTTAGAGGCCGTAAATATAATTCTAGGGCGTGGCGTTGGTTGTAATACAATCGACATTACCATTTGTTCGGACACCCAATGATCTGTTACGCAGCTTCTTAGCATTTTACATAATTTATTCGACTCCTACGAGAAGAAAAAAAGAGTCACGACTATATGACAACTACGGCACAATGCGCCACCTCGGCAAAATAATTGATGTCAAACGAGACTTAATAAATGCTCTATTTAAATGATAATATACCACTGGGAAATTTCCGTATGATCGATATTATTTAATAAACAGTATTACCTCGTAGAAAGTATTATCTCGAATACAACAACGCTATATAGCTACTGTAGTATAGTACGTTAATAATATCGTCTGTTACAAAACACTAGAATACACGCAAGTTTTACAACAAAAATATTCGGATATTATTTTTTTATATTCGATATTCGGTTTATTTTTGAAAAATTGTGTACTTCGATAACGAAAGTATGGACGAGTCAAGCTTCAATTATTTTAATTCCTTATAATCGGTATAGCTACATATGTATAACAGTATATTTTAGTTTATTTCATTTAAGTATTAAGTGTATTTTATACTTTTAATCCGATTAAATTAATTTTTGAAAGCCGATATACTTTGCAACTTTTCAATGCAAATACTCTACTGAATACAATACTGAAAAATGTAATAATTTAATTTAATGTCATTTATATTATAGTTATACTAAATGTAATATAATTTATTTTAGTTTCAATGTGAGATATTAATTACAAATTGTACTAATAACTATAAATTGTATTAATTATAATTGTATTTTAAGCGCAGAATAAAGTACATTTTACACTGAAAGCTAAGAACAAGTCATTTTATTTCGTCATGAGCATACACAGTGGATAACTATAAGTAAATTAAGCACCTATTAAGTAACTATTCCGATAGTTATTCTGAAAATTACAATTATTCAATATTAACACAATTTACATGATCTAGAAATACCTAATATCGCATGATTTAATACAACTTGTCTGCAAGAAAAATTGTCCTTCCTGCCAATACTGAAAAATGTAATAATTTAATTTAATGTCATTTATATTATAGTTATACTAAATGTAACATAATTTATTTTAGTTTCAATGTGAGTTATTAATTATAAATTGTACGTATTTTAAGCGCAGAATAAAGTACATATTACACTGAAAGCTAAGAACAAATCATTTTATTTCGTCATGAGCATACAGAGTGGATAACTATAAGTAAATTAAGCACCTATTAAGTAACTATTCCGATAGTTATTCTGAAAATTACAATTATTCAATATTAACACGATTTACATGATCTAGAAATACCTAATATCGCATGATTTAATACAACTTGTCTGCAAGAAAAATTGTCCTTCCTGCCAATACTGAGAAATGTAATAATTTAATTTAATGTCATTTATATTATAGTTATACTAAATGTAATATAATTTATTTTAGTTTCAACGTGAGTTATTAATTATAAATTGTACGTATTTTAAGCGCAGAATAAAGTACATGTTACACTGGAAGCTAAGAACAAGTCATTTTATTTCGTCATGAGCATACAGAGTGGATAATTATAAGTGAAGTAAGCACGTATTAAGTAACTATTCCGATAGTTATTCTGAAAATTACAATTATTCAATATTAACACGAATTACATGATCTAGAAATACCTAATATCGCATGATTTAATACAACTTGTCTGCAAGAAAAATTGTCCTTCCTGCTCTTTCTTCGTGTTCAATAGTGTGTACAAATATATCTTTCATTTTATATTCCAAAAACAGTATCGTGCAGGATTTTAACTAATATTATATAACCATGTTATAATGGTATGTTCATGTAGATGAAAATTATCTTGTAATTCTTTCGTATTTTTATCTCACGTGCGTTTAGAAGATTAGAAAACGACAATGGAATAAAATGTACGGCACGATTAACGAGAAACACGATAACGTTATCAATTCACTAGATATTGATGCAAACGAAATATCAATACGTAAGGAGTATGCACGGAGTCATTACGAAAATGTTTATCCGGCAGCGATTGTTACTGCAATCTCACCTTCACTTCGATTTCTATACTCGTATGGTGGTTTTTCTCTAGCCAATAGCACGAAGATCCTCTTTATTAGCGTTTTGAAACGATCGTTGTGCAAGAACAATCCTAGCAAACTATGTAGATCGACTTATAAATCACGTGTTTCAATTGAAGACGTATGATAAAATAAACCTTGTTACTTATTTCTTCTGATTAATTTACAGAAGATTAATTCTTTAAGACCAAAGGAAATTCGTTAAGGAAAAGGTAGCTACGTTTTCATTCAAGTACATATATTTCAGAGATCTAAAAGCAACGAGATGTCATTAGACGCTTTATTATTATCCGATATTAGATAGAAAGTAAAAAAGCTATTTTTTTTACAAATATGCAAATAAAATTGTGGCTGATACGATTACAAAACGATGGTATGAAAAGAAAAATAAACCTTGTTACTTATTTCTTCTGATTAATTTACAGAGGATTAATTCTTTAAGACCATCGTCAAGGGAAATTCGTTAAGAAAAAGGTAGCTACATTTTCTCTCAAGTACATACCTATATTTCAGAGATCTAAAAGCAACGAGATGCCATTAGACGCTTTATTATTATCCGATATTAGATAGAAAGTAAAAAAGCTATTTTTTTACAAATATGCAAATAAAATTGTGGCTGATACGATTACAAAACGATGGTATGAAAAGGAAAAGGTGCGTGGGGTGAGAGTTAATCCGCAATACATTTAGAGATAAAAAAGGAAAAGTCTATGTTTACATTTGCGTTAAATAAAACTAAACGTTGCAGTGGTATAAATTGGCGGTAGTGAAAATAAGAAACTGAAAACCAGTTTTACTTGTACCTTATGTAAGCGAGAATAGTTCGTAGATCATAAAAATCTCAATCTGGTAATACATCCTTTGTTTTTTTATTACCAGAGGTATGGTTAAGTGTATTATCAATGGGTCATGAACTTAAGAATTTCTTGGCAAATGTTGGTAAAATGAATTTGTCGGACGAACGTAACCAAAAATATTGAGAACAAACAGAGCAAAATTTCTCCGCCCTACATTCTCATTACTGTAATCTGGACATTAAGCAGAGGAAATAAATAAAAAATCTGTGCTCCAAAGCATCTGCTTGAGAGCAGGTGGCTCGACACACCATGCATGTTGAGCAATTTAGTAAATAATGTAACACGTCATTTTCCACTCGTTTGCGATATATTTATTATTACTCGATTATTTTGATGATTCTTTAATACCCTACGTTTTCCTGTGTCTTTTTATACGCTATACCAATCACGAACAAAATTGCAGACAGTCCTGTCTATTTTTCATTACAATGTTAAAGAATAACAATTAGCCGACAATCCTCTGACGCTAATGGCAATTTTCTACGGGGATTAAGTAAGATGCGGGATCCTGTTTGTAAGTAAAAGTAAAACCATCAGTTCGGCAGTTCTTATTTATCGACTTTGTTCTTATTTATTAAAGTGATTGTTAGTTCGATTCAACTATCTTTTCACTTGTTGTTTGATGGTAAAAAAGATTTGTTCATTATTTTATTATATAGTTTTAGCCAGACGTGGACAAAATATAACACGGAACTTGATAGATGTAAATATGTGTATAATATAATATAAAGAAATAAAATGAATTTCGTTTTACTAATATTGCTTTTACATTTTAATTTCCTCATTTTTCATTAAAGCACAAAAGTATTTTTATTTTTTGTCTCGTGTCTCTGACATTATATGCAAGTTCCTTTGAAAATACCGATCTCGGGAAACATTAAAGTGATTCTTACGCCCTCTGTGATTTGTACTTGGCATCTTGCTGAACATTGCGTCTCATGTTCTGTAATGCCAACCATTCAAAGGTTTTTTACGCCCTCTACAATTTATAATATGATGCCATCGCAGATATTGGTGAAGAGAATTCTACAATACCAGTAGCCAGTAACAAATATTAAATTTCTTTAAATATAAACGAAATCTATTCATTATATAGTTCTCCTCTATTGCCACTGATGTATTATATTTATGATAGATGAACAAAAAGAAAATTTAATAATTTTATTTTTACTAGGCATGTTATTTTAAATAATATAAATTATCTTAAGAGCTACTACACATATCTTTAAAACTGTAATATATACATATATTTCTCGTAATATAATTTTACGTATTGTAATATATGCATGTAAATATTGTCATGCATAGATATCTGAATATGACGTTGCAGTCAGAGTGTAACAAATAGCATTCTTTTTATGTGGTTGCGCAAAACCGAAGGACAGTGTTTAGCTAAAAATAGGCGCATACTGGTATCTTGTATTTCTCTCGATTAACTTATTGAATCAGCGCCAATCTTAGGTTTCCTTTTTCTCTACCGCGATTAACACTACTGCCTTAAGAGATATGCAAAGTCATAAAGATGCGCAATGTTGTACTTATTATATTTCAGGAGTATTTCATTTAAAATCAAAATCTATCAAAAAAAAATTATATAACTTATCTTGAACATCATTTCAAATGAAGCGAATGCTATATGGTTACATACCTGTCAGTGGTTCTCATTGACACCCAAAGTCGATATGTATATCAATACGGTGATAAAACACTAAACGCATTATTGTGGGCAAAATATGTACATAAATAGATTGTAGATACATAATGTTAAAAATTTAAATATCGATCGAATCGACTCCTTATATACTTGTAGAGTTAACTAATGAAATATCATTGAATTCATTGTAATTTGATCATGCGAAAGGCAATATTATTTCGTGATTGTCTTACAATGCAACGTTGCATATATTTCAAATATTATAAAAAAATACCATAACTTATTTATTTTTGTTGTTGTCATCAATGTTGCTATCAATTTGTGCAGTCTATAAACTTTATGTAAGTTACGAAATATACATGAAATTTTACATTTAAATACCTGAGAAATTATTTATCATTAAATTTTATAATACTACATCAAATAGTTATCCAATAGAGGAACATAAAATCACTACAGATTGAAGAGATCTTTAAATTAGACGGTAGACTTAAGGGTTCAGTTACTTACATATACACCACGACCGCGACTAGAAAGTGTATGTAGTAGTCACTAAAAGTCTTGGGGTAGGGCAGTGGAAATTTCCACTGTACCCGCTGAGACGGTCAATACTCTCTTCGTGCTGTAACGTGTGCTACACAAGGACCACTCGAACTAGAGGAAGTTTCAAATGAGAAGAACATAAGTACATACATGCTTGCGTATTTAGATATCAATGATAATTATATAAGACCTAGTAGATGAATTACTCTATCTAGTTACAATATAATTACCATATTTAACCTAGAAATATGCAAAACTTGCCATTCAGTGATTTATCACATTGTTACGTATTTCCTATCAATTAGTAGCAAGTACATTACGCCACTAAAAGAAAAGAACTATTTATTATAGATAGGAGTATCCAATCGATAGTAGCACCATCTCGACGAGATATCTCGAATTGAAACGAAATTGAAATCTATAAATTTGACTAGTTATCGATATTAATTTTCACACAGAAATCGAGATCGAAAACAGAGAAACTAAACTCTTTTTCCGTTGAATAATTTAATAGTCGTGTCTCTTACATCTAGAATCTATGACAAACGAATGTGATTGTAATCGTGCATGTCGTGTATGTCGTATGTCATTTTGTTTTCATAAATTGGTAAAAATATAGGACCTGTATTTGAACTTTTAATACATAACATTGTTACATTTGTTCACAGGAAGCATCATAAATGTGGAAATTTACTGAATGGAAAGTACCACGTTGTTAATTGTGGCATAAAGGTCACGGGTTAATAACCAGGCAAGCAGGCGCCAGCTACTCCCGATCTATTAATCACTGTAATCATTCATTCTATATGCCAAGGGACAAATATATTTAAATAAATCGTTAATACTTCGATCAGCAACACATCTGAAATGCAACAGTTGAGCCTTTATCTTGCCAATAGAAATAAAATTAAACTTATAACATCGTTTAATAAAACTGACGATCAGCACGTATCTTTTTTATTAATTGCAAAATGTAACGAAATGGACGCGTGAAATGACCTGTAGATAGAAGATTTCTCTTTTTCTACATAGCACAACATTCAGCGTGTATACGTGGAGGTAAGTATGTGCTACGTACGTATGTAGACGTAGGTACTTGTGGCAAAGAAACGGCAGCTAGCCAACGGTCACGTGACACATTCTGAATGCAGCGAGAATCTTTAAATACCTATCTATCTATGCACAAATGCTTATATCTCCCATGAATGCGGGCAAAGAGGAAATTATTCTTCCCATTGTTGATCACGTTTAGATACGAATAACACAACCGATATTTAATACCACCATTTCCTACAACCGTTACACATGCACATACAATGGCCATATTTTGATATAGATTTCTTTATTTAGAAACAAAAAGATTGCGCTTTATCTACGTGAACAATGAACATACCTAACTCAATGTGTAACGCAATACTCCTTTATAATTATATAGTTAGATAAAATAAATAATACTCCTGCATAAACGAATTATGAGTATTCATGTATTAATATACTTTGCAAATCAGCATTTTCGCATAAAAGTATGTGTCAAAAATATGAATCAAATCAAAAAGTGGAATATAAACATACAAATATTTAATTTCGTTTACTATACATCGCATGTGTGTTAAAAATTATTGTCTAAAATAATTGAGAACAAATTAAACAAATACATATTTACATTTAACAATCTAACCTATGCTATGGAGCAAATGCAAAATCAAACAGTTGAATAGATCGAATGAAATTAGACCGTAAACTGTAACAATTCGCATTATAATTAATCATTGTATACATTTACGACAAACATTACCGCCATTGCGGTAAAAAATTTATAATACAGGTAGATTCTAGTTAAAAACTACCGAATGTTGTTAACAATGTATCGTATATTTTTATATATTGCCATATATGTTAAATGTACTTACACTATTTATCAAATTTTGCGATTTTTTCACAAATGTTTAAATATACATGGTTTTGTGCACAAAGCTACGAAAAATTCATAAGCGAACAGAAGCCACAACTATTGCGAACGAGTGCGGAAAGAACTCGAAAGTACAAGTCTGCACGATAAAACGTGCAGAAGGGTTTCTTTCCTTTCCAGCACAAAGATCATCGTGTTTTATCGTTCGAGCGACACCCTAAGTCCTCGGTCGGTAATCAACGAATACTTCAAAGTCGAAGAGTTCAAAATCATTCATAGATGTCATCAAGCTAATTGCTTTCAGCTGACAATATAATGTCATAATAGACGTCGACAATATAGTCGACTTATGATAAAAAATTAATGAAAAAGAAAAGAAACATTCAAATCCAGTAAAGACTATAAGAGAATGACCTTAAAAAATTGACAAGCGATAACGAAGCAACAGTTAGTTGATAAATAAAATGTTAAGGTTTCTAAGAATCTTAGGACATGCTCGAGACCGAAACGACAAATAATAATATTAGTAACATATAATAATAATAAGCGTTTATCTTTTTAATTTGCAGCATTTAATTTTCATAGAATATCACTATCTATAGTTAACAATTTTCTAAAGAAAAGTTTTGCTTACTTATGATTACTAAAACAGTCGGTTAACACGAAAATGTACAAACATATCTTCGATTAAAAAGATAATTAGTGAATAACAAATGTGTCAACCAATAAACGCAATTATTCGCCATGTTCTAATAATATCTTTGTTGTTATGAAATATAACTAGACATACAGAGTGTATCATCTAATACGTCTACTTTATTCGATAAAAGATATTGGCATTCGTTTGATATGGTGGTTAAATAAAATAAATGATGCAATTTGCAGGAATGTTTTTAATTAAGAACTAATCACCTATTGCAAGGACATCATTCTCTCTCTCTCTCTCTCTCTCTCTCTCTCTCTCTCTCTCTCTCTCTCCAATTAGGTATTAATATAAAAATTTAGCCTTTTTTTATCCACATATGATCGATATAAACAGACGCTAAACCATGTGATAAAAATGGACGTTTAAAACAACGTAAGCTGTTTGAAATTTATATAAATAATGATAAATGAAGACTGATCCAATATCATAGAAGAAGGCTACGACGTAGTCACAGGCACGGGCGCCAGGATGGCGCAACAACTTTGACTAAGATCGATAACATGAAAAAGAGATATATCAGTCCTATACCCTACCGTTATCTTCCAACATTTGTGACCATCCGTTCCAATATTTTAATAAAATGACTTAAACTGCACTCGTACTAATCCGATCAAACAATCGTCTCCATTAGAAAATTTGAAACTTCTTGTCTCGTTTCTTTGCTCAGGAGAGACCTCCTACGAGCGCTCAATCGCTCTTCCACCAAAGAAACCTTACACTAATGACTCAAAGAGTTAAATCTGCTTAGCATGCTACAACGCGTCTTTCTTTATGTATAAATTACTCACTTTCTATAAGTTACTCCTTAGGCAAGTTTTCAAATCCTCTCTGTATTTATTAGCTTTAAATGTTAACATTATTATTCATTATTTTTCTCATTTTACACGGTAATATAATTATAGTTTTTCTAAATAGATATCAACGATGAAATTAGCATCGATTATACACACGGAGTCTTATCTTTGAAGACGCGCAAAAATGTCGTCAATTAGATATTTTGTATTCTAAGGAAAATAAGGGGAATGATGTATCGGTTGTCCGTTATTGTCTTTCACGGCAAATGGATTTAGCTGAAAAGAAGGCCACGACGTAGTAGGCCAACGTGGTATTGATTTCGGTCGGTCGGAGTTCTCTGCATCCGCGCTTTCAGTGTCATTTGAGTACGACGTAGAATGTAGATATATTAGAAAGGTACATCGGAAAGGAATTAAACCACGTTTCTTGTTCGATCTAATTTCAAATGAAAATGATGGCAAGGTAGGCGGAAAATACGAATGACAAGCAAGTTTTTTTCATATTGTCAGTAAATAAGTTCGATGTAATCGCAATATTTCGTCGTAGTTAATATTAATCTATTACTGAATAGAGAAAAAAGAAAAAGAAGAAATGTAACGTAATCGAAAACCGATACTTGTATCAAGTATACGTCGCAAGCTATTTTTTTACCACATACCATTCTGTATTTGTGTAGGTTTGCGTGGACATACCATGTACGCATATGGCCATAGAAAAATACATAGTACATATATAGGTATATGAAAAGCTTTGAAATTTGAAAATCCCGCTTTATCTGTAAATCGGTAATCGACATTTAGACCAAACTTACCAGCATTTGTCAATTAACTGCTATTCGATTAATTTCAACAGGTAAATAATTCACTATAAATTGTAAATGATCCGTATGATTCAGCATGAATGAACAGTTAGTGATCCGACAATTCTAAGAAGATGAATGGTTAGAAAACGATTTGAAACGAATGAAATGCTGCGCTCGTGCTGTGATTTTCAAGTTTTAAACGGCTACATAACTGGTCGGTAACCGGTCGATGGCAAGACCTTACACCGACATCTGTATGGAGGGTAGAAAACCGATACAGAAACATGGCTAAGACTGGTTTCCCTTGAAAAAGCGAATCGGTCTCGGCAGACGGCAGTAGGGAATTTCCCCAGCCAGATAATATTGTCCTTGTTGAGAATCCAAGATCTTGTACCAAGGTCAAGTCGATTTCGCGCGATTAAGTTGTTCCCTGTTGCCTTGTTGAACCATTTGATCGAATTATCAGTTCAGCAGTATTTTCTATGCTCGCGATCAAAATCGTTATATACGTGTAATCCCCTGATAAGATCGCGGGATTGTTTTGACGCCAATTTCACAATAGACGTTAGTCGTGTCAATTATATTTATTGCATCTAAGTCTAAACTGCGTTAGGTTGTTCACGATTGATAGTCATGCTAGTTCTTAGTCCGGCTGGTAGCGGAAACGGTCGACACATCAAACATAAAAAGAAGATTAAAAAGGAAACACCCAACAGATCTCACAAAGGACATAACCTAACAAACAAACACTCACCTCACTAAAGAAATAAATCAATCAAATTCGAAGATGGTATCTCACTGGGGGTAGCCATCCACATGTTATATTATTATATATAATATTTTACCAAATGTCCTACTGGACAAATTGTAAAATGTAAATAAATAAATAAAAAAAAATGCTAGTTCTTAGTCATTAAAAACCATTTCATTTCTAGCGAAGCGTGGCGAATGCGTCATACGCAAATGTACGACCAAATTTTTTTTTTTTTTTTTAATTATGTAATTCGTCCAGCTGGACATTTGGTAAATTTTTCTAGCTTAATTGCTAACGAACATGTGGATGGCTACCCTAGCGTGATACCATCTTCGAGTACACGACCAAATTTGTCGTCCCTCGAAGGATATCGTTATCATCTGTTCAAATCCGAATCGATCGTTTAAAGCTTCCACCAAAATATTTCTGGTATTCCTTTTTTAATAGTTGTGTATTGTAGAATTCAATAATTTTAAAAGATCCGATTTAGATTACGTTATCGAAATCCACTAAATCTACCAGATTCTTTAAAAAGGTATTAATAATAATCCAGTTAACAGGAAGCGTATTTGTGTGCGGCGATAGAGCTGTCAAATAGCAACGTGTTGCGTTACGTACGAATTCAATCAGGGCACGTAATAAAAAGCAGATGGAATTGTCACGTCAACTACGCACGTCTATATCATTAGCAACTACACGAGTAAAGAACTTATACATGTACAGTCACGATGAAGAATCATAATGATGATATTTTCGATTCACTGCTTGTTATCTAAATACGGCTATTTCTAAATCTGCTGAATTATTTAGCAAACTAGTGCAAATTGCAATAAAGGATACGTTTTAAAACTGCTTTCCAGCGCATACAGTTTAGAGACGTCTCTGAGCATGCACTGTATCGATATACTGACCGCCAGTCGCAAAGATTTAAAATTTGCGGACGGATTGTCTTAATCTAAATTGAAATTATTAATACGATTAATTGCAGGAAAAGCAGTCCAAATTTAGCAGCACGCACGACGAAGATAAAAGCTGCATTTATCATGTTTGTTAATTACATCTGCGTATGTATAACGTATACGTAGTTACGTATGAAGTTGGATTAGGATAGGTCAAAGAGAACCAACATAATGTATAAATTATACAAGAAAGTTAAGTGGACAGCTGTCTTGATAACTGACATGCGTCATAAAGAATAGCCGATTCCTCGTTCCAACGATAAATTAATCTTTAATCTTCATAAAAATGAATTTTAATGACTTCCAATACACTTTTTTAATATGGAGGGTTATATTGCCAGTAAAAGACTGCAAATATTTTGCATTACATTAACAACTCATGTAATTGATTAGCGGCGTAATCGTGTCCGAATCGAGGCAAGAAACGGCGATGTAAGAAAGAAAATCGATCTTCCATGGGGCGGAATCGCTGTAGCTACGTAAGTACGTGAATGTTGTCAGTGTTTAATCACAAGGATAAATGATAAGGAACTGCCGGTGCTATACGCACTAAATCTGTAGCGGAAAGAGGTTGTATGTTAAAACGTTAACGTTGAAAATAAATGAGAAATAACAAACTAAATCTCTGCTTCGCTATTTCCTTTAATTTTATTCGAACTGCGCGTTACATCTTGTACTAACAATAAGTCTTGTCTTTCCGCAGAAGTATACGATGTATACAACGAAAGACTTGTTAGAAATTCGGGCAGAATGACAGTACGCACTGATTCGCTTTTAAACTCCTTCTATTCTTTCATCCGTAGCCTGGCTCCTTTATACATCCGCTCGCTCTTACCGTGGGAGGTTTCTAGGTATTACAATGTTCGCCTATAGGTATGCCAATGTTCAGGTTTATCGTGTGTATCACAACTGCATGCTTTGGCAGTGATCGTGACAGCGTGCTTGCAAAAATGTTCACGTGGGTGTCGAGACGGCGCGTCACGGCACCCCTAGGCGCCGCTCGCTGCGACGACCTACGTCGCTATTACGCCGAAAATAACAAGGTAGGCTGGTTGACATATAAGTACAGACGCTATGTCGATCGAACGTACTCACACACAATTCACGTTCACCGTGCGTGAAATCGCGAAACTTCCTCCTTCGAGATTATAATGCAATTAATTCTCAAACGGTAAAATAACCTTTTAACCCTAACGTTACTCGCATCCCTATAGACATACGTTTGTATCCAGTAATTCACAGAAATCTGTGTCAACCTGTTCGAAGTTGAGCATTCTGGCCTGCTACGTGCCAACTTTACTTACCTTTCTGCTAATAATTTTGGCTGTAGGTACGTATATCGTACTTATTAGTACTATATCGTAAATACTAAGATTCATGTGCGATGACTAATTAAACATTGTGGGAATTAAAAAGACGCATTGCATAACATTTAATTCGATTTGCTATGAAAAAAGTACATATATATACATTGTGGGAATTAAAAGGATAAATAACAAATTGCGTAACGTTTAATTCGATTTATTATGAAAAAAGTATATATATATCGAAGCGGTATTTTGTTGATGTATTATCGTGCAGTGACGTTCGTCGGTAAACGGTTGTTATTATTAATAACTGAAGGTATTCGTCTGTGTTATTACCAACTATGTCGATAAGTTCAGAAACAAGTCGTGCCGTTTTAGCAGGTACAAATGACACTCCTCGTCGCGATAAATAGCGAAACGCCGGGGATGTTTTCCGATAATCTGAAGTACATCGAATATATATGGTTTGATTTAACAATGTTATGAATTGTACGAGGATGACAGATGGCGACGTTCCAATGCGAGAAAAAATTAAAGAAATATTTTTTTTTATTTGGATGTATGTTACAATCAATTGTTATTGAGAATTATGAGTAAATTATTTTGGCATGGTACTATGACGTGAATAATAAGTGATTATCGTGTGTTTGATTCTAGCTGAATCTAATGCTTAAATCTAGAGGACATGGATAGAAGACTGAAAAGGAAACACCCAGCAGACCTCACAAAGAACACAACCTAACAAATACGAAGATGGTATCCCGCTGGGGGTAGCCACCTACATGATAATCAAACAGCTAAAGAATTCTACCAAATATCCAAATTGAACAAATTGTGAATGTAAAGAATTAAATAAAAAAAAAAAAAAATCTACAGGGTAATGTCTTTTTAGCCTGCGGATCTGATCCCTCGTGTAAAGTAATTGAGTAGATACCCACTGTTAAAGAAGAAATATCCAAAAGAGTTAATTTTTTTTTTTATTTATTTGTTGAAATTACAATCAATTCTCGCGTTGAGAATTTTCAGTAATTTTTCTGGCGTGGCGCAGTGACATGGCTGTTTATTTACAATAAGTTAATACTTATTATAGATAGGTATAATTTATAAGTATTATAAGTAAGTGCATATGCTTAATTTGGATAACTAAATGAATCTAGCGTTTAGGTCTAGCGGGTAGTGTCTCTTCAGCCTGCGGATCTGGTCCGTCGTGTCAAGTAGTCCAGTGATTAGGGGGTTTCGGTGTTTGTTGACTCTTTTGCTATATCTGTCGCTGTATTTTGCTATTTCCTCTTTGATAACCTGCCCCCAGGTCACCATTAACAACACAATAATTCCTAGCAAGGACTCAATCAGATACCTGGGCATGACCCTGGACAGGAGGCTAACTTGGAAAAATCACATCACAGACAAAACAAAGCAACTGAAGGACAAATTCAAGAAATCCAACCTAAGCACACAGAACAAAATTACCCTCTACAAGACCGTAATAAAACCTGTCTGGACATACGGAATCCAACTATGGGGAACAGCAAGTAACTCCAACATTGAAATACTTCAACGCTTCCAATCGAAAACGCTAAGATCCCTAATTGATGCACCTTGGTATGTTACCAACGAAACAATACACCGCGACCTCAAGATACCCACAGTCAAAGAGGAAATAGCAAAATATAGCGACAGATATAGCAAAAGAGTCAACAAACACCGAAACCCCCTAATCACTGGACTACTTGACACGACGGACCAGATTCGCAGGCTGAAGAGACACTACCCGCTAGATCTAAACGACAGATTCAACTAGTTATTTAAATTCAGTAACATCTACTTATTTACAATACTTAAGTACAAATTATATTTATCTATAACAAGTATTAACTTATCATAAATAATTAGCCATGTTACTGCGCCACGCCAGAAAAATTACTGAAAATTCTCAACGCGAGAATTGATTGTAACTCTAATAAATAATAAAAAAAAAATTTCCTCTTTGACTGTGGGTATCTTGAGGTCGCGATGTATTAGTTCGTTGGTGACATACCAGGGTGCATTTATAATGGATCTTAGCGTTTTCGATTGGAAGCGTTGAAGTATTTCAATGTTGGAGTTACTTGCTGTTCCCCATAGTTGGATTCCGTAGGTCCAGACAGGTTTTATTACGGTTTTATAGAGGGTAATTTTATTCTGTGTAATACAATATAATATACGAAACAGATTGATAGAATGTCCAATCGAAATATTTACACTATAGGCTCCTTGCTCGATCGAGAAGGATTTCTTTAGACTTAAGCATAAAATCGATACCTGTAAATATATACGCCTACAGCCTAGTCCAAACTGACAGACAATTGTTAGCAGCCAATCAGTGGAATAACGTTGTCCATGGAAAATCTGCGGAGAAACGAACGTATGTACGACGTATAGATTGTCTATAGACAATCGCCTATTAGGTAGATTAGGTTTATGAGGACCTTGCAACGCTTCGGCAACTTTTTAAAACAGGCTTTTATTTATGTTGCTTCCTTATCTCGTGAATGATTGTACGATTAATCACAAAGCAATTCTCGATCGATCGGATTGGAAATTCGTGCAAATCTATCGTATGACGGTTACTCGAAAGAACGCGAGGTCTAGGAATCAGTTAATCAGAGAAACGCAAGGTTTAGGAAACAATTATCCAAGCGATATCGCGTTATCTTGCCTTTGTATAACGATCAATTATTTCGAGCGTTCATGCTCACACGTATGTAGATAACGAGTTGAAAAGATTAAGCAGAAGGAAAACCATAAGGAAAAAGCAATTGTTGCCGCGAGTAAAGTTTAAAAAAGTATAATTTTTTTGAGCCGATGACCCGGCTTGATCGCGTGAGCCTTCTCGTGTACGAAGAGAAGTCGATCGCGGTTCATGAATTTCCCAGCCATGTTGCATGTTAACGAATCAACGTGAGAGGAGTTGTGTTCTAAGAATAATTCACAACGAGTTAGAAATAGTATCGCCGTACAAACGTATTGATCGGCGACCCTATTCCGTACCAGCCAGAAAGTCCATCGACCTGAATTCTTTTCCGAACCGCGTTCTACCTGTGCTTCTGAACTCGTCAACCGCATTCGGAGTTCAACGAGTTCTTCCACCATGGTCGTTTCGGAACAGCGCGGTGCGACTCGGCGTGCCGTCGATCGTTCTACAAATAGCAAGGTCTCGAGCTTCGTCTCCCTAAATAGATCGCATTTAAAGCAAAGTCGTTTGTATGCAAAGCGACTCGGTTAAATACTGTTGAATCGAGATTGTTCACGCGTCGAACCTACCTTTTCATCGCAATCGCATCAATAGGATTTCATCAACAGCATGACTGTTCGACTGTTCGCGGAGAGACGCGATTGCGAAGAAGCGCGCCAACGAGAGTCGTAAATTCCCGTTACGATTTGATAATCGACGCCACGAAATGATCGATCCCCTATTTTGGTTAGGATAATAGAGGTGGTTGAATTGATGCTAACACCTGGTTAATAAATTAAAACACGCACTTTATTTCTAACAACTTCGAATACAAGTCTGCGAGTGTATCGCGTGTACAAAGATTTGATCGCAAGTTAAAATGTTTTTTTTTTTTATTTATTAAAGTTTACAATCAATTCTCGCATTGAGAATTTTCAGTAATTTTTCTGGCGTGGCGCAGTGACAAGGCTAATTATTTATAATAAGTTAATACTTATTATAGATAAGTATAATTTGTAAGTTAAAATGTTGACGGGCCAGAAAACGTAAAGCAGCTCAAACTTCTGTGACGATGATGCAGCGGAGGAAAACTGGCGATGTGTGTGTCTAAGGATACGAGATAAGCGGACTCGTTGATGACAATGTTTCTTTAGGAAAGTGAGGGCGACGGACATAGCTGCTACTTGACTAAGCTACAAGGTTGGAAGGGGAGGAAAGATACTACCTGCCCCTGAGAGAAGGTTACTAACGGCAGGCATCTACGCGAGAAAAACCAGATTTCCCGTACCTTCACGTTCTAATGCAGTAAAGATATTCAAACATTTGGCGGTCATCTTGCCCAGGGGTTAGAGTCTGCTTTGTGTAGCAACTCACGGGACGTAACAATGACTCTTCGATCAAGGACAAGGTGCTAACAATAGTCCCATGTACCTGTCCATCCTGAAGCGCACTATACGCGTAAGGTTGCCAGTCGAGAAATCGTTATTTAACCTATGCGAAAAGAAGACTAAAAAGGAAACACCCAACAGATCTCACAAAGGACATAACCTAACATACAAACACTCACCACATTAAAGAAATAAATTTTTATTTATTTTATTTATTAAAATTACAATCAATTCTCGCGTTGAGAATTTTCAGTAATTTTTCTGGCGTGGCGCAGTGACATGGCTGATTATTTATAATAAGTTAATACTTATTATAGATAAGTATAATTTATAAGTAAGTATTATAAATAAGTGAATATTACTTAATTTAGATAACTAATTGAATCTAGCGTTTAGGTCTAGCGGGTAGTGCCTCTTCAGCCTGCGAATCTGGTCCGTCGTATCAAGTAGTCCAATGATTAGGGGGTTTCGGTGTTTGTTGACTCTTTTGCTATATCTGTCGCTATATTTTGCTATTTCCTCTTTGACTGTGGGTATCTTGAGGTAGCGATGTATTGTTTCGTTGGTAACATACCAAGGTGCATCTATTAAGGATCTTAGCGTTTTCGATTGGGAGCGTTGAAGTATTTCAATGTTGGAGTTACTTGCTGTTCCCCATAGTTGGATTCCGTAGGTCCAGACAGGTTTTATCACGGTCTTGTAGAGAGTAATTTTATTCTGTATGTTTAGTTTGGAGCGTCGGCCCGTGAGCCAATAGAATTTTTTTAGTTTGTCCTTTAGTTGCTTCGTATTATCTGAGATGATTAAAGAAATAAATCTATCAAATTCGAAGATGGTATCCCACTGGGGGTAGCCATCCACATGTTATATTGCTATATCACTAAGCTATAATATTTTACCAAATGTCCTACTGGACAAATTGTAAAATGTAAATAAATATATAAATAAATAAAAAAAAAAAACCTATGCGAATGATAGGAATCGCTTTGATCGGGAATGAAGAAACAGAGAGAGGAGAACGGAATGAAATGTAGTCGGTCGATAGACGTTGGATGCGAGCTTTCTAAGCTGTCCGGCTGAATGAGCCCACAACATGTACATACTTACTTACACTTTGCCAATGGGAATGAGACGAGATAATGCATGGTGGGTGTCATCCGGTGACTACCTACACGCTGCTTAACTTCCTTCCTGCATCTCTGTACTCGACGTTCTTGTCCAAATCCTCTAGTTATTCCTAGATAGAACTGCATTTTCTAAATATGAAAGAAACCGAAACGGAGTTGATCGTGTCATGGGGTAAATTGCAGCCATAAATGGAACAAAAGCATCGAACTACTATGCACGTGATATTGTTTTTCACGTGTTTCGCGCGTAGTTAGGCCAAGTATTTTTCTGTTGCGCTGGTACAATTTTCGCGCTAATAAACCAAACAGTGACACACCACCGTACGCGGCGGCTCCTCACGCTGTGGAAATTTCCATTCGTGAAAACCAGTGGCGTAGTCAACCGCTTATTCCGCACTGAAACTCCTTCCACTTGCATTCAACTTCCGTACTCATATTTCGACATATTCAAAATGTTTGGTGTCCAGCCTGCGTATAAATGCCAATGGTAGGCATCTTCGATTCATTCGTAGGGTAAATTCGAATCATTCTCTATGTCACCATTATCTATTATTTCAATGATTTTATCGAGAATGATAGCCATAAATCACGCGTTGATAAATTAATGCTTTTTTCATCGCATAGTAAGCTATTTTTTCGTTTCTACATTAGTATGTGGAAGATAACGAGAATATCCATGTATTGCAACATCATGATCCAATGATTCCAACAACTTTGACATATTGGATATGTAAAAATTATCGACTACGGTCGTTTCCATAATAATTATTTTTAGCTTCACTGGCTAAATATTTTTTAACGCCGTTCTTTACTCTTGACCTCGTTAAATTTATTTAGAGATATCAGTTGATCGAAACACGAGTTTCATTTCATACTTACTAGAATTAAGTTGCCTTCAAATTTGAGCATAAAGCACATAAAAGATCAATCCGAATATTGCAGCGGACTATGGTAAACAGCAGATGGTTTCAACGATTGGCTGTGAATTTCAGTTGCGCAATGTCGATCGTGTGTTATCTCATTTTTAATTTCTGATAATAACAGGCTAAACGGTATAACAATTTTGACAATGCAAATCTCGTTGAAGTTTTCTACGTACGATTCATTGTTATTCATGTGTTACGTCAAAGTAACGATTGCAAGCGACTACGATGACGTTAGCTGCCGCAGAATAAACTAAAAATACGACTATTTCCTCTAGGCTTTTTCAAATAATATCACGAAAAGAACGAGTTTGCCGCAATTATCAAAAGAAACTCGTGGAAGTATTCTTACAAGCGGCTCGTGTATGATTGAGTTACATTCACACAGTGTTATTTTAACACAAAGTATCATTTTAGTTAGATTTTATTTTTGAGAACTCCAAGTATATCTATCTAACGAGCTGACTGCTTGTGCATTCAAATTAAACATAAAACGAACAAAGTATGTACATAGTTATGCTATCATTAACGATATTAATAGCCGCATAAACGAAAAAACTTAGTGTGGAGGTCGATTGCAATCGAAAAATCAACGTACTCACGCGACGTTTATGTAAATGTGTTACAGATACGGCAAAGGTGATTCTATTTAAAGTATAACGAACTCGAAGAACGTCCTTTTGGTACTATTTCAGTTAAGACGATATATCGATTAGTTTACCAACACAATGCATTTAAATACCAACTGGTAATATGAATTTATATTTTTTTTCTTTAGAACGAACGATTTATTTCACAATATACATACTTCAGCCTATAGGTGCTATCTGCAACAGGCGGTTACGTCGACAATTCCGTCTTCCAAATTTTCCTCGACTATACGTTTAGCTTACATTATTTTCGACGCTGAAAATCGTTCGACGAAACTTTGATTGCAAATTGGGTTTTGACAAGTTTGTCAAATCAATCTTAAAACTTAATATCGTTCTTATATCTGCCATACTTTTAAGATCGAATGCCCGATGCCTGATACAATCGGTCTGTCGTTCGTCGATCGTATCAATGCGATCGTTTCTATTCTTATCGATATTATTGGTAAATCATACTTGAAAAATTCTATATAATCATGAGTCATAACGATTGCTCATTCGTAACTCGAATATCAAATGCTATTTTGCACGTGTCATCGTCGTATTAAGCAACTAATTGTCGTCATATTGTTGCGTGACTCAGTATGAAAAAATTACGCGAGCATCCTAAGAAGCTGTGGGAACTTTCGCTGTCACAGGTTTACCTTTGGAAAAAGATACTTCAGGAAATTAAGAAATACTCTGTTAATACTTTGAAACTCATTTATTGAACATGACATAAAAATCACGATATATGATAATGATGAACCGAGTCTATTGTAAGCTTTCAAACTTTAGATATATTATTCATCTTGAATGTTCGCCTGTAATATCTTACTCGAATGTCTTAACAAACGCTAACGGACTCGTTATTTTATACATGTATAATTATATTCATGGAATGTGCACCCGTCATTTCGCTTTCTTTTCCATTTTGTACGTCCATGTACGTATATACGTCCAGAAAAGAAAAATAGGAAAAGAAAAAAAAAAAGATTGATAACAGGTTTTTGACAAAAAATTCCAAACGTTCGCTTAGTATCGTATATTTTGTTATTTCTTCTTTTTTCAATCTTGAAATATTGAGAAATTAAGAAGCTCGATAATGTACCCGACATTTCATTCTTGGTGAAGTTACGTTGAAGAACGAGCGTTACGGGCTTTTCAATAACAAAAGCTGCTATTTTATAAAAAGAAAAAAAAAATAAATATACAACATAAGACCGAAAAATAGCGAGAGAATGATAGAGGTTTGTGGTGGCAAAGAACGAACAGGTTGCCGCGGAAAAAGCAACAGCCGCTCGTGAAGTCTATCATGTATGTATATAGATGTTATATTTTTATGCGATCCTGGGGATTTTGGCAGTGACATTCAATCGTCATGGTTGAGGAGAAAGTCATTGAGGGATCAACGATACTATGTATATCGACGAATAATGTCGTTTTGAATCGCCAAAGCGACAATTCTACTTCTACACTGCAAAAATATTAGACAAAATATGAAACGGCGAGCATATTCTACTTATAATACAAAAGCGTTATTCAGGCCGTTTTATTATACGTAAAGTATACCTAAGTAAATACGTAAAAGGTACGTAATAGGTTTACATAACATAAAGCTCACCATGCATATCTCTAAACGCGATAGAAATTATTTTCTGATATTTACGTTCGATTCTATCGCTCAATCCAAGCCGAAACTATCAATTTGTACTTTCGTATGAAATTGCTCCTGACCGTTTCCCCATGACTCGTACCTCCATCTCCTCAGCCACGCGCTAAAAATCAGCTCAAAATGTCCCGAGTGAGGTATAACGAATAACCATAACGTAGTTGCAATAGTTATACAAAAAATAGTCAAATTGTCGAATAATGTATATGTATATATGCACACAACAGGCGCGCGACGAGCGCGTGTGCGTGTGTCGATGTATACGTATGTACATATTCAAATATATATAAATATATTTGTATATATTCATATAGCTTTATAGTTGCGCGAACATTGTGACCGTAGAATGAAAGTGGATCGAGCTGGAACAGATAAACTATAAGATACGTACAGCTAAGTGTTTTATAAATCGAATTAAAAAGTAATAAACGTTATGTAAATATTTCGAATCAAGGGGAAAAATATTATATACAAAAAGATAGGAGGTCAAAGCTTCCAATCCACGTTTACTCCGCGGTCCGAGGCCGCCGTAATAAATAGATCGTATTATCTCGTCAATCTCTAAATTCTAATAACACCATTCTTCCTAATCAGTACAAATCAATCAACGAAATGATGGAACGAAATTTCGCCAAGGTTCGTGCAACGTTCTCGATCCTTCGCGCGTCCCAACACTTCGTCAAGCACCACGTTTTAACATCAGATCGGTAATTCTATTGTTTTTCTGTTCTCTAAAGCAGTCTTACATATAACGGCAATTTTTCTGAATTAGTCCTTTCATTCTTATCGGATCTGATCTTTTCCTTCGTTCGTTCGTTCTTTCTTTCCTCGTTCATCCCGTATATTCACTGAAAAGAAAAAGGAACAAAAAAAAAAAAAAAAGAAAAGAAAAAAAGGAAAGGAAACAAAGAGAAGAAAAACTGTCGGACAATCGTCTTGAAAATTAGGCGACGTGCTTCTCATATCAAATTTGATAATCTTTTAGAATTTAATGTTGAACGATATCTATTTAGAAAATAACTTATCCCGAGAACATGTTCGATCGAAAATTAAGGAAAAATCGTTCGACCCTTTGTTCTCGTTCGGATCAACATTGTTATTGAACGAGGAAAGAACTCGTCGCTGTTGCTATCAAAGGACGCGCATTGATTGACGGAGAATCGAAGCGTTCGTACGAATTTTCGTAGTAACAATAACATTTCCCCAACTTCTACCTCCATTTTTTTATTTTTTTGTTTTTCTTTTATATGATTGTTGCAAAATAATTCTACCTTATAGCTTACGGTATCACAGAGTTACACGCGGTATCATATAATTGCTCCCACTTCGTAATTTCGCAAAACGATAAGGAAAGCGCGTGATCATCTTATTCGAAAAATTGAAAATTGCGGTAATATATAGATGGACGCAGACGATGTCACCGTATTACGCATATAAAAAACAAACTTCTGTTTATCTTACACGTAATTAAATACTGTTCAATTATTATGAAACGGAACGATACGTTGCTGTAACTTTGCTCGAATTATATCGTCGTTAAAGTTCCGTATGAACTTTAATTTTTTTAAGAAACAGCAGGACGTTTCAATCATACCGTTCTTTGGTTTTCAATACCTTCCATCGTGTATGAGACGATCGAATAAAAGCAAAGGTAAAGAGGAGAAGGATAGGAAAAAAACGTGAATTTAGTATTTGTAGAATTGCACATAAAAGTATCTCTAGGATTTCATTCGATGTCTTGGAAAGACGTCGTTCTGCGTCCAATTTTCGAGGACACTTTCGTTTCTATATTCCAGGATTATTCGTATCAAACAGATTGCTCAACATATAGCAAGTAACAGGCTCGACCATTTATCTCGACGCAACTAATATATCATTATACTATAAAGAAATTTAACAAACGCTTCGTAACGACTAATCAAAACAGCAAAATCCAGTACCTCGGGCGCGGGACAAAGGAAAACCGCTATGATACACTTGGATACATACTGCGAGGATTCTTTAAAAAATCTATCCTTTTTGCGATATAAACTAGCAAATAAGTCTCGTATGTATTGCAAATACGTTCACCTCGAAACGATACCACAGGGAGTTCAACCTCAAAAAATCAGAAACGGATTAATCGGGAAGAAAGTTTGAAATAAGCAATTTTCGTGCGGGACCAACGTTTTATAAATAAAAAAAAAAATATATTCGTGCATCGTTTCGAAGACAAAGTATTTGCTCGCGTGTTCGTTAAGTTTTATGCGAGACGAAGTTTAACGAAAGCGTCAAATAAATATTTACGCATATAAGTACGCATATATGTGTATATATATATACACATATACGATTAAAATAAGTAAGTCTTTTCTTAGGCTCCGTTCTCTCACTAGCTCACCTATATTGTACGTGTATATAATGCGCATTCGTATACCCTTTCGCAGTTTTCGCATATACGCACGCACATTCCCTTTGGAGGCAGCAAGTAATCTTAACGATGAAAACAAGCGTTTCCGGTTGTCGTATGCGAGAACCTCTACGGGAACTCCTTTGACTCGGACGCGACTTACGCCACGTCATAGTCAGCCCATTTTTCTGCTTGCCCTAATATTTTAAAAACATATTTACCACAGTTACCATTTGATTGGCTAGACGTTACACGAATGATAAAAGGAAAGTAAGAATCTTGTAAGTAAATTCCAAAGAAGTGGGAAGAAGCTCGAACGAAATACAACTTTGTTTTAGCTACATCTTTAATAGAAAGGGAGGAAGACAAAAAGAGAAAGAAAGAAAATAGAGGAAGGAGAGAGAGAGAGAGAGAGAGAGAGAGAGAGAGAAAAGGAACAGAGCGTGAACAATTTTGGTCATTTTAGTAAGAAGCGAAGGTCGTGTAACGCTTGAGCTGTTTCTGAGATTTTATACGCGCAATAATATATGTACAATGAAGGAACTAGCTTTTTAGGTCTGGACATTAAGATCCTATACCGACCCCGACTGGCCACGAACTATGCAATTATACGCGTACGAAACGAACGCGAGATGAACGCGAAATGAACGCGAAATGAATGCGAAATAAACGCAGTCCAACGTACGCGCCAACGTAGATAACGTAGATAACGACGAATTCCATTGTGATTATGTACCTCTTTCACTGGATCCTTCTTGTTGCTCGTTCCCGGTGCTTGTGGTCCTTCGCTCCTTCTTATTAGATGCCACTGTTGCAAGAATCGATCATCATCGTCGTCACTGGCAATCGAATCGCGGGAAACTTTTTCTTCTTACGGCTCGTTCCATTCTATTCCCGTTGCTGTCGTTGTCACTTTTGTTGCTGTCGTGCTGTTTTACCACGCCGAAGGCGGCGGATCCGGACAGGATCGTACCACCCCCTCGTGGATCGTTGCGGACGTGGTAACGGGTGCAGAGGTACGTCGGATCTCGATCGGTTTCGAGCCGGAAATCGGTGGCCGGCCCAAAACCGCCTGACTGTTTCACGACAAGTTTCGCTGATCTTCAGCGGTATCGTCGGCCTTTTTCAACGACCTTTTCAACTTGTCCACCAGCCGATTGTGGAACTTGTTCAGAGAGTTAGAGCTGCCGGTTTTCGGCGGAGACGAACCGGTACTCTTGCTCGGACTTTGCAACGAGCTTTGAGACGCCCTCGAGGACGTTCTCGAGAAATGCCGAGAAGTAAGGGGCACGGAACGGTGAGCCGGCGATGTCAGAAAGTCTGACCCTGGTGAGGTAGACAACGATGGACCCTCGGATTTTGAACATTCCGAAACCTGCGAACAAAACGAATCGTTTCTTAATTCTTTACTTAAGTTCTCACGGAAATCGTTAAAAATGTATCGATCGGATGATATCGATTCTAAACGCGCGCCAACTTCATTGCATAGCTACTACTTTCACTTTCTATCTGGTCCTATCTTCTGCGGTCGACTCGGTTCACAACATTCTTATATTCTACACTATACTTTGCAATTTCACGCTACGCGTATACGCTTTCGAATTTTCCGAAACAAAAACAACAGAGAAATTCACCCAATAATCTTCTCGAAAGCGCGTCTTTCCTGATGGAAAGTCCTCGTTGATAATCTCGCGTTCGAAAAGTTCCAGGATGAAAACTAGACCGAGAAACTCGAAGAGCAGGTACGAGGAGTCGACGATATCGATAGGAATACGGCACGGGTAAGCACAAGTAGATACTTGGGCAGATAGATAGAATCGTAGAGGCAACGCGTACCCGATTGTCGCCCATACTGGATATACGGCAAACGATCGACGTATTGTTTCTGCCGTGTACTTCGCGGAGCGAATTTAGCATTGCATTGCGTTGCAGACAAGGCCGAATGCCCTCGATGCAACGTTACGATGGAACAGTGGTTCGCAATCAAGCACGCCGCATCGAGTAATCGATGTTGCACGTGCGCACGTGCGCCACAACCTCGGACACGACGAATTTCTCGCCGCAGATTCACGTACTTTGGTTACGCGCGATTACGTAATTTCTTATCACGAGAGCAATTGGCTCGATTCTTGGCTTCGCGCGTGGCTCTACGTCCGATACGAATTAGCATCCGATCAAACGGTCCTTGCTATACCGCAAAGACGCTGACACATGGCCAGCTGAGTTTCGGTGATTCGAGTATTTCGAAAGCTTTACGAAATTCACTACAACGTCGTGTAAATCGAAAGTTAACACGGGTCGTTGAAACTCGGCTAAATGCTCGATCGAGTCCAACATACATACACACGTAATTATCGGTTAACGCGTTCACAGCCCCGTGCGATTTATAGCAAGGTCTCACGCTTACACTTCTCGAACTTTGCCCGACCATAACGACTACGACGATATCGCCGCGATTCAAAACGACACGCATCGGCGAAACACGAATGTGTTTTTAAACGAAAAGATTTGGTTCGAAGGAACGCTAATCGATGGTGTAAAATTTAGAAGGATATAAAGCGATAAAGATAAGACCTGCGATGAAACTTGAGAAGAATTTCGCCTTTGACGCCGGAAGTCTAGCTAAATAGCCTTATCGATGATAGATCGAGTTGTGATTTCGCGATTCGATCAAAGCGATACTATCGAAAAGATTATCGCACGCGATGCGTTACGAAATTAGGCACAAACGTTGCGCAACCATGTATCACGCCGTAGCTAAGATATGCCTACGAATGTCGCGTCGCGAACGCGCGGAAAGAACTATTTCCTCGCGAAAAAGCGCACGAGCAAGCGTGTTTTCCGTTCTGTTTTCTTCATCAGCATTACCAGAATGCCGACAATGCGACTACCTCGCGCACGAAGTGTAAATAGGTATGTGCCACAATAAACGCCGGAATGTTTCGTATCCGTCGTCGAGTCACTTTCGTCGCGCGTAATCGACCATTCGCTGCCTGACCGTGAAATTATTTCCGACCGCCGCTGTACGTATTTACGTATCTATATGACACGCTTGAGAAATATTCGTGATC
Organism: Bombus bifarius; assembly: GCF_011952205.1. Taxonomy (NCBI): domain Eukaryota; kingdom Metazoa; phylum Arthropoda; class Insecta; order Hymenoptera; family Apidae; genus Bombus; species Bombus bifarius. Next base: position 342,841 of record NW_022884412.1, on the reverse strand, counting down.
GAAATTCGTGCGATCTATGAAATGCATTTCGGATACGGCACGCGTTAACAACGTGCTTGAGTTAACAACGATATTCTCGAGTCTTTGAATATCGTTTCCACGCGATATCGTTATCTGAAAAAGCGCGACGAATGCTCGAAACTTACCGTAACGATATGAAAAATCGAATACACATCGTGCGAACAAAATTTCGCGCCAACTTCGAGTTACCGGAACGCGTGACTCGATCCGTTTGTATCGATTCTGTAGGTTCGGTTTCAGGCGGATTTGTAACAGATAAACCACTCACCTTTCTACTGCGACAGGCCTGAGGATTGGAACACTCGGAAGATCGACGACTGCGGTTGGTCTTGTAAATGTCCCACTCGTTTTTCATAACGGGCATCATAAACGCCATCTCGATAGCCGGCACTCGTGACCGAGCACACACTCTCTTTCTTTCTATTCCGCGGAAAGTTGTCTTCCTTTTCTTTCACCTAGCACTATACCTAGCAGTTGTCTTTCTTGTTCCGTTTTTCTGGAAAGTTCAAACCAGACGGTTCCTGTCGTCGCTAAACGTCGATAGTTTTTCCAAGAAATTCCGTTGAACCACTGCGTGCTCTCCCTTCACCAGATTGACAAGACAGTTTCTCTTTGTAGCGGGAATTGACGAGTCAGTTTTCGGAACGCGTGTGCGAAACGTTTGTCGCGATTCGAATCCGCTTTTTCGTTTAGGTTTTTCGTCTCAAAATCGAGTCGATCCTAAATTCGCGCAGTGTTCGTTTCAATCAGATTCTCTGACTCCAATAGAGCGATTAGACGCCGTCGTCGACGACAACAATGACTCGTCACTGAGGTTGTTGTGATTGCTAGTACCGCTGCCAACTGATTCTCCCAATCGCTGTTGCTACTATTTCGACTGGAAAACTGCATACACGTCGTACGCTTTCACGGATAGCTGGTCGTTTTTTATGGTAGTTCGGCGTGCTGCCTTTTCAACAACGTTCTCGATCACGCGCGTCCGGTCGATGCGGTAGTCTGCTACGGAATGAGCACGCTGCTGCTCGTGTGGGTAGGTGTAAAAGGTTGCCATGGTGGGGATCAGCGGCCGACCCTATTGGTCCATTCTGAGGCGGGACTCCTACGTCACAGGTTACCATTGATTTTCCAATGTTGATACACACGGCAGCATGACGTCCCGGATTGATTTTCTGGCAGGGGTTCCTGCTGGATCGCACGTATACGTTGCCCCGATCCCGGTATATATCTACGTCAACGCGTAGGAATGTCTCCTTCCCTCCGAAAAGGATTCGCTTCGACCTAACGAGCGCCCAGCTTCCTCTCTGGCCTGTCCTCGACCCTTTCGCTTCTTCCTGCAAAAATCTGTTTTCTTCCGCTCTCTCAAGGTCGCCTTACGGCAAATCGCATCGCGTTCAAACGCAGATACCAAATACGTATGTACACGTGCGATGCACGTTCATCCATTGCGATCCGTTTCTCATTCGCGATATAATTAGGAATTGCCAGCTTCTATTTTTGAGCTATTATATCCTTCGAAATTTTTCATTCGATACGGAATACTACTGGCCGTTAGCGCTGGCGCTGACGCTGGCGCTCGGAAACCTTGAGACGTAATTTCATCCTAGTAGCGAAATGACGTACAACAAACCGCTAATAATCGTTGAACGTTAATAATTGGCTGGCACATAGTGATGCAATATTAAAATAAATTGCGCGGTACGCGATAGGTATATATTAGAAAACCAATTCTACCCAATTTGCGATAATTTTTTTACCGATCGATCGATGCGCGATGACACATGACAAATGTACCACCCGATCAAACCAGAAAAATGTATTCTACGCTGGTAAATTGCATGTAAAATTGAGAGAAATACGTTTTATATCTTGATCAACGGTTAGTATCGAGTGCACGTATCTACAGTCGGTATCGTATCATCCGTCGGTCACTAGATGTAACAGTAAAAATAATGGTAACTTATCGCAAGAGTATTATATATGTGTTACAATACAAGCTTTTCCAATGTTTAGCATTATTTCCATGGTTGCGAACTTTTATTGAACTAAAAAACAGTAGAATAAAGGAAATATAAACTGTAATAATAGAAATATGATAGATCTAGATATCGCATATACAGTCAATAATTTGCAAACGCGACCTCGTTTGTCAGCAATTTGATCTAACGTGGTACGTAACGACCTGAATTTCTACATTTTTGAAACTATGACGACTCCAACAGTTATAAATAATACGGAGACGTAAAATGATCATGCATTATCATTTTTGTAAAAAGTAAATTTATTTCGTTCGCAAAGGTACAGGGATCTTGGTTTAAATAAACGCAATTCGTTTGTTTCGTGCTGTTGTTGAGTGACCGAAAGAAAGTATAGGTACGCGATATATTCGATAACTATGCTGCTTCCGTTTGCCTCTATAAAAGACAACAGGATTGTCTTTGTTCTAACATTTCGTAAATTCTTCTTCTTTCCTTAACTATAAGTAGATAGTACGTAGCTTCGTATTCGTACATCGGACAATAAAGGAACTGTAAGACCTGGCTTATTGTTAGTTTCAACAGAATCGTCGATATTATTACAACGATACTACGGTAAAAAACACTGCTTTTTTTTATCATTCCTTGGAAATTCATTAAAGTAACATCATCAAGAAAACTTTCGCGAATAGATACTTTGAGGACTTGCGTAATCTTGTACTTGTAGTATTAGTATCGCCGCGATCAGACCTTCGGAAGCTCTTACACAAGTGGTATCGTTTTCCCACTCGGTACTCAGAAAGTAAGCAATTTCTATATTATCATATTACGATAAAATAGTTATGTTTTTTTCTTTCCTTCGTACGCGTATTATAAAAGAAGCGTTTACCAACAGATACGTTTCGTACGGCGTGTTATAATCGCTTTAATCGCCAAACTGTTACGAACTTGTTTTTTTTCAACGCTATACTTCTTCGACGTGGCTAAATGATATTTTATTATATTGCACGATCGCAATATCGTTACTCCGTAAAATCGCTACATTCTTTTCTTTCAATGAAAATACATCTTCGAATATCATCTTATGATTTAACGACAGTGATATCAAGATACCATCTTTTGTCATTTCCCGTGGATCTTTCATAAAACATAAAAACTAGGGGGCGTATCTTTGGCACGGTTAAGAGGTATTTGCAATTGTTTTCCGAAACACCTTTCCGTTCGCATAGTTCGGTGATCTATAAGCTAATACGCAAGAAGCACCAAATTACAAAAACTTGAGACGGATTCGTTTAGGGCCACCTGGCTCTTCCTCTATACGCGTAACATTCCAGTCTCTCTCTGTGCAAATATATTTATCTCGTCTACGTTTAGTGTACAGTTATGACTTACACGCTAGCAAATACTATATTAATATCTCTTTTTTGGCACAGACTTGACAATCACACCGATCACAAACATCAAAAGTACTGTAACTTTGAATAAATAACTTTGCGTTTCTTAGATACCGTTGAATATTTAACAGGATAATTTTCGAATATCCAATCGTTTAATGCCAAGTCGGATGATTCCAAGTCATTGTTAGTTTAAGTACTTGAGCTATTTATACACACGATGCGCATAAAAATAATATATTTTCGTATTGAACACTCTTTAAAATGGCATTATTTCCTTAATAATTTACTGTGACAAATGAATTTCATATTTAATTCTCGAATCATACCGATGGATAACCGTTCTGTTTCTCAGTTTCCTTATTTCTGTTAAATGCCCCGTGTACCTGTAACCCTCTGCACTCCGAATTTTATTTCAATTTCGTTAGCAGCAGTTGGTAACGCTTTTAAGCGCCTTATTTGAAATTTACTTTAACTAAAAAAATAAGACAATTTAAATAAACGAAGGAAGAAACAAATTCACTTAAATACCACTTTTATTCACACTATTGCTATATTTTGTAATTTTTAAGTATATGATATATCTTGAAACAATTTCCAGGAAGCAAACCTGGTTTTCATTATCACGTTTCATTAAAGAAACGTGGACATGAAAGAATGTCGGGTGGAACTCGACAAAGTAGCTTCTGAGATAAAAACTGATATCGAGTCACACTCGATATAGGAGTGCAAAGGGTTAATTAATAATTTTACGAAAAAAATTCTTCCTCTTTTCCTCCGCAATATTGCAATCTCAATGAAGCGTAAAACAATTACAAGTAGCATTGCACGGCAGAACTTACAAAATAACGCTTTACACTATGCTTTAAGGCATAACGTTACGAGTCACGTGTTAACAGGACTGTTAACGAGAAAATATTGCATTTGGGTAACTTGTACATGTTGCACCTTAGAAAAATATCTCAAACAATTCGAATAAAAATATTGCAACGATATGTCTCCTTTAAACTAAGAAATAGTCGAACAAACGAACGAACGATTTCATAAACAAAACAGATAAATAAACGATATATCGGGTTGGCAACTAAGTGATTGCGGATTTTGTCGATATCGGCTAATGACAGAATCCGCAATCACTTAGTTGCCAACCCGATACGAATAAATAAATAAATAAATAATCGAATAATCAGACTATCGCGTGAAATATAAAAAGACAAGCAAGCGTATAGATTATAGGGAGAGTACTATTTCAATTTCGCAATTCAAACGTGCAATTCGAATAGAGGTGGATCCTCTGATGATCCCGCAGGTGATGTCGATGCTTGAATCGCTTCTTACACCAGGCGCATTGAAATCTTGGCCCAACGCCGCATTCCAACCGTAAATGCCTGGTTAGGTTGCACTTGTGGGAATAAGTACGACCGCATTTCGGACACAAAAACGGTGGCCCATCTTCCAAATCCTTCAGCATCTTCCAAACTGCAACATTTTGTTAAGCACACGATGAAACGTTTGTCACGCATTTGATACAACGATTGGCAAGACGTGGCGGAAGTAGAGAAACAAGCGTTTTACGGCAAAATAATATTAATGTCGGGAAAGAATACAACGAATTCGAGGACCTTACATCGAGCCATGCTATGGCAAAATAAACGTGTTCCTTTCCTCTCGATCGCAACAAAATTTAGATAATCGTGTGAAGATGATTGGCACACTCGCGCACAATTACCTGTACGTTCGTTCTAAACAATATTCTCGATCAATCGCAAACAACAGTTTTCGCATGCAACTATCGACATTTCTATGGAAGAACAATTTCATCGTGAAATACATCCGTTTCTCTGACTATTATACACGGTTTCTCAACGGTGTTAACATTTATTAAATGAACATTTAGAACGATGAGAATCGTCACGGTCTGCTATTCGTCTTCATGATACGAAAATTAATGACGCAATAAGACATACGTAACAAGAGATCGATAATAAATCGATCAGAGATACGATAACTTTTCGTAAATACAAAATATTTATTTTCTTTATCGTACAATTGTGAGTATTCATCGATGCCCATAGTTATCTATGTATGTAAGTACATGCGTGTATACTCGAACAAACTTCTCCCTTGTTTCCTTTGATATATTTTATATATACATATATATGTGTATATATATATATATATGTATATATACAATAATGGTTTATCGATTTCATTTCGACTCATCTTACCTATATTTCATCTTTGTCTCGTTTACTCTTTACTTTATTGTCCTGTCCGTACTACGTTTACCACGTAGAGCAGATATTATAATTTGATGGAATTCAACAGAAAAATGGCAACAAGTCAGTCTACTCTGGTCAGTCGAATATTAATACAATGGTGAGTAACCTTCGAGATCACCGTTGAATTCAAACTATACATATTTAACGTTTCTGTAAATTAATGGAAATGTACTTAAGGTTTCTGATGAGTTCTCATATGAAGAAGCAAGTTGTGCTTGTGTTTCGACTTCTTGTGACATATGGGACACTCGAATTGCGGCTCGACACCGCACTCGAATCTAATGTGCCTGTTCAAGGAGTGAGGCCTCGTGTAAGCGTTTCCACAACGCGAGCAAGAGTAGCTGCAAGTATCGCGAACATTCGCGTGATTTCCTGCCAACGATGGCTCGTCTAATCCATTCTCCGACATCTTCCCCGACGCAACAACGTCGTTCAGGCAATTTCCAGAACGTTGTATCTTGCTGGAATACTCGTTACTGTCGGAACCTGGCTTCTCGGTCACTTGACTTTCCGCCATCAGACGAAGGTACAAGCTCTGGTATCGATAATACCATTCGATCGCTGCACTTGGTGAGTACTTGCGTTCTAGAAAATAGATAACAGAATCAATATCGTTCTGCGTTGTCTGCTATTCGTTTCGTCGACGATTCTCTTACATCGATAGTCGTTCGAAAGAGATGAAACGTGAATTACGCGAAAGTGGATTTACACTGAAAGCACGAATCGTGGTACGTTCAACCGATCACCGTGAAAACGATTACCCGCGGCTTTAAATCACCAGCTCGATCCTGTCGTTTCCAGTTATCAAGTCTGCGATCAAATTTTCGAAACTCCTGAACGTAAGACGCGTTCCGAGTGCTATTTAGACATGAAGACTCAACGAGACATCGAGATCGCTTACGCCCTTGTATTTCTGTTTCATGTCCAAATATCGTCGAACGCGGCTTATCTTCAAGATTCTGTTACGTTTGCTGACGTTTTGGATGGCGCGTGTTATTAAGCAAATGTAAAACCCGTCTCATAAAATTAGTTACGAATATGAAGTTGATTTTTCTGGCAATTGACACAGACACATATACGAGGTTTAGGTTCACCGCAAACAAGGCTTCGTGTTATGATTAAGTAGCACGTTAAGTTTTTATACAAGCAGCCACACTTTACTTGCAACATTTATAAACTTCACCGAGATTTTCCACCTTTCTCTTTTCTTCCTTCTGATTCGCTTTATTTCACGAAAACGGAGAGCATGGTCGCCGATTCGGATACAACGTTGAACAAGCGATTCGACGACAACAGGCCGATAGGAAAGAGAGGAACAGCAACTTGCAATTTATTGGCATTGTTATACTTGAAATTGATTAAGACGGTATTATCGATGTCATTAAAGAATATAATGACAATTGTAATTCACCATATTTATTCATTCTTATCACGGCTTCCTAGTATTTATACGTTCAGGTATAGCAATTTATCGTTACGTACTTACACGCTATTAAGTAGAAACCGATTATGACTTAGTTCAGTTTTAGTCGACGAGATCTGATCGATCTGTGTTTGTGAAAGAAACCGGCGATAAGAAAAGTAATATTTTTAAAGCGGTACAACGAACGTATTCTAAAGCAGTCTTGTTGCGATTAACATAGTTTCATCGGCTTGAGATACTATCCCCGTCGATATAAAAAGACAATTTGAGAATCGCATCGAGTATTTTCGCAATAGTATATTCTCGAGGAACATTTTTGTTTCGCCGGTTAAAATATCGATATAAAAATATTCTAAAAATCATTCGTGGAACAAAGATCACTAAAGTTTATGCGGTTTAATGGGGCTTCGGTATCTTGTGTCGCCCCTGATAATGTTCGTTTAACTTATACTGGTGATAGAATTTTTTCGGACACAATTTACAAGAAAACTTTTTTTCTTTGTTACCACACTCAACCCTCTGATGCCTTAATAAACTGTCTCTCCACTTGTACCTCTTGCCACAACCGAAACAAATATTCATCAAGTTGCCATCATTGCGCAAATATTTCATTTCATCTTTTTGCGGTAAATTCATGCTGGCCGCGTAAGGTTGAAACCCCGATGGCAAACCGTACGGCAGTTGCAACGAGAAGTAGCCATCTGAAATTCAAGAAACAAATAAACCGTTTAGACAGCATTGCCGAATTGTTACACGAGAGTGAATAATAGTGAAAGAATCTTAGAAGAGTAATTCGAGCACTTTTTCAACCTGTTCAAAGTTCTTACGATCAACCATGTCGATAATACTAGACGCTACGGAATTGTCAAACGATATCGATCGATACGCGCGGTGCAAGCTGAACGACGCGATTCTATAGTTTTTCGTCGATCTTACAATCGGTTCGTTAAAATGCCGCTTGAAAAATTCTGTACTAAACGAAGCGTTGAACAGGAGCAATAATATAAGATAAAACATTGAAACAACTTTATTCAACGAAAGTGAAATGCAACAGATCGTACGTAGGTACAATAATCATCGATCGATCGTTCGAAGAGGGAGCATTCGAATGGCAAATAGGTAGAAAGAACGGAAAGAATTCCAAAAACCAATTCCAATTGCAATTCCAATTTGTAGAGTTCGCGGCTACAATATTACACAGACTGGTGATTTTCTTAAGGGGGTATTCTGGTCTAGAAATTTGAAAAAATCGAAAATCTTTTTCTTATATTTCCAAAGTTTAGACATTCGAGAATGTGCCCTTAAAAGGATTTTTCAAAATTTCAATTGTTTTATGAGTTACAGCCATTTTTCTGACGCAGCATCTGCTTAAACGCGTTTTTCTCGAAACTACTTTTTTCGAGTTGGCGTGCACGATATCTCAAGTTCTAACGAACCGATTCATTTTAAATTTGATCTGAATATTCCTTATATACTCCTCGATCGTCCGGACCACGCTCAGCTCAAAATCTTTAATATTACTATTTTTTAAACGTTCGGAATTGTGAAAAAAACGTGCGAAATAAGAAATTTTTTTTCAAACGGCCGTCATTTTGTGAGAAAATGTTGTATTGACTTTTCCAAGGTTCAGACGATAGCGGCATCCATACTAATTAAGAATCCGTTCGCATTTTTTGTTTCGGACGACCAGAAGGGTTGATATCATGCACGCCACGACACCCCATTTTTTTGGCAGCACCCACTTTGCCAGCTCGTAACTTTTTAAATATTGAGTTTTTTTTTTCAGTGAATTTTTTACGTAATCTCGAAATATCAATAAACAAATGCTAAAAAGAAGGATAGCAAAAATACTTTTTGTTTCGCTTGTACAGAGCTTCAAAAATCGCCCGAAACTCATGCCTCTAGACCAGAATACCCCCTTAAGTCGCTACTCTCTATTTGTGTTCTCGTACAGACACCTATATACTCCCATTGCTTGACTTGAAAAGCGGCAAGTGTACGAACGAATCTAGTCCCTCCGTTACGTAAACCTACATGGCAAGCCATTTATATTTTCGCGTTTACAAATGCCAGTTGGCGTCAACTCCAGAATTTAGTAATTAACGTTTATTCGACGAAACTTCATCCGACGTAGCTTTGCGACGAATTTTTCCAAATAGTTGAGAAGAACATTCGCATCACACGCGTGTAATTTGTCGACAGTCGTTATGGCACACGTTAAATTACTGTGGTTCGCGCGCACATATAGTTGTGCGTGTAACCATGTGTCAGTGGAATAACTTTATCAAGTTCCATGTAACGTGGCAGACACGAAACGAAAACATTATTGACGATATAAAAATGTTTATAGACACGCGCGATATATTTGGCTGCTGGTCAAATCGCTCGATGGAAAAAGATTCGAATGCAAAAAGAGAAACTTAGCACCTGGCGGATTTATAGGTCGTGGTAAGCATCGACGTGATTCCGTAGTTCGTATCGGTACTTGAACTTTTTCTCGCATAGATGACAGGAAAATTTCTTCTCCTTGTTCCCACAGTCGACTCTCTGATGTCTCCTCAAGCTATCCTGCCATTTGTATTTTTTTCCACAATGAAGGCACACGAATCGTGGTCCAGGAGCAGTGACGCACGAGTTGGATTCGTAACGTGGATGCATACCGCTCGCGAGACTCGTCGATCCTCCGATTTCCGAGATGTACGATTTGTTAAGGAAGTACGAAGGTTCCTCGTCTTCTCCGATGTTACGAGCCTTTCTCTTCAGCACCCATAACGCGCTGTAATCTCTCGTATCTTCGATACCTGCGGGAAAAACGTTCAGTGGCAGCGATCACGTTTCATGCGCGATAATTATTGCGAATCATGTAAACTAAAGGCAATGTAATATACTTTCGAATGTTTCCAGTGTTTGTTCTATGTTTAATTGACGCATAAATATAGATACAAATACAAATTGCATGGAAATAAACAAGCGTGAACATTTCCGTTAGGTCGCATAAATTTCGCAGAATGTTAATCGAACAAAGTCGTGAGAAACATTTCTCTTTCTCGTTTTGAGAAAAAAAAGAAAACAAAAAAGGAAATGTATCGATCAAATGCGATTCGACAGTTTCTTTCGATAACTCAAAATTCCATATAAAACGGAGAAAATTCACGTTCTCTCGCGCCATCAGAAACGAACAATCACGAAAAGACAAAGGTTCCGAATAGTCTCAAAGTGAGAAGAAAATTGTCTGCACGCTTTTTTTTTTTATTAAACGGTCGGTTTATCGGTAGCTGTAGACGCGTTGTCTTTGTCGCCGCAAACGAGTCTCTGATGCCTCCTCAACGTGTCCAGTCTTTTGTAACCTTTGCCGCACTGATTGCAATAAAACTTTTGTCGATGTAGCCATTCGACTTCCTCTTGCAGCTTCTCCAACGACGCGTCGCATTTGGCTTGGTGCCGTTTAAGACTGTCCATTCGCGTGTACGCTCTGTCGCAACCGTCGCATCGAAATTGTTGATGAGATTTCACGCTTTTCCGGAGCACGCTCGATTCCATGGAATTCAAGATGGACGAGTCACAGAGCAAATAGTTCATCGCTAACTGTCCGTGAAACGAGATCTCACAAACCTCGGCGTCGTCCTCTTGCTCTTTTTCCGAGTAGCTCTCCGACTTCTCACCTGCAAAGAACACCATTTCTTCGTTATAAATGGGAGATCGCAAGTACCTTGTTGCGCTAGTTTTCCTCAAAAAGGGTAGAAGCATGCATGTGTTTCGTTATAGTCAAATTACCTTCCATTCGCCTTGCCTTTCAGCAAAAGCTTGACATACGTGACTATTCGCTGATTATAACGCGAATATCACTAACTTCGTTAGCGATCGGAAAAACGACTATAAACGAGCGTTCTTTACCGAGAGAGAGAGAGAGAGAGAGAGAGAGATGGGAGAGCAGGAGAGAGAAAGAAAGAGAGAGAGAGAGAAAGAGAGAGAAAGAGAGAGAGAGAGAGAGAATTCATCGAACAGATGAGCGGAGATTAAAGAGTGTCGTTTGAAAAACGTTTTATTCAATTTTGAACATACCAAGAAACATTAGCTTCATGGACGCGCTTAACTTCGCGGTTATTTACTGTGATACATTTACAGCATCCTCGATATACATATACACACGTACATAGAGCATGAAAGTGAAATTCTTTCTGACAAAAACCATATCACAAAGCAAAATATTACAATTATCGTACTGTGATATTACGCTAATTGCTTCGTCATCGATGATTCTAAGAGTATTTGATACCGTGGATTTTCAACCATTTACACCGATAGGATAGAGTTTTACCACTCTATAGAAAATAAACAGCACTGTTGCGGCGCGATGCAAGAGTATTTTTTCTAAATAGATGAAAATCCAGACTATCATAGTCACGTTCTTTAATGTAAGTTGTCTCGTATTTCTTCCTCTTTCTGTGCAATATTATGTAATATTTTCAACAAGAAATACTTGTAAAGGTAGCGCGACTTCATGGTTTCTATAATATAGAATGTATAACAAGGTACATAACACAGTGGCACTTATTTGAAAAGATGAAAACGTTGAATTGGTACAGAGCGTATATGTTGTTTCCTTTTCTCTTCCCCCCTCAATCTTCTTTATAACGAGCTAATCCATAACTGTGGTAACGATTGATAAAGATAAGAAAGATCGTACGCGTAACATGATCAACGTATAAATTTTATATACTTCGCTTCGAGCGAATCACGAAAGTGGGAAACAGCCAGAAGAAAGAAAAACCAAGGTAAAAATTTGTTAAAGTGGAAACTCAGTATTTTTGATGCACGGCGTTCTCCTATGATGTTTGCGATTTTAAAAAGAGAGTCGAATGCGCCGATTTCACGTGAGAGATCAGCGAGAGCGGCTTCGCGAACTTCTTGCCGCAAAAGCGGCAGTACATTCTGTCTCCTTTTACTCTGCAATAATTCTTCTCGTGTCTTCGAAGACTGTCGAGCCTCGAGAAGCTTTTGCCGCATTCCTCGCAGATCACGCTCTTTGCAGCCTTCTTTCGTTCCGCCAAATCGTAACTGCTGGCAACGAACTCGAACAGTGTCTGCGGCTCCTCGTACTCGTTCTCCTGCTTCACGAACCAATCGCTCAAGTCCGCTCGTTTCCCTGCGAAGAACGAACGGTTCGCGTTAGCAAATATAATTACGTGGGTTTTATCGTTAGTCGGTTGATCGTATGAAACACAGGACAGTACATGCATCGGAAAAGATACAAATTTTCACTACTGCTTCGGTGGCAGTAATCACGTGAATATACTAATTTCATCGTGTTTCCGCGATATTGCGGGAAACGATATGGCATAGAATCGATTTCGACCGATGTGAAACACACCTTTCTCTTTTTTGACGTAGGTCGCTTATTCGTCACTTATTCGTCGCTTATTCGTCGCGTTCATGCCTTATCCCACATTCAAAGAACAGCAGACAGAACGTGTTGTTGCGGAGCCAGATGTGTTTATTGATCGAACGTAACAAAATTGAAAAATATGCTATGCCCGCGTCAGGTAGCTTAATTATCTTTATTCGAGATTCGATTAGAGTAAGGCTATAATAAAAGTTTCAAATTTCTACCCACGCAGAACACACTCATAACATTTGATAGCAGTACTTGAACCATTCGTTTGATACATTCGTTTGAGTTTCTCTCTAACCTCCGCGAAGCTCCGGCAAAACGCGTGAAACGCAGAGTTTATTCGTCTTGTTGCTAGTCGATGACAACTGCTTTGTACGAAACGAAGGACGTTCAACGAGCTTTCCTAAAAGCAAATCGTTCGTTGTTTCTAATTAGACATCGATCAAATTCGTCGCAGGGGAAATATAGCTTGATCGAATCGATGACAACGTGTGAAAGCAAAGCTCAAACATAAGCGGAGACAGATTACATTAACATAGAAGATTAGTGGTTATAAAGAAGATCATTCGATAAGGAGCGAAAGCAAACATTGTGCCACCACTTTATAATAAAGCTCTTTTCCATCAGGAGCCCGGAATAATGTCACTGATTTCTTACATGTATACTATATACTAGTATAGCAATACTGCACTGTTAGTTGATGCGGTACAAATAAATTACAATCGTCGATTATACTCTAGTTACAAGAATAAACACATCGAGTAAAGTTACGCAAAAGTGTAAAAAGATAGATGGATTAAGTGAAAAGAGAAAGGAAGTGATATTACTATATTACTGACTACTCAAATATAAAGCCCACTGTCCCTTCGCTTACTAACTTGGCGAAGTAGCGTAGCATATACGTATAGAGTGTTTGATGCGACTAAGAACGCGGAACGTTCGATGAAGATGATGATATTTGCTCTCGACGGGTTAAAAATGCGTAGGATCGTCGACAAGTTAAGGAGCGGTGTGTTTGGTATTGTAGTGATTTGTCAATTCGTATCTCCGGTAAAACTCCCTTCGACATATTCTGCAGTGATGTTTGGGTAATTTCCCGCATTCGAGTCTTTGATGTCTGCGGAGATTAGCCATCCACGAGTATCCTTTGCCACACTCTCCACACATGTAACGTTGCAAGGAGGCATGCCCGCGAGTCAAGCGTGGTTTAATCGTTTCCGGAATCAGTTTGATATCCTTGGATTCAAAAGCAGCAAACTCGTTCATCAGGTTGGAATCGTCTGGAATACGAGAAACATCGATTACTGCGAATTCGTCGTAATCTATCGAGAAGGATAACGTGGGAGAAAGTGGTAAGAGTCTAGAGAAATTGGACACATCTATATTTGCTGATATTTATACGCGCATAATTTACAAGCAATTCAAGTATGAATAATTTTATTGAATCGATGGATTTCACGCAAAATACAGCAAATATATCGCTGTACGAGCGATATACGGAGACGATGTACAATGAAAATGGAAAGAAAAGTAAACTTAAATACAAACTTAAAAGTTACTTCGAACTGAGAGAGAGCATCTGTACAGGTAAACTTTTCTAAATCAAGTCTGAATGATGAGCCAGCAAATGTTCTTTCAGTCTGTCGCGCCTGTAAAACTTTCTCGAGCAAAAATGACACTTGTTTCTCGCTTCCTTGTTGCCACATTGCAGCTGATGTCGACGTAAACTGTACATCCAGGTATACTCTCTGCCGCAAAGCGCACAGGTGAAGAGCTGTTGTGGCTGTAGTTGATGCTGTTGCTGCTGTTGTTGCAGCGGTTGTTTCTTGTTCGGATCGAGCACGGGACACGGATAGTAGTACGCATCGTTGTAGTTCCTTTCTTTCAGCAACGGATCGTCCATGGAACTGCTTCGATAATCGTTCAAAGTGCTCCAGACGCTCTTCGATAGAACACCTGTCGAAGTAACACATTGGTGAACAAGCAGCATTAGATCAAAAGAGGAAGTACCTCGGGACAGAGGAATGGTTTCGCGAAACAGGGTTAGATAAAAGTATGCGGTCAAATTAGGCGAATTTGGACAGATCGAGTAGGTGATCGAAGGAATCGCATTTGATTTGGTGCGATGAAAGGAACACGAGCTACGAGAATCAATATCATTGTCAGTAACAGAAATGCTGGAAAACGGTGCCGTTCCATTATATGTACGTCAATATAATTATGTTTTAATCGTTCAGATTCGTTTATTTGTCGATACATATAAAACGCTATGGTGAGATATAAAGCATTACGATTGAAACATTTGTTTGGTATCCGTTCCGTTGAAACAAAGTATACGGAATGTAATGGACATGATAGTATTTCCGTACATTGTGCATCTTCAGCGTACACCTCGGTTCTTTCTCATACAATTACATCCCGTTACCTTTCCCGTTACGTATCCAAAATGTTATTTACATGGTGGATTAAATAGCAAATCTATTTTGTATAAAGAAAGATCTCATTCAACACGATTTATTTCGAGTGAAAAGAGAACCATCAAACGATTACGAAATTTTCGATCGGAATCGAATTTCAAATGAATCTAATCATAAGATACATGTATGCGTGTATAAAATTCAAACTAACAACTCAAGATCAAAGATTTACACGCCTCCCACGTGATGTAATTCACAGAAGGGAAGGATTGTCGTTCGAAAGAAAAGGATAGAGCTGCAAAGATTAAAGACGAACGCTTTTAGATATTCGTAGAAAAGATTTGTTTAGCGCATTGATCGCAATCGATGCGTCGCGACTACTGTGGGAATCGCGGTCGAGCAGCTACTCCCGTTCTTTGGCGAATACCGGCGAGTCATCGGTTTTCTCCACAATGTGTGGCAGTCTTCTTCGGCATCCGACGATGTGCGAATTCAAGACGAATCTGTGCTTGAATCTTCTATCGCATATCGGGCAAACTTCGCAAGGTACAACGCCGCACTCGAGTCGTTTGTGACGACTCAAAGACGTGGTGGCCTTGTAAGTTTTCCCGCACCTGTTGCAAGCGTACTTCGACCCGCTATCCTTTCCATTTTTTCGTCTTCGATTTCTGTTCGGGTTGTAAGGCATGCCCGGGTAACGTACCCACAATGGTTCGCTATTGTCCTGCGGTTGTTGTATATCCTGTGATAACAGCATTGTCGCCAAAAGCCCTGAAACGAAATGATTTATTCGTTAGATGTCAAGCTTAGGCGTCCTTATCCGTTATAGTTTCGTCCTTAGCGTGATGAGCAAGAAAAAATATTTTTCCTTGATTCGAGAATTAAACGAGCTTTAAGTGTGCCATGTACCTGGGAAGTTGGATTTTTCACCACGGGTGTTTGTGGTCGGTGCAGCTTTGGATGTAAGAAGAACGATCAAATGAGTCGGGGGAAGAAGGACATGATAAAGAAGAGCGGGAATGTCCTTAAAAAAGCAAGCAAAAGAATAAACGTGTTATTTAAAGTTGAGAAGGTAATACGTAAAAGAACATGGTATCTTGCATCCGTAAAAAGTCTTTTTACATAATACTAATTGTAAGCAAGGGAAACGCGATCGTTATGTAGAGGAAAACATGTATTTATTTAACTGTGTAAAAACTATACAACGCCGCAGCTCTGTTGTCGCTTTCGCGTTACGATTCCTTCGTAACGTGTCCATTGGGTCTTCTTGCCTTGCTTCAAAATTTTATCGTCGCTTTGCAGAAGCTAGCTGTCGAATTATAGTTTTCACAGGCTTAAATTTTATGTATTCGCTTCTCCGTGTTTTCTGTTAGTACGACGAATGTAATATACAAGGCAGCGTTTTATATCGTTCCGTAGTATTCCCGCTTTCTTCTACACGAAGCCAAATGATGCGTTAGCTTGAACCTATGAGTGAACTTTTTCCCACAAATTTGACAGCTTTGTCTTGGCTCGACTCCGCATTCGAGCCTTTGATGCCTTCGTAGCGAAGTTTCCAGCTGATAACCCTTTCCACACCTGGTGCACTTGTGAATCACCGGTCGCCTCTTATATCGTAGATTTTCGATGTTCTTCACCGTCAGCCTTGGTACTGGAAAATAGAGAAAAGACGAAACGGCTGTCAGTAAGAGGAGAACGCGTTTCATTCGATATTTATACGCGAAAAAAAAGGAAAGAGGATCGTTACACGTCCTACGAGCGTAGTTATGTAATATATGTTAGGTTCACCGTTTAGTACGTGAATTCTAATATCGTAGAATGGAAACAAAGGCGAACGACAGCAGTGACAAGGAGGGGCACAGCGCAAGAACGAAAAAGAAAATTTGAATAATTTACTTACGAGAAACCGCGTTTTCTGGCGCAAGCCAAAATACTTTGTGCGTATACACGTGCAGCGTATACCTGAAATTTGGCCGAATTTTCCTCTCAGGAAGAGAAGAGAGGTAACACATTCCATTTCTTTCGTTTAATTGTATGATACTTACGAGACACGGGGGAAACGCGCGAGGATTTCGTTTACGAATTTTCGTTTCCTTGCTTCGCTAGTTTCCTTCGATTACCTTACGAATTTAATGAGAAGCAACCTCTTATATACACACAAACTACTCGTGGAACTTCGTTTGCAACGCTTAACATTTATTTCATGAAATAAAATTATCAAGATTTGATAATAAGTAAATTTCGTAACAACACACGTTCACAGTATATTAGAATCGTGTGCTATGGTTGTTACTTCTCTGATTTGTTGCATTCGTATTAATCATCAGTGACTAGCTAGATTCAAACTTGTTTCGTAGGTCATATATTAAGATAATGTATGAGTCTGGCATGTGACTGCCAACGATGTTTGTGCTTGAACTTCCGGCCGCAAATAGGACATTCAAAGGTAGGATCCTTGCCGCACTCAACTCGCAGGTGCTTCTTCAACGAGTCTCGCCAAAGGTATCGCTTGCCGCACTGGAAGCACCACCACAATTTCTTCGCTGCAAAGAAAAATTCAGAAATTACTTGAACGGCCGTGCATAGAAATCTTTCTGGCAGAAACACGCCACGTTTCGCATAAAACAATTAAAAGCTATCGGTAACACAAACTGATGGCTTTCATGTAATCTGTGATCCGTCGGTGACGAAATGTGACGATGAGCGTTTCATTAACAGACAAGGAACAAGATTACAAAAAGATACGAAACTTTTCGGATACGTTCCTGTCTTTCATTCGTTTTAACACAATATGCGAAAAGAGGAGTCGCACTTATAGGTATTATGCGGATTTATTATCGTCGATAGTTACTGCTGCTGCATTATCTTCCGAGAAAACAGAAGAATCGGATAATCGTTGAGGATCGTTCGTTATAAATTAATATGATGCATGGATTTCGCGTGAGATTGCCATCGATGTTTATGCTTGAACTTCCTGCCACAAATTGGACACTTGAAAGTAGGTTCTTTGCCACATTCCACTCGGATATGATTCTTCAAGGAACCGCGCCATTGATAACGTTTGCCACATTGAAAGCAGATCCACCCCATCTGAGAGTGAGCTGCAAAAGAAGAAGCGTAAAGCGGATTGGTTAGTCTTCGATTTTTAAACTTTTGTCAGGAGGTAAATAAGTTTTCGGATTTTACTACTTTCCCCGTTACTTCATCGTTAGTACTAACGAGTAACAATAACGAAACGATTACACCTTAGACAATACAACATTAACACGTTGCTCTTGTACCGTGCTCGAAATTACTCGTCGGATCGTTCGATCGAGCAATTTAATGCAAAACACTTCCTAATCGCTTATCAAACGACGAGGTCTATTCTCAATAACTTTGCGCAGAAATTAGACGTTTCATCGTTAAATTTTTAACGAACCTTTATTCATTTTCTAACAAGTTCGCTTACAATCTGCTGGAAGCCCTCAATTTCCTAAACTTTGTATAGTAGTGGTAAGATTTTCCGATTAATTTGTACAAAATTGATATTTTGAAATATTCCGATGAAAAATATGGAATAGATGATCAAATATCGAAAAAAAGTGAAATAGGTCAGCATCACACATCGTCTATAAAAAAAAAATGAAATAGGTCAGCATCACACATCGTCTATAAAATAAAAATGAAATAGGTCAGCATCACACATCGTCCATAAGAAAGAAATGCGCGGTGAGACGTGAGAATTGGACTTCATTTCCAACGCATTATTAAAATCCTTGACTATGCAAATTCGAGGTAAGGTGCGACTGCAATCTGTGCTTGTACTTGAATCTCCTTCCGCAAAGGACGCAGTTGAATTTCGGTTCCTTTCCGCAAAGGCGCAGATGCGTATACATGGAAGATTTTTTCGAGTAGATCTTGCCGCATACTCTGCACGGATATACAGTTTCCCGAGCG
Source organism: Bombus bifarius (assembly GCF_011952205.1). NCBI lineage: Eukaryota > Metazoa > Arthropoda > Insecta > Hymenoptera > Apidae > Bombus > Bombus bifarius. The sequence goes on along the minus strand of NW_022884412.1, from coordinate 324,000 downwards.
GCCAGCTCACCTGGAACACAAACGATTAGTCGTGCGTGGATGCAGAAGGCAAAGTGTTTCGCGTTCACCGACCAGATCGGGCAATCCACCCCATTACATTGATTGGCTACGATGCATACCTGATTCCACGAGATTACTTAAATTAACCGCAAGTATCGTCGATTCGTTTATTTCGCGGGAGGACACTCGAAATTCAAGCGTTTGCGTTACATTTGCGTAAAGCGGAAAGGAACATTAACCGGTAACAAATTTTCGGGTAAATTTATGGGATAGAGTCGGAAGAAACTTTAGCATAGTGAGCAGGCGACTGTTACAAAAATTTACATCAACATCTATTCTTAGCGAAATATCTTATCTCTGTTTATTGCTCAACTTCCTGTTTCTTTACGTATTGCTCTAGTTTTGGAACCAGCAGCAAATCGCATAGTTTTCGTTAGCATAGTACACGTATAGCACAGTGGTACATCCAGAAAATCTAGCAAAATACGAAATTTTTCGGATGCTATTAAAATATCATTTTCTACTTGTTTCTTTTTTCTCTCAGAGTCTTTTTCTCGTCAGTCTCATTTTCTTCGCGTGCAAATTATCGTGCAAAATGCGTTCGGCACTCAATACGTTGGACAAATCAAATATACGATATTCGATTTTAAAACGCAGCTCGCAGCACAGGCAGATCGACGTAATTGTGGATAGACTTGTGATGCTTCGCGAGATGGTGTTTGTGTTTAAATTTTCTTCCGCAGACTTTGCAAGAGAATCGTGGCTCGATACCGCATTCCATGCGCTTGTGTAAATTCAACGATTCTTTCCATTTGTACGTTTTTCCACAGTTGTTACAGAGATAGCTCGAACGAAACACGAAAATCGGTAAACCTGAAATCACAAAAACATACATTTTTATTAGAACTAAGAATCGACCGCTGTTTGTTCGATCAACACACTTATACACTTTCCATATTTTATGAAAAACTACTCTGTTAACAGCACGTTCAATGCACGTTCAATGAACAATATCTTTTATTATTACATCCAAGGATCGTTTACACATATTTCTATATGTATACCGTATACACATATAATATGACAGAGTGTACCGTTGAAAAATTATCGTGCGACAGATAATGCCGATATCTACTTCGTGATAATTGCGGACGCGATATAGAGCCGATCGACAAGTTTCTATTACTTGAAGATTTTGTATCGTTTCTTTGCTTCCTCATCGGATCACGTTGCCAGTATGGATATGAAAGGAAAAGAAAAGAAAAACGAAGAAACGCGTCGATTTCATTAGTATCTTTTCAACCAAACGAGTTCCGATTGATCACGATGATGACGTCTCTTTAAATGTTCTTTCAGATGGTGCTTATGCTTGAATCTTCTGCTGCAAAAGATACAGCCAAACTGCGGCTCTCTTCCACATTCCAGTCGACGATGTGTATTGAACGAATCCCTCCACCTGTACGACCTGCCGCATTTGACACAGACGTGCTCCTTGAACAATCCTAAAAATTAACACACCGAATTTGTACTACCATTTCGATCAGTCCTTCGAACGACGTGCTTAACTATTTAGAGGGAACAACTGGGTACTTGATATTCTAAAGTGTATTCGCAGATCTTTCTTGATTGCGGGACGACGCTCGAAACGGTATACAGAGTTGTACGCTAGATCTTAGTACATCTGCGAAACGAACGAGACATTTGCCTTTCTCTTTTCTTACAGAGAATCCCTTTTAACCGATTCTTCCCTTTACATTTTACGCCATAGATCGAAACGATATTCGTCGTGACTAATTCGCTACTAATTCGTATTACGCGTTTCTTTAAATTATTTATTGCGACTAAATTTTACATAACGTACATAAATACAATTTCATGTATAAAACATACATATTTAAACGATGGAAACATGGAGCGTAGTACAAGTTTTGTCTAAAAGAGTTACCGCCATTACGCACGATACGTGTTATCGTAATACGAAAAGTTAAACGAGCGTAGCTACGGAACAGCTATGTTTTAACATTTTAACCGACACATTTTCATGTCGAAACTTGACAATGCTATTGCGCGGCACCGTTGCTCGAACCGAGGTAAATATTTTTCCCGTTCGAAATAATCCAATGATGAACGTTGATCAAATGTTTCTTTAACATCCATTTGTGGCGAATTTTCGTGCCGCAAACGGGGCAAGAGTGTTGCGGGTCCTTCCCGCATTCTTCTCTTTCATGTCTAACCAACGATTGCATCCATCTGTATTCCTTGCCGCAATTCGAACAGAAGTGTCTCCCAAGTCTCTTGTAATAGTCTGAACCGCAGTAAGCTGAAAGAACAATGCAGTTTCTGTAATTATGTAGGTTCAGGTATACGCCTATTCGAATAGCTTCTTAGCGTTTTCCTATTACGCTTATCCTTACGCTCCTTTGAACGTAAAATGAAAGAAAAGCATCGCCCTAATGTGAAAATGTATCGAGCGCAATAATTCAAAACACTGAAACTTTCGATGAAATCGCTTTATTAAAATTGCGAGCTGTTTTCAATTAATCGGTCCATCACCATTTTTTGCGTTAAAATAGTTGCTTGCTAAAAGCTCAAATATTATTCAGATGTAATCATTAGCCATCAGATTCCGCGTTGCTCCATTCTTGAAACGTTCGGTCCGTGTTAATTCCAGTTGAGGCTTGGTTTTCTGTCTCGGTGTAAGTAGTTCTTGTTTCATTTGGCAGTCGCTGCGTAGTCTTTTCAATCGATTACTCGTACTACAACGTTTCCACGCTATTGTAACAATCGAAACCCTACTATACGTTTCATTTATTTTAAATCGCATATTCTCAGAGTAATAATCGTTCGAGTCTTATAAAACGGTGATAGGCGGTGTGTTCTCTAAACAGGTGAATCTGTAACGCGTGGACCACTATACGCAATAGAAATATTTATTTACACTGTGAACGTATGAAAATACGTAAACTGACATTAAGATAGATACAGGTATAAACACGATGATTCGCTCTCTCGGTCCGATGTTAATAAATTAGGAGATTCGTTATTAATTTTTGATAATAAACAGTCGAAGGATTCGAGCTGGAATCACATTTTTGTACAATTCTTTACAACATCATAGATTCTATAAACGCGATTTCCAACGAATTCCGCGATTCACAAATTTAAGAACCGAAATTCGGAATTGGGAATTTAGAATTCAGAATCTATAGTCGACTGAAGCAATATTATGGAAAAGTGTTCTTTTTATGTTTATCAGTGAGATGTATCGATGATTTGAAATCGACAATGTCAGTCTTATAAACGTGCAAATCGATACTGTGTATGAACTTACAGTATCGAGATACGCTAACGCAGACGATGAAACGCATTCTAATATCTTACTCTTCTTGTCAAGTTCGGAATGTTTAAAAAAGCTATCGGAAAGACGCGATATAAAAATGTTTTCTTTTCTTTTTTACCGAAAGGGAGAATATTACCGTCCGAAATATTCCGATCGGTTTGCAAAGGGACGCAGGAGCTCGAGATTCTCGACGTTCATGGTTTCGGAAAGGTTTCCCAATTCTAATCATCTCACTCTGCTTTGTGAACGTTATTTTCGTGACGTAACAAGTAATCTCTGCGTTTGAATTTTCTGCCGCAGAGGGTACACTTGTGCCTAGGTAACTTTCCGCAGCCTTCTCGAAGATGTCTGGTCAAGGAGTCCGTCCATGTGTAACGTTTGCCACACTTGTAACAGGTAAACGGAGTGTCGTAGTTGACACGATTGTGGTCCCTCTTCGAGTCTGAAACAGATCAGAAAGAGAACGAGAGATTAACGAGATTAACGGAGTTTCGTTGGCCGTTCAGTATCCTTTATCTCGCGCGCGAGTCGTTTATTTTATCTCACGTTGGAAGTCGTGTCTCGTTGCAAGAAGCAACGGTATTCCAACGATACGTTCGCCACGAAAAAGGTCATGCTTATCATTCGTCGGCAATCTTCGAGGCGCATTAAGGACCGCGTTAAGAAGCAAACCTGAAGGAGGGATCAAGAAGGAAGCGAACAAAAAAAAAAAATATTGTATGTACGTACACTCTTCTTTATTGCTCTTCCAGCTCGTGTTACGTATAGATACTACCTGAAAAATAACTGAATAATTTCGGTAAATGACGCAACATTTGTGCGTGTATTAATAACATTAACAACGTTCAAAGGCTATCGACGTTAACGAAAAAAAAATTAATCGTAGAACGGTTCTTTCGATATTCGATTCGCTTCCTGAAGGATCTTTATCACGGAATTTTCTACCACACACCGAGTACGTTTCTTTCGCTTCCACGCCGTACTCGCAGTTTTTACACTTTCTACTCTTCGATGCTTGCCGCATTTTTCTCCTAAGTGTCGATGATACGAAGTCTTCCGAGAATAGGTTCTACCGCATACGCTGCATCGGTAGAGAGTGTTGTTCGTCATACCGGCATGCCCTACAGCCGCCACCCAGCCTGAAATCGTAGTTTCAGCTGTTAGATACGTCAACGTTTCCCTCGTATTACCATCTACAAACTTACTACCTTCAAACTCTCCTGTATCTCAACTTGGCTTCAAATATATCTGTACATATATCTACGCTTTTAACGTTTCCCTTATTGACCGCGATTTTGATCGTTTTAACATGTTGTTAAACTAAAACAGCGGAAAGATGATACCTTGCCATGTGTTCCGTCGTTTCATCCACTCGAGAAGCAAAGTGAATGTAATCGAAGTTGAAGCAAGAAGCAGTCATCGGCCAATTAACGGCGATCGTTAAAGTTAAAAGCGATTAAAAGTAGTTGGCGATGCATGGAAAATTGTCTTTATTCTGCGGTGCGTGAAGAGTTCAAATAGTCTCGGTTAAACGTCGAATACAGAAAATACTCTACGAGATCAATATACACTGTACACATACATAGAGAGTTACTTTCTTTCGTTATCAGCGAAAACGTGGGAAACGACGAGTAAATATATGTCGGAGATGGAAGGACAGCGGGGAAAACCCCAATACCCTGGTCCAGATTTTTATTATAGCTACACTTAAGCAATAAAAAAAAAAAAAAAAAAAAGAAATAGTTCTAATGTTCCAACCTGGCTTTATGACGATGGGTTCGGGCTCAAGGTGACATAGCGGATCACTAGACGTAGCCACGATCACGGGAGGGACGTGTTCCTGACAGAAGTATGGAATGATTATATGGCTCTCCTTAAAAACAAAGATTTGAGATGTACGTTATTCCTCGCATTACTACTATATCAATCATTCTTTTGCCAGAAAATCTCAAGACTACGGTTTCTTTAATTAGTGAACACTCGGCTCCAAAATCGGAGTAAAATGGAAACGACTCACCCGGATGACTTGATCCATCAGTTGATGCTCCCGCTACGTAGAAATCGATTCGACGCTCGTTATTGAAATTATATTCAGGGCACTGCTTTGTAAAGGATTTTCCTCCATAGTCAGATTGACAGCTGCGCATCGTGCAGCGGAATCGGAGCCCGCGGTTTCAGGGTTAAAACGCGGTGGCGAAAAATGGTTAGGTTCCACACTCGATTTTTGCGCTAGCGACTGAATTAACTCGCTCACGATGGTCGTAAGCTCTTGCAGTGTTATAACCAGCACTGATCACACTTCTAATGTCGGAGTCTGGTTTGAATTTTGGGGGGCGTTCGATGAACCTTTACTTACTTTACTATCGCGAATGTAGCTAATGTTTATTGGTACAAATGTGGACACTACAAGAGGCTATGAGTAATAGCGGCGATAGGAAGGTCGAGATGACGGTGACAATGAATTCAGGTTCGATAACGAATCCACGGTCCACGGGATGACGAGTGCCAACGTAGTACACGATTCGGATAACTTTCTCGATAACTCAATCAGCAATTCGCCCAACGACTAACTAATTAACTAAGTCGTAATCCAAATGAAACTGCCCTTATATATCTGTCTATCCTTCCCTTATATGTCTGCCCTTATAAACTGTCCCCACGTCAATCTTTGTTTTTAAGGAGAGCCATATTATCATTCCATACCTCTGTCAGGTACACGTCCCTCCCATGACTGTGGCTACGTCTAGTGACCCGCTATGTCACCTTGAGCCTGAACCCATCGTCACAAAACCAGGTTGGAACATTAGAACTATTTTTTATTTTTTTTGTATTGCTTAAGTGTAGCTATAGTCAAAGTCTGGACTAGGGTATTGGGGGGTTTTCCAACATTCCAGACGGAAAGTCTCGCTGTCCTTCCATCTCCGACATATATAATAACTTGACGCTACATTCGGATTATAAGGTATCGTTACTCGATTATACTTGAGCTCGGAGAATTCAAAAACGATCGGGTCACATGATGCATCCATGGACTGTCCAGATGTGTCGCTGACAATTCGAACGTTGCTTAAACGCTTTTAGACAATAACGGCACAAGTATTGCGGCATTTTGCCACACTCCTCTCGCAAGTGACGATTCAGCGTGCTTTTGTTCGTGTAGGACCTGTTGCACTTGAAACAGGGGTACGGCTTCTGGAAATCATCCCGAGTAACGTTTCCCGGAAATCTCGGCTGACCTGAAATCAAAATCCAGAGCTGATCAATCACATGTAGAGAGCGTTTCTCGCGATTTAAAAAGAGCTGTAACATCTTCGATGGTAGTTTAATCGATCTCAAATACGTTCCGATCCGATACGAGCCCGTAACCATAGGAAATCTGATGGTATATTTCAAAATCGGTTGCATTCTCTAATGCCGCGAAGAAATTGAAAACAAAGAAACTGAAATGGTCTCCTTCTTCTTTTGTCATCTTCGGTTTCGTGGAAACAGATACGAGAAAGTAAATGATAATAAACGCGATTGCTCTAGAACCACTTGGCAATAAAAAGAAAAAGTCAGCAATTCGTACGACTGTCGATCTTCCGTGAAGATTCTTGCTCTTCCTTGTGTCTTCCATTGGTCTTCCAGTCGGTGAAAACACTCAAGTAGTTCGAACGCAAAAATATCTGAACGGCTACGGACGAATTCGAAAGATCTGAGACATGGTTTACCCTTGCAATTACAGTTTTATTTTCGCGTACTTCGATAATCATAATAAGATTATAATAAACTACAATAACACTTTGAGAAACTAGTTTATATATAACCAAGGCCTCAGCAAGCATCGTTCCCACGATTTTTGTTCATATATTGTACATCAATTATTCAACATATCACAGAACATTTCTCGTAGAATGAAATTTTTTAAATCAATCGAACTTTCTTCAGAGCCGGTCGACAGTGTCGCACATCGTACGGCTGTTGTTTCGTATTTTCCAGGAAATCGAATTTTTTTCATCTCTTCTTCTACTTCCGTCGAAAAAAATAGTATTATTAAAACGAAAGGAAACGCCGCGGGTAAAAAAAAGTATTTCAAACGAAAACGAAAATCTTGCATGTATCAAGCTTAATCTGTTTCTGCTATTTAATTATATGTCGATCATTGATAGAAGGGTAGCGTAGCGAGTTACATAAAGAAACAAGAAATATTGCGTAAAACTATACATGTAAGAAAGAAGGATCGCGTGAAATTCGATTCTCTTCAGGGGAAGTTCGAAGAAACCGACGACGAGGAAGGATAGGTATAAGTTTGGTCGACGATGATCTCTTCATGGGTGCATCGACCTTTTACGATCCTAGCAGGAAAATACGGCCGTGAATCGTCGAATTGTGTCGTTGAAAGTTAGCTTTTTGCTTGAATCCTTTCTCGCAGATACTGCAGATGTACTGAGGCGGTTTACCGCATTCGTCGTGGAGATGACGTTTTAGGCTGCTTTTGTTCTTATACAATCTACCGCACTTGTGGCAAGAAAATGGTTTCGGCAAGAAATCTTGAGCCCGCAGTGACGGATACATGTTCCTTGAGCAACTACCTGTAATTTAGAGGTCAAAAGAGCTTCGATTATTCGAACTAATCTCGTTTGAGCTAAATTAAAAACGCGTTCCTTCAAAATTCTCTTTCGTTCTTTTCATCTCACTTTTCGCTAAATCAACGACGCGCGTCTCGATATATATGCATACATAGAAACGAGTTTACGTGTGTGTTTTCAAACGAATGATTGCAATACTCCAGCATCGAAAAAATGATCGATACGTTTCGAATATTAAAAATGTGCTAGTGCGCCCCAACTGAACTAACGAAACTGAAATGTGAAGGTTGATCTTGATCTTTGATAGTTGCGTATCTTCGGATGATGATCGGATGTGAAATGAGTTATCAGCTATGTGTGCTTGTTCCATTATTTCGGAAGCTTTATTATCCAGAATGTTAAACATGCTTGCGAATAAAATAAAAATTTATCAATTTCCGGAAATTAGACGGAAAAGGTGGAATTTCACCTTCCTCGTTCTCCAAGAACAGAAATATACGTTTCATTTGACTTCGTACGACTTCCATTCGAAGTCTTTCTCTTGTAGATATAATAGATACACAATTTTCCTGCACTCATCACGTATGCGACGGTGCAACGTCGTGGCATCGTCTCGAGTGCAAGATCTTCCGCAGAAGTAGCCAACATGGTCTTCGTTTTGGAGATTACGCTCTTTCAGCAATTGTCAGTCTCTTCTTCACTTTGCGTTCTGTAATAGAGAGAAAAAAAAAGTAAAGTTGTTCCATAACATGATCGATCGCTTTCCACTGCAATGTATCTGATTGATCCGATAAAAATGGTAACAGTGGGATAACTACAGACAATAGAAATCTGCTTCCAAAGTTGATGCAGAAACTATCAAGAAAATGTCTTCTTCAGAAGAGTATATACTCTTGTCGCGATAATACTCTTGTCGATCCGTTGAATAATTATGTCGCAACGGGTATCGTTCTGTTTGCAGGAAACTCGAAACGATTACAATAATTCTTGAAGAAAGAATGGCAATCTTATCTGAGATTTTTTACGAGGGAGCTTTGCAACGAAAATTATCCTATCGTTTCTAGAATCGATTAAATAAAGAACAAATAAAGAATTTCGATGGAAAGGTCGAAATTCAACGAAACATTTACAAAATTATTTCTATGAATTTGTTCAAACGACAATCTTTTCCTGGGCTATGTTGTAGATTGTTGTGGAAAAAAAGTCGGATTGCGATCATAAAATAAAAGACTCTCTTATCCCTGTGAAAATCTCAGACAAATAAGCAACACGAGCAAACTCGAGTCAACGTTGTTGCCGAAAATATTTCATCATTTTTACTCCATTATCGTGAAATCTATTTTGCGATACGCCGACGAGTTCCATATTTATTCGATTAAGCGAGATATGTTTGTTGTGCAAGCGTATCAAACGACAAATTTTACTCGAGTTCTATTTCGTGTTCGTACCGTGCAGGAGAACAACGTATGATCCGTGCGTACGATCTAACCTGAAAAAAAAAAATTGGTAGAAATTAGAAGCATTGTTATGTGACTGTCCGCCAGATTATCCTTTCTAATTTTATCCAGTCTTTGTAAAAATGCATAGACCGTTGCAGCGAGTCGAGTTGAGACAGGGTAAAATTTTATTTCGTAATATTACATAAAACATAAAAACATTGAACTCCTCTATTTGAAGACTAACATAGCGGCTCCGTTCAAAGGAATCACTTGGTGAATGGAATTCAAATGTTTAACCAAATGATGTTTGTGCATGAATCGGTATCCGCAAATTTTACAAGTAAACTGCGGCAATTTCCCGCACTCCACGCGCCTGTGTTTAAACAGAGACTCCTTCCACTTGTACGATTTGCCACAAGTCTCGCAGAAAAATCTCGTTTCGTTAAATTGGCTTGCGATTTCTGTTCCCTGATGCCGTCCCGATCGTTGGCGTCGATGACTTCGTGGTTGCCACATCGACTCTGCAAAACCATGCAAACGGTAATAGAAGCGTTAATCGAATTAAAATATAATTCAATCACTGAAATGATTACGAACATGGATCTGACAAATGAGAGTATTCTTAAAGAATGTTATACACATAGATTATTTGTTCGAAACAAGGATTGGTGCCGACCACCTCAAATGAATCGAACGCAAAAGTGCCGCGGAAAGTTCCGTGAAGAATGTTTGATTTATTTCGTGAAGTAAATAAACGAGGATGCTTTTCATTGGATAAATTACAAAAATAACAGATCCCAGATTTTCCGATTGACGAAACCGAGATCCTAGTCGACGCGAAATCCTAGTAACAGAGAATTAACAATTCGAAAAGTCCGAGTTTCTTAAATCTTTGCGGCGGCAGCTTCTCAAGTGCTGCGTCACGTGATGTCTGTGTTTAAACATTTTCCTGCACTGCGGACACGGTACGTTCGGCATTTTTCCACACTCGTACCGCAGATGTCGATCGAGCGAACTCTTTTGACTGTACACCTTGCCGCAAGTACATACGTGCTTCTTCGCGTTTATGGAAATCGAGGACAGCTCTGGAAAGTGGTCGAACGCAAGCCCCACGCCTTTTACGTGAAACAAGCCCGTGTCATCTGAAATCAGAAATATCGCCTTCCGTTAGTCACTTTCGTATCTCGTACGTATTTACGGTTCAACGTTTGTTTCTCACGAGCTCGGTCGAAACACACTGTGTCTTCTTTCTTCTTTTTCAAGACCTTGGATATACATATGTACATACACGAGGATGTCGGATCTCCTGATTTTATTTGCATTGTCTTTTAACAATTCTTCGATAAATTAATCGTAATTGAACGGATAGAAAACATTCGTATCATAGTCTTGTATGTTTATTAAAACTACAGAGAAACAGTAACGAGCTGCAAGCTGGCGCGCAAAGTTACAAAAAATATAATAGATATTTTTGTACAGTCAACGAAGTCTCATATGGAATAAGAAATAGATAACGACGTTCTCTTTATTGTGTACAATTTGGTGTCTTGACGTGACGTAACCACAAATGAAGTTTATTACTTTTAAAGGTGCACTTTTCACATCGATATTCCTCTCCGCATTCGCTACGTTGATGACACATCATCGAGAACTGGTACTTGAAACGCCTCCCGCAATCACAGATTAGACGACCTGAAAAAAAAAGCGGAACCGTGTCACTAGAGGGAGATAAATAGATTTGAAAATTGGGCGGTTAGACGATGCGATTGCATCGCCAACGAAACACCATATCTGTATTGTTTTTCATTTCCATTTCCACTTTCATTTCCTTTTCCATTCCCATTTTCATTTAGTAGTTAGCTTGAACAAAAAACGAAAAACGTTAATTGGTTTGAGCGGTCGCAAAGAGATAAGACAACGAGATGTTTAGTTTGTCAACGGTTACGCAGACGAAAACAGTACAGACAATGTACGAGAGTCTAATTGTAAGAGACAAATCGTTACTGAATAATTAAATTCTTTATTGTTCGTCGAGTATCCTCGCTAACACAATGGTTATCAGTGATACACTCACAATGGTAATTATATTTTTAAATTCGCAAAAAATCATAAATCATAAAGAATATATCGTATATATGTAACATTTGTATACGCAACATACGATGTTTATTGAAGTCGCCTGAGCGTCGTCATATTATTACGTGTGTATACTTTACACATGTTACGTGGATGAATAATGTTTTCTCCTCCTACTTGTCGCTATCATCCTCAGCAATTCTGAAAGCTCTCCACAAACAGAGAAAAATGTATCGAACGCTTACGTGCTAATTATTATCGTCATCGATCTTCTTAAAAGCAAGAGGTATTCTTTCATTCGGGCTTCGCGTTTAAGCTTTCTATTATCCGTTTCTCGCTGTTCCTCGTTTGTCTCTCGCTTGTCTCTCGGAAAAATCATCGATATTTATTTTACATATTATAACATACGCGCATTACACGTATAACCATAACTTTTTATTTAGACTTTAAACGAATCCTTCTACATGGGTATCGGTTGCGTGTACAGACATGCCCCATATTCCGTATGTGTATCGGACAGTTTGCACACGCGCACGTTAATCACGTTATCATACATATAAAGTATGTAATTTGAAAATAATTTGATAGGCATTTCGCGTACAATCACCCGCCGGCATAAACGGCAACTCGAATATCGCGTAAATAGCCTTGTTTATATTGGCACAAGTGTTGTAACGTCGACAAGGGAAAGGGATGTTTATCAAATTTATCCGATGAGGATAATTACCGTTTACCTAACGGCTCGACGAATATATTCGATGAAACCTCTTCCCTCGCACCGTATTATTCATTTCTTTTGACTCTTCTTTGTACGCCACTCCATCTTTCAAAGAAAAAATCAGAAACGATACCTGATTTACACTATTTGCACTATAAATTGCTTCGCATTTAAACGCGCCGCGTATCTAAATCTATGTTTTACCATGTTAAACGCTTGTAATAAACGTATACCTCTCACTTCCTACGATGTTTATAATCAGTCTTTGCGCTTCTATTACGCTTTTATTCGTATTTATATGCGTGCAAAGATTCCAATGCAAACGGAAGATAGCAAATCATAGTTTTCTAAATCACGTTAGTCATAGACCTCGCTTTAGTCCACCTAATTAAACAGGTTTTCCTACATTTCGCTCTGATCAATCTTGGAAGACGCGCGTTCTATTTCTCTCGAATCGCTGATAAAGTCGTCAACGAGACGTCAACGCGAATTTCTTGTTCGAAACTTCTTCTCATTTGTGTATCATCGAACAACGTTAGCTGTCATTGGGAACGAAGGAATGAAACGCCTAACGATCGGAGTCATTAAAGCAATCTTATACTTTGGCTTAAGTATATAAAACGAAAATAGCACGAGTTTCTGCGAATTCGCAAAGACTAGGACTCGGATTCTATGATTCTTTCCCTTCGAATAGAAAAATGGATATGAAACACGACATCGATAACAATAACGTTCGTATTTTGAGGCACATGAAGTTGGACTCGAACGCGACACGCGGGAGCCTTTTTCAAAAATTACTTTGAATTCTTTATCGCAAAGAAGCTCGTACGAAGAAACTGAAGAAGAGGCTGAGCTCGCCACGAATGTGCTTCGAAGCGTTCAAGATGGTTGAGAACAAGAACGAGAACAAGAACGAGAACAAGAACGAGAACAAGAACGAGAACAAGAACGAGAACGAGCGCGTGGAAGCTGAGAGGTTCGCACAGGTTGTCTCGGAAATCTCGTCGAGTTTTCTCATCGAACGATCGAATAGAAGGAAAGTTCGTGAAACGACATCCGTAAATCAGTTTCGTATCGGACAAAAGATGGATAAATCGAGCGAAGGAATAGCGGAGAAACATGATCGACGACGACTACGTAAAAGAGAGACCCAGAAATAGATCGTCGTCGATGATTTATATCTAGCTTCTATGTTAGCTGTAATCGAACAATTTGTCAAATTCAAGATAGACGTTTCCTAATAGATAGGATCAGGCAAAAAGCTGGAGAATCTCGCCGCGCTACTTCGAACAGGGCAAAGCGCAGAGCAGGAACAACATACGACGGGTAGAGAAGAGGAAATAGAGAAAGTGAAAAGTTTGGCAAAACTTTATGCCAATAGGTACATACAACAAGATAAATACGAGATTCAACGTCTCTATAGAACATTATCCATACGCTTCTTCGCTGAGTTGCGGTTGACCGGTAAACGAATCGTCATCGAATTTCGATTTGACTAGAATCTTACTTGAAATAATTCTTTGTCGAATCTTTGGTCCTTGATCGAGAATCCTCGTCAACGTAAGGTAATAAAAAAAAAAAAAAAAAAAGGAAAGAAAAAACACGGTTAAATTTATTCAGAAAATAACCTTCTCGTTAGTTTATACCAACTATTATAAAATCGACGATAGATCAGCTGTGTGAAAACTGTCGGACGATCACGAACCGTTCCTTTCATGCATTGATCGTGCATCTACGTAATCTTTAATATTATCACAGAGTTCAATGAAAAGTCGAACTCGATGGATCCGTCATTCCGGCCAAGTCGCATGGAAAGACACGTTTCTTTTTTCCATCGTACTACGTACGACTTACGTCCTCGCCATAAAGTTACTATTCAATATGTATAATATATAGTATATGTATATGTATATATGTATAATATATTATGTATATAATAATATTTTTTTGATTTAAATAGATTCTCTATCTTGGATATTATTCTACGTTAGGTAACGGCCTGCTTAGGCCCGATTTTAAACTAGATGATACTAACTCAAACAAAAGAAATCAACGTAAGTTATCGAACGAATTGACCAGATTCGTTCGATCGCTTCGCTGATTCTCAAACTACTTACAATCTCCGATTCAATCGACAAAAATAATATAACTTCGATCTTATGCGACAACAACGAACGTTGTAAAGCTTGCTCTACATCGCCCTTTTGTCGCGTTAAACGAGTAAAAGGGCAACGACGTTACGCGAAGTCACGCTTTCCATTTCACATTGAATTGGTGGATAGTGTGGAAGAATAATCGTTCTTCCCTTAAGGCTCTTAAGGGCACGATTATTTCGTCTCTTTCGGTGAGCCTACATGCACCGTTTGTTTTTGACTAGAATTTCCGAACGTTACTTCAACTAGACTACGCTAAAGAACTAGAATACTACAATACTAGCGGGATATTACTAGCGTCGGAGACATTTCGTTGCATCGAGAATTTCAATCCTTCCGACTAATTGCAAGAATCGAGATGTAACTCGGGAAATCGGTAACGACCGATGAACTCAGTTTCCAACTATGATCATCGAACAAACCCTATCTGTGTATTTCGATTCGACCAATGGACGACGGAATCCTTGTCGCGAAATATCCACTTCTATATCCGCGATAGCTCGTGTAAAAACTCTTGCTTTCCTTATAATTAGTACAAAAATAATTGGGCGATTTAGCAATTTATCGAAGGCTCGAAAAGATTCCGGAAAAGCTTCTTTTTCTCTCGATACTCGTTCAAACTTAATCTCCAACGTCTGACAAAACCACGAAACGAATCACGCGTTTCTTTCCAAATTTTTCTCACATTCTTCTCGAGCCTTCCAAAATATTCAACAATGTTCTTTACGGCTTTTTTTTTCTGTTTTTTTCTTCTTTTTTTCCTCATTTTATATATCGTTAAACGGGATCCAACAACGACTTCATGCCACGATAAAGACGGATCGTTAATTCCTCTATTTAAAACCGTCTTCTCGCTCTAATATGCTCTACCCGATCTACCGAATACGAAGCAAAAACAAAAGAAATTCTTCCGATTTATATGACGGAAATGTATTGTCATTATTGTGTATTACGGCTGTTTCCGGTTGCGTGAATAAGGAACACATGCTTATTACCATTCGGATAGTACACCAAAAGACAACAGTAGTTGCATCGAAACAGGACGTAGTAGTAAAACTACGTCGATGCAAGGGAACGATAAAGAAAAGATTAAAAACGATAGGATACGATACGAGTATCGTACGTATAGAAAGAAAGCATAGACGACTAATTGTTAAAACCGTTCTAAGCGCGTATTTTCCAAAGTATATCTAAAAATAGAGAAAAAAAAAACACGACAAGATTGTGGCCGGTGAAGAAAGAACAGAGCGGTGAAAAATAAAAATACCAAAGATCTAAGATGACAGATAGCCCGAAGATTTTTCGAATTCGAGGTTCCCTCGAGAACCGAAACTCCTCGTTCGCCCTCGCGGATTAGCTTTAGGATTAGATCCGGAGGTTGTAAGAATTTTCCTTCAGGCCCTTTGATTAACGGCTGTGCCGGCAGATTGGGAGGCCACGTGGCGGTGGTTGATATGCGCCTTCAAATTCCTCTCATACTTGGAACTAAAGGCGCAATGGGGGCAATTAAAGGAAGGCGCCATGCCACATTCGTAGAGTAAGTGCCTCTTGAGTATGTAAGCATTTTTGTAGCTCTTGCCACAACGTGAACAATTATGTCGACGATCGATCCCGGACACGGAGACTGTACCGATCGGCCGGTTGTTGTTTCTCCCAGGATGACGAGAGGGGCAATGAAGCCTTGCGCGTCGTTGAGGCGTCAACGGGGCCGGTACCTCGTTCGCGGAGGATCGCGAAACGCGTCTCGTCCCCTCAGAACTCCAACCAAGACTCGCGAAGAAACCTGAAATCAATCGAAACAAACGTTTCGAACGGTCCATTAGTGGCTGCCCTATCGTATAGACTGTCGTCGGTATGTTCGTTG
This sequence comes from Bombus bifarius, assembly GCF_011952205.1. Classification (NCBI taxonomy): domain Eukaryota; kingdom Metazoa; phylum Arthropoda; class Insecta; order Hymenoptera; family Apidae; genus Bombus; species Bombus bifarius. Next base: position 307,842 of record NW_022884412.1, on the reverse strand, counting down.
CACGATTGCTGTTTACAACGGCGAGGGCCATGCGATAAAAAGAAAAACATTCAAGTTTTCAAGCTTAGCAACAACGAGCATGTCAAGGGGAACAGGATCAACGGGGGGAATGATTACGTTCTCGTAGATGTTCTTCTTGCACGGGCTACTCTCTATATACGCATCCTGGTCTTCGATGATACGATACGCTTCCAGGGCAAATTGCGCCAAGGTGTTTCCCGGCAAAGGAAAAAAGGAACAGGATTTTCAGCCGTCTCCGATGAAACTACTCTTCTTTCGTACCTCCAGCATTTCTCTTCTGCTTACTCCGCATTAGCTCCATTCTTTTTGCCCATACCTTGTCCGTGCTTCCGTTCATGTACCGCACATGTTTCGTATACGGATCGTCTATGTTTCCACGTGACCTCTGGTATTCGCTCCAATCCAATTACTGTCCTGAAACACTCAAGCAACGTATCGATTAATAAACACGTGTATGTATATACGGGTTCGTTGGTTTTCGCTGATGTTGACGCCTTCGAGAAACAAGCGACAAGTTGCAGCTTGTCCTTGGGATAATCGTAGTTTCTCGTATGATTTCTTTGTCGGTGGTTCCTTCTTCTCGGAAGATCATCTCCTAGGCGGATGGAACAACCGGCCCGGTCACCTGTGGAAAACGAAAGCAATCAGTATGAGGAAATTACGCGTTTCTCACCATGTTCTGCTCTTCCTGGGTACGTCGAACAGCACGTCACCGCGATATCGAAATCGTTGCCGCCAAACCAACTCACGAACACGTGCGTCATACGTCGTGGTAGCGACGAAATGAGCGAAACATGGAACTCGAAGCATTTGCCTTTCTAGACTTTATTTTGCTCTAAATCGAATACAAGGCTCTCTACAAATTGACAAAAAAAAAAAAAGGAGGGAAACAAGCATTTTGGAATGTTCGACAAATCGAAACGATACGTGTACAAAAAAGAACAAAATGAAAAAAAAGCACAGTGTGTAGAAAATAGGAAATGAACGATCGGCCAGTGAATGGAGTCACGCGATTCGACATAGGCGACGACATAGAGATACGCATCATATCCGTATACATCGTTGGAATCTTGTGGCAAACGGAAGGGCAACGAAGAAGAGTCACGATTTTCCGATCCACCGACCGATTGTTCTATAAATTTCACAAGCAAGCGATTTTTTTCGCATAGTAAAACGAAGCGGGTAAACGGCGATGCGTTACCGGCTTCCGCTTTATCGTGGCTACGTTGCGACGTCCGTTTCCGCTTTTCACGACCGATTTCAATCTCGGTGCAGCGCACGTTCGATTGTTCGTGTGCCGTACACCGTAGGTGTACGTGCGTTTACATGCATGCGGATTTGTCGCGAGAGAACAAGCAAAAAAATTATCTAGAAAGAATATTCGTTATCATCATAGCGTATTCGTTAATAATTATTGCTCTCTAAATAATATTAATATAAAATGGAGACAAAAATGTGTAATAATAAATCATCGTTCGTTGGCAAATACATGGCGACAAAGAAATTACGATTACAAATATGTTTTGCGTTCGAGGCGCTGAGCGGAAGTTATAGTTGCGTTATTTATTTTTACGTGCTCTCTGTTCTTTCTCTTGCATACACGCTCATACATACACTCGTACGTGAATTTGCTCTCTTGCTCTCATTTCCTCCCTGTGCTGTCTCTCTGATATTAACGGTTGCTTTCGCTCGCACGCTCATTTTCTCTCTCTCTCTCTCTCTCTCTCTCTCATTCTCTCTTTCTCTCTTTCTCTCTCTCTCTCTCTCTCTCTCTCTCTCTGTCACTAACCATACAGTCCGGTAGCGGTGCTTGTACTAATTATAAGAATATCGTAGTTGATGTCGAGCGCGAGATTCCCTTGGTGCGGCGCAATGAATTTCATTCGCGGCACTGTATAATACTTTTGTCATAGTTTGGAGAATTGTTTCGATTCGATGTACGTTCATGTGAAAGAGAAACGGTACAGAACCAAGGGATGTCTCGATCTCGATATTTTCCACGCGGCCTCGCTCCACGTGCGGTAAATTCGCTATTATTTATTACAAATAATTGTACTGTGTAATTAAACGCGAACGAACGAAAGAAATGTAAAGGAACGCGAGTATAACCGTTACTAGAACGCTATACTCGTTACTAAAACAAAAACAAATATATAGTGATAAAAAGGAAAAACAAAAGAACAAGGAGAAACGTATAAGAATAAATAGAAACCGAAGTAAAATAAAGACATGGGAATCACATTGCGGTTGTTAGGAATCGAGGAAAAAAGGAACAAATGTGTAACGCGTAAAGGATGGTAGTCACTATGTATGTATATGGATCGACAACGAAGATGAGTACGTCTTAGCGGATACATTGGCAGTATAAAGGCGAGTGATCGAGATTAAATTCTGTTTCCTTCGGCGTAAATAAATAATTTCTAAAAAAATATCACTGGTCTCAAAAGGGTCGGCGAGTGTCACTCGTAAATGGTACATTAACTCGCTGTATTTTTCGACAGATTCGTCCTTCTAACTTTATTTGCATAATTAAAAGCATTTCTCTCAAAAGGAAGTCAATGCTTCTCTACCGACCCACATCTTCAATCACATCTTTAAATATACCTTTTTTTTAGAGATACTATATTTTCTAAAGATACATCTTTTTTTAAAACAGCAAGTTAGGGGATGAATCCATCGAAATTACGCGTCAACTGGTTTCTCTGTGCGTGACACCCGGCCGATAATACCGTAGAAATTCGTTCACAGCTGGATGCGCCCAGCGCCTCTTGATTTCGTTTCTTTTTTTTTCCTCCTTCTTCTATCCTAAAATCTAAGTGTTACATGAAGGCACTTAACACAAGGCTCTCTCGGTTCAAAAGCTATACACACTTCCCTCGGTATTATCATGTCTCGTGACGCTTTTCGTTTGCTTCGCTCTCGTTACGCCATTCCTGCTTTCATTATCGCTCCTTCCATTCTTTCTTTTCCTTTCCTGTTCTTTTCTTTTACACAGTCCTCGAACGTACGTTGCGCAAACATACCAAGAAAACGTATCGACTAATTCCGCTAAGTCGATTAGCGCGCAATCACTCACATCGTTTCTATTCTCACATTTTCTTTTTTTTTTTTCTTTTTTTCTCGTCAATAATCACAAGACCGTGGTCCGCCAAGAAATAATCGTGGCGATTTTCGGAGAAACTTGACAAACGTAACGTGTCTTTTGAAAGATAGGTGTAACGCGAACGAGTACATCGCAGTGCCTGACTGCTGTTCATAAACTTTTACTTATGGTATAGATTCCTTTACAAGTGATCGGTAGCAGGACGTTGTCAATACGATCCTGGTATAAGGATAATCGACAATATCCTTCTTCCTTCACTTTCTACACTAAACGCTTCGTTTCATCCCCTCTTATCTCGCGTTCGCGTTCCACCCCGCTATCTATAATGTAATACATTCACACGTGTAACTGTCTTTCGAGTGGAGAGCCGAATTAAATATTTTCAAGCATTCGATTAGACTCGAAGAACACTGGGTAATTAACGATAAAAGTACGGATCGTCGAGTTGCGAGCAAATTTTTAAACATAAGATAAATATAAAATTTTCTTTTAGACAAAGAGCCCGCGAAACGAATATGCGAGCAATTTTCTGTTATACAGAACACGCAGTCTCGTAATTCGTTTCGTTTGTCTCTTTTTAAACCCGTGTTCTGAGTTTACGCAAGTTTTCGACGTTGCCTGTCCATAAGTATCTTTTATATAATTCTCTTCTCTATCTTCTTAAGATCTAAACGCGTTTCAATTTTGGACGCGATGCGCCAAATAGATGTTTCAACTGTTTCTCGCGGGTTCACAGGCCTTCCCTTTTTACCTATCTTTCCCTGAAATTTTTCATTGCGGAAAATTAACAATTATTTTCTCTCCTCTTTCCTACCATGCACGTCTGTACGATAGAACGCCATACGTTTACCTCGCTAATACCTTTCGTCTCTCTCTCTCTCTCTCTCTCTCTTTCTCTCTCTGCCTCTCTTTCATTGGCATTGTTTCATGTTCGTGCACACCACATTCGTACGCGTCACGCGTAACAAGAGCAACCGATTCGTCGGAGCTAGTACGGCTGAAGAATGTTCACGAATTTAGACAGATATTTCGCCCAAATGGAAACGAATAATAAAGTTTTCGATGGGGCGTCGCCAGATTGAACAGGCAACTTTTTGGCTCTTATTTTCTTTTCTACAAACTTTCTCTCTAACCACTTCGTTTCTCTTTAAAAAGCGAATGCTTTGCAATCGAATCTTATCTCTGAAATTCTGTTGTCCGAGGTATAATAATAGAAATACAATAAGTTATACAAAAAATAAAGCACTATACATCATAAATTTCTGGATAATATGGTTGGTCGCGCTCTTCCTAAATTGCCCTATCCCATATACCTAACTGTATGAATTTTTTCGATCTATGTTTGCCGAAACTGTTCTTCTTCTTACGATTAGTTTATTTTCTCGCAATAAGTGCCGCGAAAAAAAGAAAAGTTTCTGCTCTCGAAACATCATACGAATACCAATTACGCCTAACATATAATAAAAACTATATAACGTAAATATTTTCTTCACTTTTCTTTGTCTTATCTTTTTATTCACCGGTTTATCTTTAATAATATAAATGTCGTATGATCGAGGAATTCCTTCGCATCAAAGCGTTAAGCAATTTCTTAACAGAATTCCTATCGGCAAACAAAATCTTGATAAATTTTGCAACATCGATCGTACGGAATTTCCGTGAAATTTTCGATAATAGACGCGATCCATCGCGAGGTAAATACATATAATCAAAACTCTGTGGAAGAGGCGAACGACGATTACCACTGGTAATTCGAACCATTAAAAACATTCTCTTGTTTTAAATACATTTTAATGCCGAACTATAACATAAAAATATCAAAATATTTTTTTCTTTTAAGCTGGACGTTATTAAATTCCATTCATTCGATACCATATAAAAATACTTCCGATTTCAACAGTTACTAATAAATGGAGCCCATATTTTTTAAACGATCGTACCCCGTCCAAGTACGGTTTTTCTACTCTTCTACGCCTTTCGAAACTTTAACGATTTCAAACTCTCTGGTGGTAAAAGGACCAAATAAAAATTGTTAAAAATTATCAACGTCGCGTTTCATTTCACCGTCCCTTGTATAAATACTATCTCGATATCTCAAATGTCGAAAATCATCGACTTTTACAATAGGATCATATTTTTCAATTGCTTTTGGTTAGAGTGTTCCCAATCCCAAACCGACACCCAAAATAAAGAAAATTCAAGGTATTCTAACTTTGCTTACCTGCGTAATGAAAACTTAATTATAAAAAACAAAAAAGAAAAAATAAGTAAACAATTATAATAAACCCAATTATAATGCGTAAGACACGAGTTAGATAGACCTGATTAAAAGCAGTAATAATTAGCACGAAGGATAACTTGTAAAGAAGCTAATCATTTACTACGACGACTCCCTTGTGTATCCATATGATGTGTTCGTGTATATGTGCGTGTATCTCTCTTTCTCTCTTTCTTCCCTGTGTGACGATGCGTATGTAAGTGTATGTGTATGTATTGTTTACGTACATGAGCACACACAATGCTTCTGTCTATTTATTTCAAAAATTTTATCCCCTCTTTTCTATCTACCCTTCCTTTCCCACTTTTTAATCGCGATATCTTTATATTACTATATATACGTTTTTTTCAGCTTTTTTTTAAATGCTTTGAAACTGACGGCGATCCCGAATTACATGGTTCTCGCGACATTCATTGTTCTTAGGATTGCAAACGTTTCACTTTTGCCCTCTTCATCGTCTTTTCCCATATTACTTTGCTTTTTCGTCAATCACGATCGACGCTTGCAATAGTTGAGCAAAACGATTCCAGGAAATTTCAGCCGTGGAAAATGCCATGCTAATAAACCATTTATAATATTTGCGTTTCCTTCTTGACAATCGCTTGAAAGGCACATGTAAATGAACGGATTTACGTATGCTGTTATCCCAATCATCCCGCTGTCGTTTTTCAGCTTGATCGATCGATTAACTTACGGAAAGTGTTCAGCAAGAGCTTTCGATACGCGCGTTTCACCATCGAGCGAAAAACGAGAAAAGCCGAGTGCAAAACGTTTCGAGAGAGAAGATGAAACAAATGAAATAGGAGCAAGTCCAGGTATACAGGTATATAATCGATAAGAACACACGATAGAGATAATCGAACGCAAGATTCTATGTTTTAGAATCTAGAAAGATTACTAGCGTGGTCGTGTTCAAGCTGACATTGGAAACGAACGAATAAATCGATTATCCGCAAATTTTGTCACGATGATACGAATAAGTACCCCCCCCCTAAAAAAAGGTAGAAAACGTGACGTATACTTGCATATAGACGGATTCGTTTTTAGGTTTTGCAGGGGAAATGGTGAAAAACGGCGCGTATCATCCGCTCAATATTTTGTTCTATGCCCGTTGCTCTTATTCTTCGCGTCAAACGGTCTCTAGCGTTTGTTTCTTTTCATTTCTCTTTTTTTCTTCTTCTTTATCGCGATCGTTAGTACCACTTTTATCCAGATCGAAAATCCTCCACGCGATCTTTACCCTTTCACGCAGACGCACACTCACTCTTTCACTCTTTATTTCCATTCGTCTTGCTCACAGTTTACCAGCTTCTTACCAGAAACTTCGCTCTATTATTTGTTAATATTCGTCCGGCTTGGCCGACCACAGATTCTCGCACGGAGAACGCTAAGGCGTCTCTTCGTTTTTTTTTTTCTTCTTCTGCTTAGATACAAAAAAAAGAAAGTAGTCATTAAATTCTACGATCTACCTAATAGTACGTCTTACATGTCTAATAATCTAGTAATCTCCGTCAATGACGGCGGTCGCGTCGGTTGGCTCGTCGGTATAGAAATTTCCGACCTCTATGATTTCTACCATTTCTCCCGACTGCATATATTCCCGCGAACGTTTGATACCAGCTCCGCTCTCGTTCGTTTCGACCGCCGTCACGCATCAAGGCCTCGCGAGGCAGTAATATTATCGATTAATAATTATTCAGTAACTATGCATCAAGTCGATCCATAAACGTATCTATCGTCTTCTCTTACCGTCTTTTCGTCGTCGTCGCTCCTACTACTTCTACTCAAGCCTACTCTTGTTTCTAATCCTCTTTTCGGATTTTTTTTCGCGACGAAGCGCTCATCTGCTCCCGTTCCTCGAACGTAAGCTCTCTTTCTCTCTCTCTCTTTCTCTCACATACACACTACACACACACACACACATACACACACGCGCACACACTTTCGAAACAATAGCTGTTTGTTCGCTTAGCATACAGTACACGCATTGACGAACGAGTTGTCGATCGATCAAATAGAATATAGGTTGGCGAAGAGAAATGCTATGACTGGTACGATATCGGAAGAAAAAAAATACGGGTTGAAAATAAGGAATGGCTTAGTTATTGCACTCGTACGGAGGAGAGTCGATCCTGGCCTGCTACGTGTCGCTTGATTCGAAAGCGTATAAGGGATTGGCGCGAACGTCTCTCCGTTTGTGTTTAAACCGCGATCGCTGTTGTCGAGACTCGGGATTATTTTCGACGAGGAATCCGTGCGGCTGTTCTGCATCGAACGGACCTCACGGTACGAGGATCGATTCGTGACACGGGGATGCTGTGCGCGAAAGACCGATCGAAAACTCGTTCGAGGAAACCGCGAAGCGAATACGCTCAACGAGAAAAAAATAGAATTAAATCTACCGCTTCGTTCGCGTCAGACGTTGCGCTTACTTACACTGTATGTAATATGAGTTACGAGTATAGTATAGTATAGTAATATAATAAAGTATAGCATAGTATAGTTTAGTTTAGTTTAGCTTGTCTCATAAATATTGTCTACAGTATGGAAAGTCGGGCAGCCGTGGCGCGCGTATTTGGCGTAGGAATACGGGACTCGATGCCAGGTAATCGCCGAGAACACGGGCACGTTTTCTGGTCCGCCCCACCGTTACCGTGTGTGTGTGTGTGGGCCGAGGATAGTCGAACAAACCAACTGCTCGAGGAACATTTGCGACGGTACACTTGTCACGATCAAGCGTTACCCGGGACCGATAACGATAGATGCGAAAAGATACGACCGATCGATGAAGAACGATCGGGAACGTTGCTTACGGTTATTCGTCAAGTGGAAGAACGTTGTAGAAAAGATTGCACGATGGGGGGATAGAAGGTGAACGACGGTTGCGTCGCGACGGGCCCGCGCTCGGCAAACGCGATGCGTCGTTCCATCGAACCGGTTAACGTGCTTCTAGGTTTGTCGGCAGTGCATAACAAAATATCGTACGAAGAAACGCGAATGATCTTAACCTCGAGAATCACTTAATTAAAAAGCAATAATATTATACGCGTTATATAATATAAATATATGTATATACTTAAATGCATCGTATAGGAATCTACTAGGTTCGTGTATCTGGCAGTCTGATGATCACAATGCTATAGGAATACCCCGCTGAACTTAAAATATATGTAACCTTGTGTGTACGTGTATCTGCATATAAGTATACAGGCACGCGGGAAGCGCGCTAACGTCTGTGTGTGTGTGTGTGTGTGTGTGTGTGTGTGTGTGTGTGTGTGTGTGTGTGTGTGTGTCTACGTGCGTATTGCGTACGCGTACATGATTGCACGCATATACGCTTTTAAAGTCCCGTGTATGGAAGGAAGCATTAGTGAGAAGCAAAAGACGCGCGATTCGATCGTATAGAAAAGATCGAATCGGTGCTTAATACTGTACCCTCTGTAGTTTACCACTTCAAAGCGGTAGCGAGGGATGTAATAAAATGGCTGCCTTCGTCGAAAAGGCCGAAAAGATAAACGCGAGTCGGAATGACAGATCCGTGTCTCCTCACATCGTATCGGACAGGTTCTGCTTTGAAGGGTTATCGTGTATGTGTTTTCGATTCGAGCTCGCTGATGCGACGCTCGATACGTATGTCGGATCGTGTAAACTTAGCGCTTAAAAAAGTTTGGTGTACGTGGCGTGTGTCGAATCTAACTTTGACACGAAGCACGAGAACCAGATCGAAGAACGATCCCGCGATACGATGAAGCAATTATTCAGTGAAATTTGGAAAATGCTTTCCCTCGCGATTTTGGTGTCCCTGGTGAGCCACGCGCGCACGGCTTAGCTCGTTTAAAAATATGGAACCAGTGTGACCAGAATGGTTGCTATTGGAAGAGCTCCGGTTTACCGGGCGGTCCTAATCCGACTCGGGGCGGGCTGTTCTCTACCGGGACGATTCTGCTTAATGATTCTCATTCGACTCGGTCCTCCTCTATGTTTGCTCTAAGTCGTTTTGGCTAGCTCCTCTAGAATCCGTCGAACACGTCGTACGAACGTACTTGACGCGTGTCGGGCGATCGATCGTTCGAAAACTCGATCGCTGATCGTGTCGATCGTGTTTCGAAAAAACGCGTCGATCGTGTTTTGAAAAAAACGCGTCGATCGTGTTTTAAGAAAACGCGTGTCGATTCCGGATGGAGGAATAGCGCGACGCGATATCGACAAACATTTCTTGTCGATTGGAGAAACGTATGTAAGTATGTATGTATGTATGTATGTATGTATGTATATCGTAATTGGAGCGAACGCAGTTGTCTCCGAAGACATCGCCCCGAGTGGGAGATTGACGCGGTCTCTCGTTAATGCGCGGTACATCTCGCTACGCGAAAATAATATTATTCAATCGATTAATTAATTAATCAATATACGTAATAATAATTAATAATTAATAATAATAAACCTTAGAAAAACGTTAAAAAAAATAGAATGAAGAATCGAGATAAGGAGGCTAGGCACAGTTTGCCGTTTTCGGAGGCTACCGCGGTTGCCCGCGGATAGCTGAACCAGCCGCGTCGTCTTCGCGTCTCACCGCTCTCGATCGGTTTCGACCGCGATCCTTGCTGAATTAGCCTCGTTCCGTTCTTCTCTCTCTCTCTCTCTCTCTCTCTCCCTCTCTCTCTTTGTCGCCTCTTTCTCTCCACGCGCGCCTCTGTATACGTACGTTCTCGTTGCGATCGTTATTGGAACGTGAACCAAGCGCGAAAGAAGACGGCGATGATCGTTTTTCCTAACATCGTTCTCAACGTTGCCCGCGATGTGTGCCACTCGACCGAATATATAGTCGTTTCTGTAGCCTCTTTCGCGCTCGGACGACGACGTCGACGGTTTCCGTGTTCACCACCCTCGTTAGACGAGCTCCTGCTTGTAAATTTTCTCTTTGTGCATTCGTTCCATATGCCGCGCGATGTGCATCTTTTGCTTCGCTCTGTACACACAGTGAGGACACTGGAATTGAGGCTCTTTGCCACACTCCCACTTCTGATGATTTCTCAGGCTACTCTTCAGCTTGTATACCCTGCCACAGGCCGGGCAATTGAAGCCTTCGGGATTCGAGGAGCTAGAACCAAGCCCTTTGCCCAATCCTCCGCCGGACCGCCACATGATCGAAGGCACGCTCCATCTGTGCCAAGCAGCCGCCCACTTTAGTCCAGTGATGCTCAGGTCTTCGGCTGGAACACAGGATTCACGACTTTATTAGTATGCTGTTCGTACGACCGCACGAGAATCGGACGGTCATTAAATCCTGGAACGCGATCATTCGTTCGTTCGTTCGCTTGTTCATCTTTTTGGAGATACGGGTATCGACCAGTACCGAAGCCCGATCTCTTCGTTCTTTGTTGCGTCGCAAATGCGAACTTACGTGTATCAAGCTTAGACGCTAAGCCAACTTGAATCGACACAACCCGACACGACTCGCGATCGTTCCACGCTAATTTTGTTAGGGTAATAGACGCCTAGGCGCTGCGAAAATCATCTTCAACCTAGAACAGCGATACCACGAGGACACCTTTTCATTTCCCTTTCTTCCTACCTTTCGTTTTTCGATCCTCTTTGCGTTCCCACCCGTGTTCTACTCGCATACTATCGCCATTCCAAGCAGAAGATCGATTTCGCGAGTATCCTGAAAAACGATCGCGTTTTGTTCGATAGCTTCGAGAAGGAATCGTCCGAATCGTCGTGACTAGAGGAAGATCGCGATCGTGTATGTCTGATCCGTGCGATTCGTTCTCGAGCATGATCATCTCCACGCGATCGAAATGCGTAAATTATTATGACAAGGGAGAAGAGAGTAATGCACGTTTGTCGTATCCCTACGTTCGAGCCCCAAGCAGCTAGCTATAAATTTCGCATACGAAGAAGGAGCGGTATTTGTGCGTAACGAAAGAAACAGAACGTACATACAATTTCAACCAAAAAGAGGTATAACGAAGCGAGTGATCCGTGCCTTTCCGAGTCCAATAGTCTGTTCCTTTCGACGCACAAGCGATAAAAGACGTGTTTCTATGTACAAGTTTCGAGAAGAGTTAGTGCACATGCTACTCCCCTAATATCGACAAGAAGAAAAAGAAATCAAAAATTCAAGAGAGAAATGCAATTGCGAGAAACGCGTCTGATTATGACGGGAAGGATCGCAACGATGTGGTGGTCGTACGACGAACTGTGGGCCAAATACAGTCGAAACACGCTTTCGTATTTTTCCCTTTCTTTCTTTCTCTTTCTTCCGCGTTTCTAACGATTTCCGACTCTATTTCCCACAATTGGATACGTCGGTACATCGATGCGATCGTCGCTTTCTACAACAATGTACAAGTATTTCTGTATTTAAAACAGGGTTCAGAGAGATACAAGGAGAACCGGTGAAAAATTGAGATATAGAAACAGCGAGATAGAGAGAGAGAGACAGAGAGAGAGAGAGAAGAGAGAGAGGGGGGACAGAAAAAAAGAGAGGGCAAGAGATAGGAAAATAGAGAGAGAAAGAAAAATGAGCACAATGCGAAAAGGAAAGTAGAGTCTGGCAAACATGGGTGAGAAATACTCCTTTCGCTGGGAAAAAAAAAAAAAAAATTATGGAAGATCAGGTATATATCGCAATGGATCGGAGCGGTAAAATCGTTGATCTGTCAAGCTGAAACAGGTACGAACGGTTAATTGTTGTACGAAAAGAAAAATTTTGTAGCTGCATTCGATCGTGAGAAGTACGGAGGAAAAAAAAAATGTAAAATCAGCGCGTGTAATGACAAGGTAGATGTTTGGAGAACGTTCTGGTACTTTTCGTCTTCTAACACATTTATTTAATCAAACGTACGAAATACGATAGGGCTTGCTTAAAACGTTAATACTAGGTCGCAAGATCATAAAGCAACACTGCGACTCGTGATTGTCGCGCTTAAATATCAGTCTTAACAAAAGTTCGCTTACGAACCCATTTATGTTCCTACCACGTCCATAGAAAATACTCTTACTCGTATTGTTTTTAAGATCTAATATTTAAGACTAATTCTTTTTCGTGTACTTTCTTTCTGCTCGTGAGATTTAGAAACTCGTAGTTATTGTCGTGGTGAGCCATTACGATTACATCTACGCGCATCGATAAGGCACTGGAGATCGAGTACATGATGCGATCGACAAACTATTTCTATGAAAAGCATAAATATCTCGGTTTTACAAAAAAAAAAAAAAAAAAAAAAAAAATAATGAAAAGGGGAAAGAAAAAGAACAGAAAGAGAGGAAAAGAATATCGCAAAACGTATTAAAAATATAAAAATGTTAACCACACATAAATCCGATGTACATATCTCTAATAAATATCAGTCGGTGTCTTAAGCTCGAAATACAAAACTCACGATTACGATTGCTCGATGCACGCTTTTAAGAATAAAGTACGACATTTCTTTTTTTCTTTGCTTCACTTTTCTTTCAAGAGTAAAGCTAATTTTGCTTATTTTAACAACCTGAGACGCATATTTCATTAGTACAACCTTTCTCGCTAAATAAATAAATATATGTAAATAGTACATATATATGCATGAGGATAGTGTAAAAAAAAAGATAAAAAAAGATTCATCGATAAAATTTATCGTTAAAACACAGGTCAAAATGTCGATACTTTTTTGTCTTAATTTCAATTTTCGAGAAGCAAACTAAACTCCACTAAAATCAATTCTTGAATTTTATCGAACACCCCTAGAAGCTGCTTTCGCGATTCGTTTTCGTTTCGTTGCTCGTAATATTTTGGTACAATAAAAAAAAAAAAAAGAAAAAGAAAAGCAAATACGCACAATACGCGAATGTTACCAAGCTTTACGGGAGAAATTTATATTTTAAATCGATAATAATTTTTCCGAAAGCTGGCACCAAGTAGGAGGGAAAAAAGTAAATGGCAGACGTGAGAGATCGATCGCAACGAATTTTGGACAATTATAGCATAGAGCAAAATTCGAATGTTGATCGTTCGAGTTCTCGGCAAATGGAAATCGAAACGTTTGCCCATTTAGTCGATTTCGAGCTTCGGCGAGTAAGCTAGCAAATAGGCCTCCATGTCTCCAATTTTGTCCAGGTGTTGTCGGCGAATATGTCGCAACCAGTGAGCCTTCCGTTTACATCGCTGAGGACAGAACGGACATTGAAACTGAGGTTCCTTGCCGCATTCCCAATGAACGTGCCGCTGTAACGAATCCTTCCTCATGTACGATCTTCCGCATCTACTACAGCCAAATTGTCCTGGTGGCTTCTTGCCAACGTAGTTGTAGGCCTTTGGTATCTTCAACTCGGCGAATGGTAGCCCCTGTTCCTGGATCTTCCATGCTTGAACGGGCAGATCGGCGTTCTCCTCGATAGCTTTGTTCCCGGTCGTGTCATCTGAAATCGGGAAAAGAAAAAAAGAACTTTAGATCTATCCTGTGTTTCGCGCCACGTCTCTGCACCACTGTAACCGAGCACACATTTAGTACAATACATACTGTGTTCGAAGCAACCTGATAATCGCTGCGTTTCGATCGGCTTAGTCTCAACAAGCCAGCTTGTAACCTGGCGAAACGTAGCCTTCCTTGCGTAATATGCGCATATAACGTGCAATGTTCATCGAATACGAGGGAAACTTTTATTCCCTTTGCGTAACTTTACGCGCGTTAGCTTGCGTTGCCACCGATCGAATGCACACAATCGATGTCACGTTGTACCACGTCGGATTATTTTTTAGCAAACGATCGTTCGCAAACAAATAGAATAGGAGAACGTACTTCTCTGGAGAGTCGGTAAACAATCCAATTTTCGATTATCTACGTCTAATGGAGGAATAAATCGCACAACGGACGTACGAATACAGCACGAAACAGACGGAGAAATGACCTTCTTAGGATTAGTTACAATAAATACAACACTACTTTTGTCCACACTTTTTCATCACTCTTCAACTTTACATCGTTTGAAGGGCATGCCAAGCATACGATACAATAGTTTACACGAATTCGATGACGAAGACGAGATCGAAGAGATCGTGGAATTACGTTGCAATTTTCGATACACACACTCTTTCCGCTACTTCCAGACGTTTACTTGTACTTTATATTCGACGATAAAGCAATCTTCTCACTATCATTGGTTTTTAGAACGCAGTTGACTCGTTTCTTCTGACCAGCTTCAGGATGTTGCGTGGCAAGATGTCGAAGAACGTTTCCCTTTTGATGAGACCGATAATCACAAAAGGCGCAACGAAATTTCTTGTCTGTGCCGCACGTGCTTCGATGATTGCAGCAAGATTTCGACGATTTAAAATATTTGAAGCATTTTGGACACTGGTATGGCGTCACTTGGACCACTGCGAGTTTCCAGCGAACCGCGCCACCTGAAAAATCAAATATGGATATACTACTATTCCTCTCTCGGCTCGTATTAGCTACTAGTGATCTACACGATTGACTCGTTCATCAAAACGATATATACTGTACCGCACACGATCGAACCACTGTTCAATGTTTATTCCTGAACGAAGACAATACGTACATATCTATATATTATTTCATTACAAAATATATCCACACCTACACGACGAAGAAAGGAGGAACAAATGATACATCGAGAGAACATGATGAAAACTTAAATTATCAAAGAAAGCATGATTCGTATATATTGTCATTTATTCGAGGCGTACATTGCACTGTTGTAGGAAAGAGCAACTATAACGCTTCAATTTTATCGCCTTTCCTACAATACTTTAAGAGTAACAACAACAACAACAACAACGATATACTGATTCGTAACAAAATTAAATCTGGAACGATTTTGTATCTTGCGTTTTGCAGCATACGTTTCTACAAGCTTTATCCGCACGCAAGTACTATAAGAGAAGAAATCACTGCATAAACTTAACTCACGGGCTTGCAAACTTATATTCGATTCTTTGGTGAGATTAATGGGCATACCCAAGAGCTACATATGTAAATACATACATACATAATCTCATAAGAATAAGGCAGCGCAAATATCTAATAGAAGAAAATGGCCAATTAACGATCAGCGATTCGTCGGAATTTTCTGTTCAAACTGGATGGCATTCGTAATAACCGATTTGTACCGATTACGAAGCACGTGGATATTGTTCCTGCGTGCTTTCTTGCCCTTTTCTTTCTTTCCGCTTCTTTTTCTGTCTCCTGGTCGAATTATTACATACCGTTTCTCAATGATAGATCAAACACGACGATCGATTAAACTGGGATACAACGTGAAACAAAATGTAAGAGCGTTGTTGGCATCTTTCGAAAGGCAGCATATAGAGTTGAAAGTTTGCAAGATTGTTTTGCTAACGTCTGTAAATCCAATGAGAATCTCATAACATTGGAAGAATATTATGCAACCTCTTTTGATGTTCCAGCAATCTGTCTCGTCTGTAAAACTTTTTTGGGCATAGGTCGCAATTATATTTCGGCTCCTCGACGTGCATTTTCCAATGTGCCGTCAAGTTATGCTTATATTTGAACCAACCATGACATATTTTACACTGATATTTCGGTGCTTGTCCACACTCAACTCGTAAATGCCGCTTCAAGCAAGACATTCTCATATAGGAACGATTGCAATTTGTACATTTGTACGTCAACTGTCCACGTGTCATTCGACTGGATTGGAAGATGCTTCGGTTTCTTGAATTGGTTGCTAGTACCGGTTGCTGTACCTCGATCGTATTTTCATTCTTTGGATAAAGTTGCAGCCAATAACCTGAAACGGAAAGGAACGATGTAGATAATGTTCCGGCTGATCGTTGATATCACGAACTTTCGACACAAAATACAGAATAACACCTTCGCCTAGGAAACAACCAAATGAAACTTACACAAGGAAGTTGCGACAGAAACGGTGTTGATTGGAAGTTGTTGGCTGGCGAGTTAGAAATAAAAACAAACAAAATATATAACGTGTCGTGTAAAAAATAAGAAGCACGTTGGAAAATGTAATTTTTATTCATTTTAAGGAAATGATCAAATTCCGCAAATGAATAACCGAAACAGAGCAAATTCTTGCAAATTTCAATGCGTCTTAAAGTTCATATCTATGAAAGAACAAACATAAAATAAGCTCTATCTCATAACACTTATCGCTGATGTCGTTAACGACAATAATATAATACAAACGAAACTTTCCGCTTCCTTGTCAATTATGAATCATGCAAACACATTCATCGTCATATTCTTTCTTCGTCTTTGTTATAGCGTTGAATTGTAACCTTTGATAGAAAGTAATTGCAACCATATATTATTCGATATTCTTCAAATACTAGTAACGATATTCGATGTTCATACAGTTTTGACTAAAATGGAAACCAATAAAACGAACAAAAATCGTAAATGTGAAATCTCGAATTGGCAATTCGAGAGCAGTTAATACGTCTTAAAACGTAAACTCGTGATCGGTGGTAACGAATGAAAGAATAGGCGTGGAAACCGTTAACGGCCGTAACTTCTCTTTTCACGCATCCGGTTCTCCAGTTTCGCCTGTCAAGCCGACCTCTCTTCGCGTTCAAAGTTGCTCGATTTCTTCACGTCCGCCACGTGAACGTTATAGTGTCTCAATAAACTGTGTTTGTGCTTGAATTTCGCGTGGCATATTACACACTCGAACTGAGCCTCCTTTCCGCACTCGAGTCTCTTGTGCCGCTGCAACGATATCACCCTCCTGTACTGTCTGCCGCAGGTGTCGCAAGGATACGTCTCGAAACCGATGGGTAGCCGGTACCAACACGCTGAAAACAGAAATCCTTGGTTAGCCGAATGTCTGTTGGAAAATTATCTTCTCGACAGCGGCAGATTCGGTGCTTCGTCACCGAAATATTTTCTTCCGTCATAGACCGGAGGACGGTTGAATTTTCGTTTCGCTTGCTAATCGTTAACATAAAAAAAACGCTAAAACATGGAGGTATAGGAGAGTAGAATAACACTTACGCTCTTTAGAAAATAACCCGCAACAAAGATTATTTTTTTATTAATAATAATAATAATTAATAATAATAATAATAATAATAATAATAATAATAATAATAATAATAATAATAATGTTAATAATAAAATTAACTGGAGATAATCGTAATAGATATTCGTAATCCGACAGATAAATCTTTCCAAAAAGAGAGTTTAAAGTGCTAAATATCGGAACGAGTATTCGAGAGAGACGACTTGCATTCTTTCCTCGTTAATGCATTGTTCATCTGTAACAGAACTGAAACAAGGAACATCAAAGACACGAGTAACATGCGAGAGGTACCCGTCTCCTTGAAATGTCCAGCGGTTATAAAAGTCGGATACATTGCGGAATTAGTCGCGATTGGTTGGTCGATTGGTCCCCGTATAAAGCACGCCAAACGCAAAGTCATCTCGAACTTAACAACGGAAAGTACAAGGGGAAATTGGGTAGAACGAGTATATCCTAGGTTAATTCGCCAAGCAGGTCGATGCGAGCATCCGTAAATACTGATATCAAAAATACTGGACTTCGTTTAGAAAAGTTCTCCCAACGAATCCTTTTCTTTTTCCCATTCTTTGCAAATGTATGTATACTTCTCCACCTCTGCCACTTTCTACCATACGCATGTACGAATGTTTATATAAAAATTGGGAAAACGTTACTACTTATAAGGCTAGGAATATATACTTGTACGTAGAAGGACAAACGAGTCGATCTCGATAAAACGAAGGAATGTTCAAGTGAGGGAATGTTCGAGTAGTTTACATCTTCCGACGAAAGCGTTTTTTCCGCCTGAATAAAAGTCACAAACCGCGTGGGTAATTCATAGAAAGAATAGCGCAGAGATCGACCCTTTTGTTCGCTTGAGCAAATTTAGTCGATCCTTCCGCTGAATTAAGATTAAGAGGAGCAAGTTTCTCCGCATTGGTAAATTCGTCTAAAAAGTATAATAATTCCTAAAGATTATAATGTCGATTGTCCCGTCTGCGATTTTTCGTAACGTGTTTAATCCTAACGAGTTTACGCAGTATCAAATTGGACGTCCGTTAATGATAACGATTATCGTTATTATATTGTTATTTAAGTATTTCGCTGATACTGAGCGATTACGATTGCTTGTCAAACCAGGCATTCTAAATGCGATTACGATTCACAGAGATTCGTAGCGATCTGAAAAGAAAAAAAAAATATATGGTATGACGTTATGATTCCTACGACTCATCGTCATCTATATCTTTCACTTTGCCACTAGATTTCATTTCGTTTGTTGCACGCGCTATAGTCAAAGTATACATTGCACAAAGGTATCAAAGCTATCGCGTGTCGTATTCGAACGAAGGGCAAAGTTGAAAGATTTGGTACTTTTATTATCGTCTATCGTAAATCTAAGTGTTTTCAGGTAACCGATTTTCCGGAGATAAATGCTCGCGATAAATACACGATCGCTTTACGCCTAAGATTACTTTTATACATATCGAGCGCACACGCGCTTATACATGTACGTGTATACATACATATATCTATATATATATTTTCCTTTTTCAGTTTTGTCAAAGGCACTATCATCGCTTATCCCTATTACATCGAAGTGATATATAATTTCATGTGTACTATCTCTTCAGTTCCATTTACCTTACGTACCTTGTAATGTTTTAACATGAAAGTATTTAACTTAGTATCTAAACACAAAAATGTCTAAAATATATATGAAAGTACAAGAAAATGTACGTACACGACTCTAAGATAACAAATTCCAATAGTGGTAACACGATCGTCAATGTAATTTCGACGTTGATCGGTCGATGAGAGAAAGCGGCTATCCTAATCTTTTACGTGCGAGATAAATGTCGTTTGACAATGTTATTTTCACTTTACGATATCGTAAGAGCCGAAAGTACCACGAGTAGTCGTACCTTTTTAAAATAAATTATTACTTGACATTTCGTAGATAACGTATTAAAGTTTGCGCCGATTGTAGTACGATCTTTGTAAGTACTCGATATACATACAATAAACAAGTTGAAAGGAGATTTAAACGATAAAGTAAACACCAGTTCGACCTTCGTTTGGCAATGGAAAATGCGGGGAAACGAAAAAAAAAAAAAAAGAAAGAAAGAAAGAAGAAAGAAACGAAAGGCACAATCGGTAATTCTAAGAAACGGTTTTTACAGGATAAAAGTAAAAAGAAACTTTAAATAACGATAGATAAATTGAAATTATGTACAGGTATAGAATCAAAATATAATAAATCCTTGTATTGAGGTAACAAACTCGGGATAAAGAAAATCGAACGATTCCTTTTACTATTTACGTCGTCAGCTATTTACAACGCCTGAATGCAATTAACTCTAGATGAGAAACAAAACGAAGGAAAAAAGGGAAATAGTGCAAAATTAACCCGATAAGGTACGAGAAGGAAGATAGGTCGAATCGAAACAAGTGAAGCAGAAAAGTGCACGTGTACGTGTTCCGATTTCTAGGACGATCGTGTAAATCCAACAAAATTCGTAACTTCGATTTAGATTCTAGGCGCTTTCGTCGTAGTCGATTTTTTGATGGTGACGCTTGTAGTGTACCGTCAAATTGCCACGTTGCCTGGCCTTGTAAGGGCATATAGGGCACTGAAAACCCGGCGGCTTGCCTCCGCATTCGACCATTTCATGACGACGCATCGTGCTTTTCCATCTATAACCCTTTCCGCAAAATTGGCACCGAAACTTTCGTTGTTGCTCGTGCGGAACGCCCATATATACAACACTAAGATCACAAGGCTGCGGCAATACCTCGAACGAGTCAGGAAATACCACCTCACGGGTAGACGTACGCGTGCCATCACCATTGTCGTTTCCGCTATCGTAGCTGTTACTGTCCCAAGTGTTGCTGGCGCGTCTGCTCGCCAAAACTACACCGCCTCTCGTCGTGGTTGCAGTGGTTGATGTCGAAGGACGACCTCTCTTACTGGTTTGCTGTTGCTGTGGTTGTTGCTGGTGGTGCTGGTGCTGCTGCTGCTGCTGCTTGCAATCCGATCGTAATAACGACAGCAATGCAACCATTCCTGCAACAGGTCCCGACGCCAAGCGAGACGCGAGATCGTGGTAAAAGGTTATTCGACTAAGTTAAAAGAAAATCAACGAGAAACAAAAACGCAAATTATGACGGACGGTCGTAGGTGACGAGAAGGATAGTGTGGTAAAATGGATATCAAGGATGTCGAGTTTCTTCTCGTTCGATGCACGAATAGTTATGCGGCAAGAGAGATCAGTGAGATTAAACCCGTAACCAACCCAACACATAACGTATCAGCCAATAGCCCCGAGAAATAAGTGCGCCCAGTGGTAAAATTTTGTCGTGTTTACGTGAATAGGCGTGAGGTTTTCGAGGGAGAGAAAAAAGACGGAGAGACAGGTTTGCTCGCCACAACTACGTAGCAAATCTATATAGAATGACGGTGAGCTTACGTTTGCCCGATATTTACTTAATATAGATCGTTAACGTAACGATCGTAACGATCCGCGCTCGATCGTGTCTCTCCATCTCTTCCTCAACCTCGTTCATTGATGAAAAGATGCCAATTTCCAACCCTCCACAATAAAATAATCAAACAGAATGCTTCGCTCATCGTGAAATAATCTGCTTTCGTACATATATATTGGAAACTATATCTGTTAATGTACAATATGAAATATGTACTTTGTTGTAATCAATGAGTTTATACATTGTATACGTATATGTACGTGTATCTCCTTTTGAAACACGTACGAGTATTCTTGGGAGAGAAGACAAAGACAGGCGAATCGTTTTAATTTTGAAATGCAAGCAATCGCTACACATTTACGTAGTCTACGCTTGGAAAGTAACCTTTTTTCGACCACTGGGACGATTCGGTGACGTTACAACCGCTAAGCGACGCTTACACAAAATGTGCTACGCGATTTCCTGAAACAAAAACATGCATCGACAAGTTTAACGGCAGCTGTGATAAATCCGTGTTCAATGAATATATCTCAGAAGGAACGATACTTATCGTTGTTCCAAATGCAAAAATCTTATCGATGCAATTTACCTGTAAAATCAAACGAACGATTAACAATTTCTTTAAACGTTACGGTGTTGTCACACGTGATATAAAACTAATGGCAAGGATAACGAATATACAAAATAAATAATTAGACAGTTGTAAAGAACGCACACGTAATTATCCATGCGCTTTATTCTTATAATATTGGAATTATAAGGGTCGATTATAGTCAGGAAGCGATACGAATATTTTTTATTCGCATCGATCATATAACATTTTTGTACGCGCGAGAATTCTTTTTATCTTCTACCGGAGTATTGGCGCGTTTTTCGTGATACATCCTGGACAGAGAAAATAGACATCACGCGATTCTAACTTATTTATTTACATAGCTGTTGAGCAATTTCCTATGCTTGTGTGCCACGTGAGAGTCCAAATTGAATTTCCGCTTTGAGCTGAAGCGACAGTAGGGACAGTGGAATTGTGGAAGCATGCCGCATTCGAGTTTCAAGTGCCGGTACAGAGAAGAGGCGTTCGAATAGACCTTCTGGCACTTTCCACAAGGGTACTTCCTTCGCGGCTTATTCGTTGTCCTAGTCGAACAGTGTAGCCAGAAATCTGTGAAAAACCATTGCGTCAGCCAGATTATATATCCGCTGTGAAAGAGAGGTGACATTTAGATTTAAAAAAAGAAAAACACTTTCGCGATTTTCGATTTTTTACGAGAGGTGATCGAGTAAATTTGCGAATAACGAGACAGCTAAAACAGAAAAATAAAGATTAGAGATGAAGGTTAAAAGAATGTGAGACGCGTTCAACGCGAAAAAGAATATCAAATGTCACACCTACTACGATAAGCTAAATAAATTGATTGGCTCCAATCCACATAAATAATCAAAAGGAAAGAGATACGAAAGAGCGAGACATCCCCGTGAGAAGTGATCTGAAAAAAGAATGGAAAATCATCTTGACAACTGCCACTACGCGGCACAGCGTACTTGTTGTTCGTCCGTAAAGAGAGCTTAGTATCGATGTAATCGTAACGCAGTAGCCTTTTGTATCAGAATATAATGCAACATTTATTTCTATAAAAAGATATCCGAAGTAACAAGAGAAATGGACACGCAGGAACGGTGCGCGCGGCTGCGTCCATTTAGTTATTTTACAAGTGTCGCAAATATCAACGGGTCTTGGGATACGAGGCGAATCAATTGTTAACATTGTAAAGCATTTTGTAGTGAATCTGTCGGATGAATTCGCCGTTTCCGGATGTTAGGAGAACAGGCCAACATTCCGGGCTCTCTCGCACGTGCCGATGCAAGGACTTCCTCCATTTGTACGATTTCGAGCAGGCCAAACAGGTGTTCCATTCTGAAAAAGAAACGCGTTCGTTTCGTCAGTGATACGCTCGAACAGATTTCACCGCAAAATACGCATGGACGTGCTCTAAAATCTCGCGGCTGGTGCTGAGGTCGATCGTTCCTTTACAGAAACCAAACCAATCGCGCGATTGCGATTACGTTCTATTAGGTGTGTTTCGTGTGCAGAGTGGCTCGATGCAGGCAGAATTAGAGCCAAGAGCCAAGAGATTCGAGCGAGTTCGTTACAAACACCGATCGTTTTTCCGTTATAAACAACGACGTTATCGTGTCCAACGTCGCAATCCTTCGGACGATATGTCAGCCTCTTGCTCGAACGTGTACCGGCAATTTGTATTTGTCCTTAATCGATCGATTCAAAAATTCTCTTTTCGTCTTCGCTCGGCAGCTAATTTCTGCTATTTATTTACAAAGATGTGTGTGCATGCTATCGAGAAAAATTTACATTATATTACAAACGATCTCCCTTTCTCTCTCTCTCTCTCTCTCTCTCTCTCTCTCTCTCTCGTCAAGAAAAAGAGAAAGACGCGCAATGAGAGATATGCACGCGAAAAGGATTACCTCTTACAGAGGAACGATTACCAGCAACGCGAATATCCAATCTGATGACAAAGTTTATCGGTACAATAGTATCGAATTAAACTGGCGACGTTTCTTTGAATCAGCGAAAGTGTCCAGTCGCGTTGCAGTAGCTGCGCGGTTTCACATCTAGCAGTTTCAGTGATCGAATACATTTGTATTTGCCGAACTCGCGCGTCCCATCGCGATCTCATCTCTCGAACAACTTTCCGTTTCAATCGTGTTTTTTGCGCATGTTCCGACGAACTACACACTAGGAATCTGGTCCTTTTCGGACAATAGAGACACTGCGTATGCACCTATAATGTACACGTACCCAAAATTCTTGCACGCGTGTGATCGATTCCCGGTTAGACTTAGATAATCTGCAAGAAAAAAGAAAGAAATCACAAACTTCGGTTAGTCCAAGTCGAAGAACCAGTTAAACGATCGTTTAACGATCGTTTTCGGCAAACGCTCGGAGTAAATACCTGTTACCGTAATCATTATCGACAAATACATCTACGACTGTCCTGCTGTTCATCGATGGGTCAAAGAGAGCATTATCGCGCGCGTATGTGTTGTGTGCGTGCAGCTGTCTAACAACTGACGGCATCTTTGACCGGATCAACCCCATATCGACGAAAAATAACGACCACGATGGCGCCGCGGCAAAGAGGAAAGCGCAGTGTAATTCGGTTGCGTATAATTCGGTTCAGGTCCTACGCACATCTCGATAATTTCACATTAATTGTACTGCACCTCGTCGGCGAGATCAAACGAGAAACGAGTGGTTGTTTCGATGACACTTTATTGACTGCTCTTTACCTCGAAATGTACGTCTGCGCGATACAAGTATTGGGTTGGCAACTAAGTGATTGCGAATTTTGCCAATACCACGTAATAATAAAATCCCCAATCACTTATTTGCCAACACAATATATACGTTAACCCCTTAACCTACGACTTTCGTTCGAGAATTTTGGTCCGAAAAGGTAAACAAGCTATTATACATTATATTATATATTATATTTGGCTCGATCATCGCGTTACGGGCTATGCCTGTAGCTGTAGGTTAAGGGGTTAACTACGTTATACTTTGATCGGAAACGTTTTAATTGAAACGATTGAGTCAAACCGATGTCACGTTTCTTCCTTGTTGTCGGATTTAGTGATTCGATCAACGAACGCGTAACGTTTTTCATATATATATATATATATATGACGTCATATATGCATTACAGTCGCTGTGCTGATCCGACCGAGTAGCGATCATCGCGAATGACGTTCGTTCAGTTCGTTGTAGCTTTGTCGTTGTAGACGAAAGAAGATACGGTATGGAAGAAAAAATATTTATTCTCGAGGGACGATCCAGTCCGTTCGGAGATTAGGTCGCTTCAAATTCTAGCCATACAGCCGTGTTCCTTCTTCAGATGGTTGACCAGATTGAACTTCATAGGCATGATGCTGTGGCAAAAGGGACACGTGTACAAAACTCGGCCGCATTCCTCTCGGACGTGCCGATTTAGAGCCATTCTCGATCTGTACGTTTTCTTGCATTCGCAGCACGTGTGGAAACCTGAAAGGAAGGAAGAGAGATATCTTTGAGTATAACACGTTTCGTTCAATGCCACTTTTCACGAATAAGCTGTCGCTCCACAAAAGCATCAGCAAAGCGTACTACTTCCTTTCTTTCTCCCTTCGCTTTAGCTTCCTCTTTCGTCGAGCCGTTTCGTTTTCGTGCACTTTCTTCTTTCGGTTCGATTCGAACTCTTTTTTGTTAATTTCGACGATATCGTCGAACCAAGTTCTCAACAACAACCAAGTTTTCAACGGTAGGATTCCGATATGTTCTCCTACATCCCACGAATCGACATTCACGATCGACACTCAACGTATACATACATAGATGACACAGCGTATCTAAATATCAACGTTCACATAGATTTCTGCGTTTTTATCATCTTTATATATATATAATTGTAGTTATATATATAGATGTTGCATTTATTAAGGAACATACATATTCTATTCGTTGAACGAGTAATAAATAACGATCGTTACGAATGAATATAGCAGGGTATGCACGCTCCGTCGCACTTTTATTCGTGGAGAAATATTTGCAGATCATCGAAAAGCAAAGTTCGCTCCGACCAACGAGAACTCGGAAGTAAGATCGTTGTTTGGTCAAAAACATTGATCCATCAACATCGTACGGATAAATTATCTCGGAAATCGAACAACCTCGTCATCCGGCGCGGTGTCAATGTAACTTTCGACCCTGAGCCCTCAGGAGACTCGATCGGTGCACTCGTCGCCTTTTAACGCGACAATCTTGCCCGTGTTTTACTTGCAAATGACGAACAAGACTGTTCCTAAGATTCATCACGCAAGGACAGTGAGGACAGCGGTAAGGCTTCTTCCCACACTCCTCTCGCTCGTGGCGCACCAAGCTTTTCTTCCACTTGAACGCCTTGTCGCAGGAACCACAAGGATAGACGATAGCTGAAACACGTAAAACGAATTACTCGTTATTACGGATCCTGGCAGAAATCGTGTCGTCCTTTGCTTCTGTCGTCAAACGATCTCTCCAGTCTCTCTATTCATAATCTATTCCCTTAATATAACCGTCGAGGAAAAAGGGGGGAAAAGAGAGAGAGAGAAAGAGAAAAAGAAAAGAGAAAGGTCGATACAAGGAGAAAAGCTCTCGTCGTCGCATCGGTTGCCTAAAAAATACAGTTTCTCCGATCGTTTACGATACTCTTCTGTTTCTTTATTTTTGGTATTACGAAAATACATGCATTTACGAGTAGCGGGGATTAGGTGTCAAGTTGGCGACGACGGCGTCATTCGTGCGATCCAGTGCTCGACGCGGAGCAACGCAGTTCGAGCCGATGCTTTATCCTTAATTATATAATTTTAATTTTTCTTAAGTCTAAGCGGTGTAAAATCAGTCACGCGTTTGCATAACGAACAGCTGGCGAAAATTACAGTGTGTATTGTGTGTGTGTGTGCTGTGTGTGTGTATGTGTGTTTGGTTGTCCTCGGAACGTGGCTTGTACCGTTTCCGAGAATAAATACGAGACGTATTGGAGGAACGAGTGAAACGATGTAAATATTATATATAACGATCGAAGCAACATTAGATGGAAAATAAGGTTTTCGTATTTGGAACACAGTCGAGACTAGCGATGATGTACAAGAAGAAGATTTAATCCTCTCGATAAAGTTTAGTACGTAAGGTCGATCAACGGGGGGACGATTTCCGTACAACAGGAAACACCACGCAAACTGCGCATTTTTCATCATTTTTCGAAGAAAGAACAAAATGAACGGCGATTACGATCGGCCGACGAACGCATGCAATCTTTGAATCAGGATCAAATGTAAAAACCTGCCAGACGTTCCTAGCATTCCCGATGAGATAGTCCGTGTTCTTCTTCGTTGAAAACGAAGTGCGTGCGCTGATCGAATCGTAACCACGTCCGCTATTTACTTCTTGCCGCCGATCGATTTCGATCGATTAATCGTAGATCGTAAGTTGCAACGCGAAGAAACGATTATAGATGGTTATACGTAGCGTTGTTCGAGAGGTCCGAAGAAAACGAATCGTGGAGATTGAGGTGTTGTTGGTAGTCGGGAAAGCGCGAAAAATGTGGAAAGCACGGAAGACTCGAAAAGCAAATTACGGACGTGACTCTGATACGAATCGGTGATGCGAAGCGAGAACAAACAATAAGAATGAAAGTATGCGCGTTCCGCTATACACCGGTTGTTTCGTCGTCGATTCGAAAACCGTTTCCGCTAGAGGAGCAGGTAGGCACCAGGATGCTTCGACGCGAATTAAGGCAATCGGATACCGCGTAGGGGAGACGCGGATCGGAAAACGCTCGAAGCGGAAGGTTCAGGTGTTCGGTGACGTGACCTTGAAGTGTTGTTCGGCCTGATGGGCGTGTAGAATGAAGGCCTTGAACGCAGCGAATGGACACAAGGGACACTTGAACTGAGGTGGTTCGCACTTGTGCTTCAAATAGTTGCTCCACATCTTGTAGAACTTGCTGCACATTGTGCACGTATAGCCGAGAACCTGGTCGCCCATGTACATCTTCCGGTAGGCTGAAAGCAGAGGGACCAAGTTAGTAATAGCCGAGTTACGGAGACGTACGGAGGAAAGAAAGAGGGCCGGCTTCTTCGATCGAATCGCGTCCCCTATCAAATCTGAAAGATGGTAATCCGCGGTTCGTCACGGTAATGGTGACGGTAACGGGCGTCGTTGCGTCGATCGTCGCGCAAATTATTCTTCGCGAATGACTCGATTCGATCGGCAGAATGAATCTGTGGGCATAGATAGGAAACCGAAGGTTAGAAATCGTCAACATAGAACGCATTTCTGCGGAATCGGTTTATTACAGAAATCAAGTAATCGTGGCTCGAACGCAAGCGTGATTGCAAAATTCGGATAAATCAATCACTGCGAAGCTTAAGTCACTATGTGCAACCAATTATCAAAATCAAGGATTGCTGTTCCTTTCATCTTGTTACTCGATCGTTGTTATCTCGCTCTAGGTCGCCTGTTATCGCCTCGTCGTCACGTACAAACTCGAGACCACCCATCGGAAGCTTCGACTTAATAAAAAAAACCGTTATACGTAGTACTTGTTGCAGAACGAGTAGATGCTTCGTTGCATCTATCGCAGTTATTCGTGCTCGATCTATCCGTAGGGTCGAGAAAAATTGAATAACAATACTTACAAGTTGCTTTCTTACGTATGGAAATATTTTTGTACATAAATATTTACGCGTGCAAAAAGTAAAAAAAGAACTATGTTTGTAAATACTATGATACACAGTGGCTTATCGCAGGTATTCGGGCTGCCTTGAAACATTAGCGGTCTTAACGTGTAATCACGCACAAATCGGACGTCGTTGTCGACGTCTAACATGGAAGAAAATTTATTTCGTGTAATAGGACGAAAAATCCATAACTCGAAGAGATAAACTGTCGGGGTTGGTTACATTCGTGCGGTCGAGGCGATAAGAATTTTCTTAAAAATATCCTTCGTAACGAGCAAGCATCGGGTATGTTGTTCAATTCGTGCATCGATCTTCGTAGACAGGCGAACGAACAAACTATCAATTGCAAACGTTGCTGTGATGTCTCTTTTTGTGATTCTCCATACACCATTTGTGAGGACTTTCATAGGGGCAGGCATCGCACGCCAATTTCGGTTTGGCATTGACGCATTCGAACTTTAGGTGTCTCCAGAGCGACCTGTGAACCGCGTACGCCTTGCCGCACTCCACGCAAACGAAATTTCTCTCTCGAATATCCGAATTGCCAGCTTGACGATGTTGTTGTTGTTGTTGTTGTTGTTGTTGTTGTTGCTGCTGCTGTTGTTGCCAATCGTTCCTTCGAGCGAGTTGGTTTTCTGGCTCGAACGCAAAGATGGTTTTGTAAGGCCATAATAACGCTGAAACAACAACAGCAGATATTGGTTAATGCGATCGATCGATCACGAACCTCGCGAAATGATACGTAAGAATTTCTCATCGAACACACAGATAACACGCATCGTTGACATTCGAGGAATTTCCTTTCTCACTGTTACGTTGACACGACTTCATTCCATACGAAGAAGCCTGAAAATAACCTTCGCCATATACTTGAATTCGATCGCGCATTTTTTAACTCACTATTAAAGGAAACGCGAGAAACAAAACAAACATTGTTGGGATCGATGTACATACGTACATACTACACATACGTAGTTGCTTTTCAGCAAACGCTGATACGTTCAAGGGGACGACCATGTTTATGGTACGCTGGTAAAACCTATAGAATCGTTTATTGTGTCCACGGACGAGTTAACAAAGAACATTTGTTACTTATTTCGATAAACGATGTTATAATATTTATGACGTTGATAAAAATCAATTCACGCGAGAATTTTGTCGATCGCGTTTAACTCGAATTCTTCTTCTCGAACAACGAATACAAATAGCGAACACAAACGGAAACCGTAAAGCGAAAAACGAAGGTTTAACGGCACGCGTTAATTAATAATGCGCGCTTATCATATTATTCGCTCTTGATACGATACGACAACGATCGCGACAGCATAATCGACGGTCTCTATAAACGAAGAAATCAAACGACGATAAACGTTTGCTTCGGGCGTAATACTGATTCCTTACAAAATCATTCTAAAACTCTCTAAAACTATCTAAAACTCTGTGAAACTCTGTGAATCTCTCTGAAACTCTCTATAACATACGAGAGTGTGAGACTATACTGATTTTCGTTATAGTTACAAATACTTTTGCTTATGAATAATATTACGATACGTGTATAGTCACCGATACGACGATGTACATGCAAAGTACATCTTGCGTACGAATCACGTAACCGCCGGAAATTTTTATTTTCTTTCGTGCTACGACATAGTCTATGATTGGTAAATCGACTTTGATAGGCCTTTCGAATTCCACGATGGAAAAAATAAACAAGTAGCCGCGAACGGTCTACGACTATTGCTTCGGTTCGTTCGAGTCACTCGTACGATGGAAAGTCTTCATATGCCTTCTCACGCAGAATGAATAATTGCTACGAAAGTTGCATAGGTCGCAACGAAACTTTAACACGCCGGTATCGTGAACATTTCGCACGTGTCTCTCCATGTTCGCCTTATATGTGCTCTTGTACGGGCAGAAGGAACAAGCGAATTGCGAATTTCTGGGATTCATCTTGCATCCAAATTGCACGTGCCTCCTCAACAAGTTCTTCAAGGGAAAGACCTTCTTGCAGAAACCGCACATGTGCCTCTTGTGATTGTTCAACAGGGACTGTGTCACAGCGGAAATCTTAAACTTATCGAATTCCGGAGGAAGTTGGAGGCCATCGACGGAGCCGTAGTCAGTCACGTAACCTTGTACGTTCCAAACGCCTGAAACAAAGCAAAAGAACAAGGATGAAGCAGAGTTCGTGAATATGCCTCGAGGACGTCGTTGTTCTCTTCGGATCGAGCGAACTCGTACGACGCCGCATCGAAATCTCGTTCAACGAATAAAACGCTCCACGAGCATCCTTCGATCGCCTCTCAAACTCTCAACGAAGTGTCGTACACCGTAATTCCTGCTTGTGATGTAAAGCTTACGCTTAACCAAGGGCCAAGGAATAACCAGAATTCAGCATACGTGCACTAACGTTATGAAAGAGAAGAAGATTGCGGACCGCTGTAACGTTCGTTTAATCTTGCAACGATACTCGCAGCGAAGCTTACAGAGAGAAACACGTTAAAATGTAGGATCGTTGGACGTGCGCATGTTTATTAAATAATTGAAAAATAATATACTTGTTAAATAATTGAAAGAGAAGAGTGAAAAGGAAAGAGTTTCGTATCGATGTACCATTGTTGACGCAGTCATTCCACCTCAATGATCTTACGGTCGTTCGAATTCGAACGTTTCTCAATTCTCAACGTCCGCCTTGGCGAAAAGAAGATCCTTCGGAATTCTTCTGGAAGCGCGCGATCGGTCGGAGAAGCGACGGAAAAGACGACGAACAAAGGTAAAATTACGCTAAGCCGGAAGTCGCGAATGCACGTGTCTCATGTGCCTGAAGAGTATGTCCTTCCTGCTGGTTCTGTAGTCGCACAATTTGCAGCAGAACATCGGTGGTAATCCGCAACCAGTGCTCAAGTGACGCTGAAGGCTTGCCTTCCAGGTGTAACCTTTGCCGCATTTCGGACAGACAAAGACAGGTTTGCCGGACTGGTCCGGCGTCAGCGAGTCGTCCAACTGTTGGCCCGACAAGCCACCCCCTAAAAACCAAAAGCGTTCGGGTTAGAAATGATGCCCCTTCCTCGTTTTCTCATCAAATCCAATCAACATCGAAGTGGTTGCAACGCTTCGAAATGAGAGCGCGCCCGTCTGAAAAAAAAATGCGATACGATCACGTAAGCTTCGATCTATGCACGGCGTCTCACCGATTTCAAATTCACCGAATGGCAGAGAAAAGGAAATGGATGGCGAACGGTGGACGCCGAATACCAGTGAAACGTGACGACAACTAATCGCATTCGCTAAGGGAGGACATCGAGTCCGTACTAACCATTACGTGAAAGTACGAAAATGTTCATAAACGATACGTTTATTACAGATCATGACAGCGTCAACAACAACAACAACAATTTATTCATAAAATTCGTTCGATTTCAAATCACATCGTTTGAATTTTCTCTCACAAATGAGATACACACCGATCTCGAATTCGTAACAAAAAGTAACATGGACATCGTGGAACGCTAATAGATCTCCTGCATTGACTCGCAAGCTGTGTGTTCGCGCAGCACATGGTACTTAAGTAGAGTGGGTATTCTAGCTCTGTGCGTGCAATAAGGGCAAGGATAAAGTGGTTCCATTTGGCAGAAAAAATTCATATGTTTCCGCAAACTCCTCCAGTCGCTGTACTTCTTTGCACACTTCAAACAGAGAAGTTCGTCCTTGCAACGCTTCCAAATATCGAGTGGCAGCTGATCGCAAAAAAACGGACCTTTGGCTGAAACAGCATCGGAAAGTTGCATCAGTGAAGTGACCTTTCGCTTGAAAAGAAAGAAAGGAAAAGAAAAAGAAAACGAGGGTCGTCAGAAGGTATGCGACATCGACATCTTTCGATGTCAGGGACGACACAGATGCGGATTTTCAAATTGTATATTGTAAATAAGTGGAATGAAGAAAGACGCGAATGAAAAAGTACCCGGCAATGATTTCACATAGTTCCTTTCTCTTATTTCCTTCCTTTTCCCTTTCTTTGTACTGCTCGATGATTACAGGAAAAGACGTTTAGAAGCATGTGTTCCGAATTTCTCGTAAAGGAGCGTTACACTTTGATGCGCCAGTGTGAAAGGAAAGCGTCATACGAGATATGTAAACCGTGTATATTTATTATTCTCATGCAACGCCTTATACAACAACAAATTTTTCTTTTTCGGATTGTGTTTGTCGATATCATGGTGTCGAGATAAAGTAAAAGTCGATGCAGACTTGGACCTCATTGGATACATCACTTTAGATACATGAGCGTTTTGCCACTTACTATTACTCGTCTTTAACGTCATTACTGAGAAAAATAATAGCAAACGTGGGACAAACAATTCTCACAGCCCAATCATTACCAAACACGAGTTAACGGAAATAATTAACAATTTTTAGCTGCTTTAATTTAACACAATTTGACAATTACGATACAACCTAGTGTAAACCACCATTTCCTGTTTCAACTTCCAATTCTGCTATATATCGTTATAAAATTCCCTCAATATATATTTCGAATATATACCCTAACTTTTTTTTTGAAGCACAGTCTTAAAAATTTAGTATTAACATAATAATATGATAATATAATAATAATAATAATGATAATAATCGTGTTGTAAGCAATATTCGTAGTAATAGTACCAGTAGCAGTAATTATAGCAATAGTAGAAGTAATAGTGATAATAGTAATAATAACAATAATAATAATAATAATAATAATAATAATAATAAAAGAAATAATCATAGTAAAAAAGAATAAAATAATTCAACACCATCAAAGTGTATCTAATCCAAAGTTACACTTTAGAAAGATACACAATATTCGTCCGTGTATCACTTGACGAACCTAAGTACGTAGAATGAATACATGGCGTTCCCCTAGCTCAAGTGTACGAATACCGAACCGGTAGTTCGATAATCTTTTGAACGAGGCTACATATGACACACTGATAACTATAAGAAAATCAAAATCAATGAAGAGAAGACATCGTGTTCGTGTCAAGTTGTGCTTTCGTACCCGTAAAACATTTCCAAATTACAACGAAGCGTATCACTGTTTTGTACCTTGATACATCATTGATCTAACTATAAAACATTTGTCAAAGAAAAGGTACATAACCATCGCGAACATCGTGATAATAGCATGCTTATGATCTCAAACCTTTAGAAAAAATCTTTTTTTGCGTCTCATTTATATATTATACATGTATATATATATATTTTTTTTTTAATAGTCGATAGTTTATCAAAAGGATGTATACTATTTAAGCCGTGGACAGATACTTATATTCATAAACAACGGACATGCGACGTGTTGAACAGTTTCTACGAAGATTTTCTGAGTTTCTCTCTTTCTTTTATGTACGTACACAGAACAATTTCAAATACTGAAATCACAGCAACGACTACATGTTGTTTTCACTTAAATTCTACTTTATAGACTAAATTACGTAACACAATGAAAAATCGTAATTCGTAAGCGATCTTGAAAACCAGCAAGTTCTTAGAGAACATTCTTCTTGGACAAAAAAAAAAGAAAAAAGAAAAAAAAACAAAAAAAAAAGTTTCTTTCCGATCGAAACGTTTTATGTTTTCTTAGGCGATTTCTTAGGGTTGCCTTGTCGTGAAAATATCACATTCAGGAACCTGATCATCGGTCTGAAAAAATCAGTTGGCAAAATATTCTGTCAGAAAAACGATGATCTACCGACTATTTGATACTCCTAAACGTAATCGATAATTTAATGCTTGTTTCCGAAACGGGTGTCTTCATACTCCCGAATCTTCGGACTTTTTTTGCTTCCGCACGGCACATGTTCATCGGTTGACACTCTTAGGGAAATTAATCATCGTTGTTACTGTCGTGGAAGGTTTTTAAATGTCTGATCAGACTGCAACGTTGTGTGAACATGCTGTGGCAAACGAAACAGCAAAATTTCCTTTTCACGCCGCACGCGTATTGAATGTGACGATCGAGATTCCCTTTGGTGGCGTAGGATCTTTTGCAGCGCGTGCACTTCCATTTGCCCCCGTTATTCCTTCTTTTACCGCAAACTGTTCTACGATGACGATTAAGGGTGAATATGTGAGTGTATCCTTTGCCGCAGTTCGAGCATATGTAAGGTTTGTCCGTTTCTGGTACCCAATGTTGAGAAGCCCGGTATCCAATCTCCTCGAAGATATCCTTCGAATTCAGGCTTAATGGATCGGCGGCATCGTTGTGGACATCGACCGGCGCCGGACACTTTAGATACATTTCGTCACCCAGTACTTCTGACAAAAAAAAAAACAAATAAATTTCACACGTTAAGGCGAGAGGAAACGTGAAAGTTTGAAGGAGAGAAGAAAGTTTATCGAACCGAAGAGTAGTCGACAGTGAGAGAATAATGTACCGAAAGAAAACAAGTTTAAGCATTTTTCGCGATTAGAGAGGTACGTGTCCCGAATACAAAAATTACAGATATGAAAGGTGTTATGGAAAATAAAAGAAGATTAATTAGGGAATGGCGTTTCTTCCTTGACTTTCTTATGCTCATTTTCACCCTCGCTCTTGCTTTCACTCGCGCTCTCACTCCCACTTTCACTGCAACTACGAGAAGGGAAGAAGAGACAAAGAAGAGACCAGTAACGATTTTGCTTATTCTTTTCGCACGTACATTTCAAACAACGGTGAGAAACGGTAACGATCGAATGGTCAATTAAAGATCTTCAAGACGAGATTGATCGGTAATAATTATTGTATACATACTTGTACATCGAAATGAGACGCAGGACGAATATCCTCGATAGGTGTCGGCATCGATTAGGACGAGCAAGAACATATTGTGATCGATTTCTATTTCTTCCGTGTTACATAAAGAAAATAAATTATCGGAGAATATAAACTCGAGGGTATTCTACAAACATAGAAGGCGAACGCTAAATTTGCAAACGGGAACTTTTTCTTTTTAAATTATTGTGTGCGTGTACGTGTGGTTTACACGTGCAATCTTCGAGTGGGAGACGAGCGGTTGTTACGAAAAATGCTTGAAAATTGTCGGAAAATTGTATTATTATATTTATTATCTCTGTTAGACACTTGATGTCACATCAAACTATTATCGACGTTCTAGGAGACAAGTTAAAACGGACTTTGATAATATACCATTAAAAACAAACAACACCGACTACGTTAAATGCGTTCAGCCAAAATCTGTTAAGAGACTCGAACCATCAAACACGGTGCAATTTGCAGGCGTTTATGCGTATTTCGATAATCCTTAGCGCAATATCTTCGAATTCGAGGATGCAGTTCGGTGGCCACTTGTCATGGTTGTCTCTTCGATGATGTAACGTCACCAGGTCGGTCTTTGAGCCAATCTTCGATTGTAATGTTGAGCCAGATTCACGATAATGCCATCTTCTTCGCGTGAATACGGTTTCTTCACTGACGGATTAAGGCATCTTCCGAATGCAGGACGACTTTGCTATCGACGAACAAATTCACTCGCTGCTCACTCTCTCACTCTCATTCTCTCTTTCTCTCTCTCCCTCTCTCTCTCTCTCTTCCTCTGTCTGACTGACTGAAACCGAATGGTTGAACGCGAACAATCGACGGATGGATTAGCTTCGCAAGACCTAGAGGAACATAAAGAGTAAAGTTGTGTTAATCGCGAAACAGAAATATCGGAACAATCAACGTAGCACCATCGGGGACCAGAGTTTCATTGCTAACTTGGAAGAATCGATTCATCGATCCATCGATCCTCCCAAGGACAATGTTTCTCACTCCCTGCTCGTTGATGCCGCTGTCGCGAAAAAATTCTAGCAGTTATAGCAAAAGGATATGGAAGGAAACGGACGTTCTTGGAACGTGGGCAAAGGCAAACACAAGGAACAACCTACGTTCCGAAGGATTCGAATGGAGGTGGATCTTGTGGATACGCGGGATTGTTGCTATGGAAAGGAAGAGACGAGAATTTTCTAAGTGATTTGAACGGCACTCCCGTAAATTGTAAGATTGGCTGCCATTTAAAACTAGAATCGAATGTTGTAGCTGCTCTACAACAGAAAACAATGAATCTTTAGTATTATAGCATGTACAGATTGTTGCGTCGCGAATATTTAGCGGTTCGCGACATTGAAAGTGAACTGCATGATAGCGTGCAAGTACAATTTAGCGATTGAATTTCGACGTGCTCTGTTCGAGGGTTTGAATAATGTAATTTTTAGGTTTCGCCTCCTTGACAACGTCGATCTTATGAATCGCGGTCACGTGTCGTTGCAGGCTCGTCTTCTGAGTGAAACTGTAGCTGCAGTAGTAACAGGGAAACTGCCGTTTTCCTCCGCATTCCCATTTCATGTGCCTCCTCAAGTTGCACAGCATCGTGTATGCTCGACCGCATTGCTGACAGATGAACGGAGACCTCACGAAATCTGTCAAATGCAAAGAAAAATACTACCGTCAGAAAGTTTCATCGAACAGGCGGGCAACCGGACAATTCGTATATCGAGAAGCTATCGATTTTCTGACATGGATGGAAGTTTCTAATCGACCAGTAAACGTGTCACGAGTGCTCCGTCTTCGAGTGAATTCCCAGCCATCGATAGAAGCGGAGCATTTGTTCGTCGATTACTACAACGAAACGTCCAAATTAATTGCCAGTCTCTGTCAAAAGATAGACAGACGGAGAGAAAGGGTGAGGAAAAAGTTTGCCGACCGCGATTCGATCGTTTACATCTGTTCTTCGAAGACCAAGAGAAATCTGTATCGTGAAACTGGCATTAATTTTCGTTGGCGCGTTGTGTCCGTGAAATGTGAACTATACAGAAACCGGGAAACGGTTATTGTAAAACGGTTTTTTAGTTGGGACGCGCGTGCGTTTAAGTTCAAACGAATAGTTACGATTACGGTTTTCACTTTTCCTACGTGTCAAATGAATCAACGACCAAACGAACACGACTGGTGGATAATCGTTTATTTAATTCTACATGGAGAGAGCCACTGAAAACGTTAGGAGAGCGCGAAACGCGTCTTCGAGTGAATCTTCGTGGATCGTGTTTATCGTCTGTTTTATTTGTGCAGCTTGAAAGTAGTTCTTCTTCGGGAAGTGAAACGAGGATCTGCGTTCTTCACTGATGACCGGCAAACGATATCTTCCAATCGATGAAGTATCAGTGACAATGACCTAATTGTGGAGACCTGAAAAAAAGAAAACGTTCGAAATTTTATGAAAACGCTCGAACTTTATTACATGGCCCACAAAGTCCGATGAATTTTGCTTCGAAGCCGAACGAAAGAATGCGGCCTGGCTGTGGTTGCCGAATCACGTGAACGAGTGACGTCGTTGACGAATGTGCACGATACGTGGGAAGCAATGGTAGATAAAGACGAAGCTTCTCGCGAACGTTCGCTTGTTTTCAACCGATTTATTGTTTTTCTTTTGCCGTTTAATCAGACAAACGTTACATGAACTAAGATTCTTGACAAGAATCGCATTGCTTGTATCAAAAAGGTATCTTACTGTGAAAGTAACGGTAACGAACGAAGACGTTGAGAAATATACGGCATTTAACCGTACGCGGATCTCATCCACGTCTTGCGCGGCGGGACAAAGATGTTGTGCGCGTTTAGCATATGTTGTCTTAGCTTTCCATTCTGCGTGTATCTCGCCGGGCATAGGTTACAGGCAAAATGCTTCTGCCCACCGCATTCGAATCTCAAATGTTTCACCAGATTGTGCCTCATTTGATACGACCTGCCGCATTGGTGACAGGTGAACGCTTCCACGTTCCTCAAGCATCCGTTTCTGGATCCCCAAGCGGTGATTTGCGTCTCTGTAAAATAATGAAAAGAAAGCGTCAAGTAGGATCTATCGGGGTGCTTTTGAAGTCCTTGAACTTTAAAAAAAAACAGTCAACGTAAGGTGCCCTCTCTCTCTCTCTCTCTCTCTACAAAGTAGCTAGCAGTCTCCTGTCTCTCGGTCGCTGCTCTCGCCAGAAACGGCTCTCTTACTTGGACGATTAAAGAAAATCAAGCTGTCTCGTGCGCAACGTTTATTTTAATATCGTTCGTATAATAAGGACCTTACAGTATATCTGTCTTTGGTTGTTTACCTCGTCTTATCGTTATAATTTTGTATATATACCCCCGCGGACATTCGTTGAAACCTCTAGAAACGACGAATAGACGTGCAAAGAATCGCGTTAGTTATATTATTCGACAATGATCGATTCGCGCCTATTCGATTCCATTTCTATCACTGAGCAAATATTCGTTTAGGAACGGAAAACTTTGGCGGAAGATAGATGTTGTGTCTTTGCAAAAGGTGTCGACGCAGCCCGATATTCTGCGTGTACCTCGCCGGACAAACGTGACACGTGAAGTTTCTCTGTCCGCCGCATTCGAATTTCATGTGTGTGGTTAAATTTCTCTTCATCTTATACGTTCTTCCGCATCGTGGACAATTGACAGGCGCCTCTGCCGCGTTTACGGACCTCGTGCGTGTGACGTTACTCTGGAACACGAGTCTCCGTCTGAATCCTAGAAATAAACGGGAGATCCTATTAGAGAGAAATAATCGATATTTCGCGGAGTACACAATTTACGTGGATTGGACACCAAAACAGAAGAATGATTTCACTGTCACATTTAGAAACTCCCTTCGAAGAAAGGCTCTCGTGTTATCGTAAGGAAAAATCGGTGTACACCGATCGAGAAATGTCGATTGGACGGCAGCAGTTCGATAAACATAAATAAAAGAAACTGGTTTTCGTTGAATGTAGAGGAACGCATCGACTCAGAAATCGTACACGTTTATTCCATTCGTATAATTACACTTCATCTTTGGACGCGTTGCACACCTTTTAACGAAGCTACGGCTTAATCAACAACGAATCGGTTCTCGTGAGAGGATCGTGTATGCTTCTAGTACATTTTACTTATACAGGCCCTAATCGGAAAACAGGCGATTCAACGGCGCAGGTGAACTTGCGGAATTAATCGAAATTGCTACGTTTTTCGTACCGCGAATTTGAATTTGTAATTTTAATGTTAAATAAGAAAACTGATGGATACCAAGCGTTTCGCTATATTTCTTTGATAGCTGGTCACCTATTTGAAAAGCAGAGTTTTTCGTACGAGCGTTCATCTATCGACAAAAGAAAAGGAAACGAGGTTGGACGACGACGTTCAATGCTTCGTTCTAACGTGTCGTTCGAGGTTGGCCTTTTGAGAAAATCTATTCTTGCAAATGGGACAACTAAACTTGGGTTCGACACCGCACTCGTAGTTTTGATGCCTCCAGAGCGACGTGAACAACTTGTAGCTACGATTGCAGTTGGGGCAAGTGTGCTTTTTCTTCCTTCTTCTCTCCTGTTCGTTCAATCTCTCCCTAACGATCTTTTCGCTCATTGCCGTTCGTTTGTTACACTCGAAGGTTCTGTGACGTTTCAACGAGGCCATCAACGCAAACTTTCGATTGCAATCGGTGCACAGGTATTTCCTCGGGCCATATCGGCGCATCTTGTCTTGATCGCCCTTAAATGTCATGGACCGCAGGTGCCTGGTGTACAGGGCGGTATTAACCGGTGTCAATGTCGGCAACGCCAGTACCGTCCAATTGGAGGAGCTGTATTTCTGTGTGTCTGGAAACGAAAAAACGAAATAAAAGACTTTTAGCATTCTCGTTGATACGCATAAGCGGAGAGCGGCGTGCGATCGTAGATCCGCACACGTTTTATCGTTATCGATCT
Organism: Bombus bifarius; assembly: GCF_011952205.1. NCBI lineage: Eukaryota > Metazoa > Arthropoda > Insecta > Hymenoptera > Apidae > Bombus > Bombus bifarius. The sequence continues at coordinate 267,940 of NW_022884412.1, read as the reverse complement.
GAGATCTCAGATCGGCAAATACAATTTCCTAGTATATGTCGTAGTATATGTTGCTCCGTTCAAAAGACAGAAACTTCTGCAAATGTAAAATACAGAGGATCTTTATTTACAGGATATCGTGCAATGTGGTGTCTACAATGATGTAAATAAACGATAAATTTCACACGTATTTAAAATACGGTTGAACGCGAAGGAAAATTTGGCCGCGCGCTACACAAACGATCTTATAAATTTTGTGGAAACTCGTGATAGGAGGCGAACATGGTTCCCTGAATGTGCACGTTACCCTCGACATCGGCAAGGGCGTCCACCTGTTGCAATCTATAACGAGGATTCTGATCGAGAAAATGCTGATGTCTGGCCAGTATGTGCTTCATCAGGCTATCCTTGTATCGTGTTCTATGTGGGCAGAAAGCGCATTTGAACTTTGGGTCGATGCCGCATTCGAAATCGTGATGCCTCTTCAGATGATGCTTATGCTTGTACGTTTTGCCGCAGGTGGCACAGGTATGCTTGAATACCGAAATCGCAGGATACTGGGACTCCACTGAAACAGACACGAAATTTCATCGATTAGTCGAAATCGATGGTTCCCGAGCGAAACAGTTGGCCAACTTAAGTCGTCGGACGATCTGAAACGGCTTGTTGCTCGAACGATCCGACAAACAAGAAAACAAGGAACGTGAATAGGAGATAGCGTCTCTCGGAGGGGATGATTAACGCACCAAACACAGACAACAATCGTTTTGGTATAGAACGTGACAGATTTTTATTTGATTCGTGCCACTTTTTCTCTCGACGGTCGACGACGAAAGTCACGCAAAGCTGGTCCAGCTAAACGGAAAACCTTGCGACGTTCGGTAGCGTGAAAATTCGTATCCTCGTCATTTGTTCCTCGTTCCTCCGTTTATTTATTCTTTCCTCTTTCTCCATCTCGTTTTATTAATTCACGCTCAACATCGAGAAGCATACGAATCGAGAACGGACCGATCGCTTTCGGACATTATCGAATGTATTATACACATATATGTTTGTATTTGTGTGCGTGCGTGACTGCTTGTCTCGTGTGTCTGCATGTATATAAGAAAGAACAGATACGCCAGCATTTTCGTTTCTAACGAAATTATCAGCGAATTATGCAGCGCTGTTTACGCGATGTTCCATTCGTACGTTTGATCGATCGACGGGTAATCGCGAAATCGCTGCTAGTCGTTGTTCAGGGATTTCTCTGCTGCCTGATATTCGCTGTTCGCGGCGTAAACCCAGACCTGGCGTGCTTCATCATGTGCACCTGTAGATACGACCTGTAGGTAGCTCGATAGGGACAGAAGGTGCATTGATGCATTGGTTGTTTACCGCATTCGTTTATCACGTGTCTGCGCAGGTTCTTCATTTGGTGATAACGGCGATCGCAATTGTCGCAGGCGAATCGCCCTTGTCCGCGCGACCTCCTTCGATCCTTGGGCAATCGACTCACGTAGAACCTCATTTTCGCGTAATCTGCAACCAGGAAGAAATCATTCGGTTAAAATTCCAAGTTACAGATCGCGATCGTCGTTCCTTCGATCGTCGTTGAACGGATTATTTGCGCGAATGGAACGAACGTCCTTTCATCGATCAACGCGAGTATGACGTACGTACGTTACATATGCCTCTAAGCGTACGCACTAGCTGTACTTACGAGCAAAACGAAAAGGAGACTAGGGGCTAAGGAAAAGAATTAAACGTTGTAATTTGTCCGAAATGTAAGAGAAACGGGATACGTTTTCGTTACATGCAGATGGTATCGAACACGATTGGACGAATCGTCGTAGTTTTGTATCGCAGATCCTTGACAACAAAAAAAAAAGAAAAAAAGGAGGACGAGAACGTGCTGCCACGTCGACAGCCTCGAAATCAATTTTTCGAGTGTCGAGCGGCGAGCATCGAGCAACGTTGCGACGATGCATCCCCGAATCGATCCATAACAACTGCGAATAGCCATCAGGTTAAGTATGTCAGGCGAAGTATATTTTCGAAAAATTCAAATTACATTTCACCTACGACCGTGGCGGCGAATGATACAACGATCGCTATTGTCGGAGCCGATATTTGTACGGTAAACTTGATATTTGTATTTGTATGGGTTACACTTTTCTAGGTCTTTTCTAACGCGACCATCGCATCGTTCGATCACGAGTAGAGGAGACTCGAACGAATACGCATCATATGCTTCGATATACTGCTCCTATACTTGCTGCGACGTTGTCGGTATAGGCATTTGTATCTTCTGATTTTCACAGGTTTCCACGCTCGGTCATGAAGCGACGTCTCGAGGATCTTTGAACCTGACGGTTTCTCGTCCGATTCGCCGTCGCTTTTCGCTTCGCTCGCCTTTCCGCGACACGAAACTGCACTCTGGAATCGTCGATCGTCAAATTAAAGGAGAATCGTGCATTGGGTAACCGAGATACGAGGCAAATGGGCGAAAGAGGAAGAGAAAAGGGGGAAAAACAGCTGAGAAATTTTGCAAAGTTAAAAAGGAAGAAACGAGAGGACAGAAGGGAAACGAATTCAAAGATTCGCCAAGAGAAATTAGGTATCTGTCATGTCGAGTTACCTCGCGCCGGAATTTCCTACGATTCGATTTTCATCCGTAAATTTGATGGAAATTTCAACGGAAAGATTCCTTCGATTCAGATTCGAGAGTATGTCGATCGATAAGAACGGGAAGAACGAAACGTCGTCACCTTACCGAAGAACGGAACATCCTGTTTTAACGATGAACATCGACTTTGGTGAAAAATAAGAAATTTCGAAGAAATACCCGAATTTTAAAGTTTTCTCTTTTATTGGTAAGAAATATTTATGTATGCACGTAGAGCGCGTAAGTGGTACAGTCGATATCTAATTGCAGTCTAATTGGGTTGATGAACTTTCAAAGAACGTGAACGCAATGTACATAGCTATAACACCGGTGGAATTTTCTCTATTTCGTTCGTTTATTGTCGATCGCGTATATGTATAGTAAGCGTAAGTGAATTAAACGTAAGCGATCGTTCGTTTCTCAACAAAAGATTTACCAGCGCCCGTTAACCTACTTGATCCTTGTCTAATTTCGTTTACAAACCGATATAGATTTTATACATTGCGCGTGGCAATCGACGTCTCAGCCAACTTTCTCCGCGGTTTGCACAAAATCCACAAACTTGCATCCGCAAGTTGCGAATAAACCGTAGAGTTTCAAAGGTACGCGTACATTTTATCAAATTATGTCCTCCGTCGCGTTACACCGATGCACGAATTTGTCTGTACATTGTAGAAATGGACGCACAAAGAGCACGCGATCTACTCAATCGACCGTCTTCTTTTCTTTCTCATAATCGCTCGACGAACAAATTCTTACGAGTAACGACACACTGTAAATACGTAATAGTGCGTAATAGTGCGCATGTCGTTACACGGTATGAAAATAGAGCTACTATGAAAAGTAAAAAAGTCTCGCCGCTAATCGCGTTTAAGGTCGTGCAAGGTTTTTCGATCCTCGTTACACTTCGGCCGGTAATTAACGCAAAACTCGTTCTCAGTTTGATCACTGCAGTTCACCAGCAAAGTTAAAAGACACGAGTTTCGAGGGGAAAGGGGACTATCGCGCAGACCGGGAAAAGATCGACCGTCGTCGACCGTAGTCTTGAAGAGATGTCGATCGACGTGTCTCGAGTAGAAAGCAAAATAGTCGTTGACGAAGTAGATTAGTTTCCAGCGTCCATGGAGGATGACAGCTTATTCCCATTCGGCATCGCGTAGAATTCGCTCAAAAGTTTCATATGCCTGCCGTTCAAGTGGGTGTTCAGGCTGGACTTGTGCTTCGTTCTGTAAGGACAGAGGGGACAGTGGAACTTGGGTTCCACGCCACATTCGTGCTTCAAATGCCTCGCCAGGCTGGAGTAGTAATTGTATACCTTGCCACAGTTCTTGCACGGATAGGTGACTTTCTGGCAGTTCAGGTAGCCCACAGAACGCGACTCTGAAAAATTCGAAAGACAGAAGAGACGGATATTAGAAACGGTCGACGAAAATACCGAGGAATTCGTTCGTGAGGATGGCACTTTCGCGATATTCATACGGCAGCCGTGCCATTCATGTCGTAGCGAGCTTCGTTGCAAGTATCGAAGCTCGTATCCGTAGATTTCGCGAGCGAGTGGTTTCGTTCGAATGGTTTCGATCGTTGTTCGAGAATTCATCCGGGAAAATACGTAGCGCAAAATAGCTACGACTATTTTGAGCCACGTGCCTCTTTGATCGTTTTGCTGGAAAAACTATACACTGGCTTTCGAGAATTCGTTGGCAGAGGCACGACAGGTTAAAGTACCGCGAGGGACTACGAGGCAGGGTCTCATGCAGTCTTTGTCAAGTCGTTTCCTAAAAAGAAACAATACGATCACGTTACTTCTATGGTAACTGGGTCCAACTCTTTTTTCTCTCCTGTTTCTCTTCTTCTGGCGTTCCACGACACGATTCCTTCGTAAACCGATCGGATTTTACGCAGACGGTTAACTTTCAGTTACCACAGTTACAACGCAGGTCAATTACAGGTACATGATCGATACGTGATAAATCAGTCATACTTTATTACGTTACTCACTGCTATTAGACATATTTTTCATTGTATCTGTTATATTAGTGTTGTGTTGTTATTGTTATTATTATTTTTGTACAAATAAATAAATTAATATATATATATATATAGGAAATCAATGTGAGAACGAGTTGTGAAAAAATTAGTCGCTGCAAGGCGTATGGTAATTCCAGGATTTCGAATCGTTTCGCGTGTATTTCTGCATTAAAACTGGAATTCCCAGTTTACTGTAACGATGAAGAACAGACTTGGATATGCAGTACATGTCAGCTGCCTTCCTGAGAGACAACCCACTGGCCACTGCTTCGACAGCTGATCTGATTCGTTCGAGTTCAAACTTGCATTTCGTGTATCTTCCTCCGAAAGATCTCGTCCCTCTGTCACTGTAATAGCCTCGTCCTGTAACACGAATTAATCGCAGTTGTAACAGAAACGCAAAAGCGCGTTCCACCGTGATTATCTTATCCACGGAGAATTATCTGGCTTGTCCTTGTGCCGTTCGATTCCCATAGAAGGGATCGGAGAAGAGAAGACGCAGGAAGGAAAAACGGTGATAAACGTACCGATGGCAGCGATCGAAAGACGCGTGGAGAACGCAATACCGAAAAACGCGATCGGCTGTAACGTACCTTTGGTAAAATTTCGATCTATCGGCGGTGCTTGTTACGGCGGCAAGGATGAAAACAAACGTTGGAAATTGCGATTTCAAGACGATCCGATACAAAGAAAACGTCCATAAGCTTAGTTTTATTGTATACAGGAAAAGATGGTGAAACAGCCACGAACCACGCGAACGAATCGAACATCTATATATCCGCGTGTATTCTCTTCATGTGAGACTTGAGATTCCATTTTCGATTGCTCCTGTAACTACAGTAAGGGCAACACTCGGCCTTTTTCTGGCCGCAGGACGCCTTTACGTGTTCCACCAAATGATGCTTCCAACGATACGATTTAGAACATTTCGAGCACTTGTATCTGCCTCCGAGGGGATCCGTGCTTTTGTTCCTGCATATTCGGGTAGGCTTGCGATCAGACCCGAAATAATTAGCCTCGTAAGAGCACCTTTCCGATCGTAATTCGCTCGCTTCGGTTACCGTAGTAGGCTCGAATACCTGATACTCCTCCCAAAGGACCAGTTCACCTGAAACACAATATTCAATTTGTCATTGACAGCGTTCGACACTGACAGGTTCTACCGCCTTTGCACCGTCGACGATCGTCTAACGAAAATCTAAGAGTAGCCGAATAATCGTTCGCTCAATGGGGAAACAGTGACGGTCAATGGATAAGGAGACCAAGCGACAAATATGAAAAACATGAGAGGGTTAAGATTACAATTCCTCTGGAAACATTGGATAAATATATCAAGCGGAATCAACTTTATTTTCTCTCTTCCTTTTCCTTTTCTTTCCCTCTACTGTTCAAGTACGACATTTACAAATCACAATATGACAGAAGCTTACACACAAAGCGTTTTGCGTCGATCAGTTTGCAGATCTGTTCCTCAATTCACTTTATTTGTCGTCTATTTAACATCGATATCGAACAACTAAAACATAATCGTCGTGCAACATTTCGTTTCGTTCCGTTTGATTTTCGACGGTGTTTCGTTCGAACGATCGACTCAGACGACTGCGTCGGTGTCGTTGCAATGCATACGATTGACGTGCTTTTTCAAGTTAGATTTCTTGTATGTACGAAAACTGCAATATGGACAACACTGCTGTTTGTCCTTGCCGCAAAATATTTTTTGATGTTCCACCAAATGACCCTTCCTCTTGTAGCTTTTCAAGCATTTGAAGCAAGAGTATTTATACTCTTGCCTATCTTCTTTCAAACCGCCTGTCGCGTATTCCATACTTTCTATCTCATCGTCGTCTTCGTCCTCGCAGGTTTCTTCCGTTATCACGCAATCGTCTGTATATCCCTTGACACTCTCGTTTTCAAGATTAATCCGTGCAGTTGCGACGTAAACGTCGGTCACGTCGAGTAACTCCATGCGTTCGCCAATTCCTTCTCTGATCTCGAAAACGGCCACGGAATCTGAAACAAAATATCACGCGCGTTTACACAGGACTGCGTTTACACAAGAAACCGTACGTTCCGCAACATGAGAATCTACACAGGGATATATCAAAGAAGCATATTATATCAACAGTCGTATTACAGAAATTTCCGTTGGTATTTGCGTTTGCACTTTCGTTACAAACGAGTCTACTTCAACGACCGATCAACGTTCATCCCTTAAACACATGTAAACATCGTTAGAAACTGGTTACTCGGTAAAAAGCAAACGAGGATTCTACGATCGTTTGTCCAGTGTTGATCGACTGCGAGCAAATCATCGACGTCGGTTGATTTCGGTCGGATTGTGGCACCAGCATTTTTTCAACGATCGTCAAAGTTGAATCGTCGTTAAAACGAAAAGAAAAGAAAAGAAGAAAAGAAAAATAACAAGTGAAAGATAACGAAACGGGACGAATCTTCGAAGAATTTTTTCAGATGGTTGGATCTGTACACAGGTATTTATTTAAAAAGCAATCGACTGCCGGACATCGTTACACAGGAACACTTAACCATCACTGCGCAGCATTCTTGCTCGATCTAATAGATTTACGGATCTATCGAATCGAATGGATAAGATAGGCTAGATGTTCATGCATCGTAAACGAACGATTCGCGTACATTATTCCTTCTAAACTATCGATAACAAGTACGATTCATCTTCCGCGTTCATACGATTACACAAAGAATGAGATGAAAGGTGACTGACGTTCACTACTTGATTAGCGTGAATACTTATATGGAATTGAATCCGTTACGTCGACACGATCTCGATCGATCGTAGCTTGTCACACACGAGAGCGAACGGTTTCTTCCTGCTCCTCCTCCTCCTCCTCCTCCTCCTCCTCCTCCTCCTTCTTCTTCCTCTTCTTTCTTCTTCTCGTTCTTCACCTTCCCCCCTCTTTTGTCTCTCTTTAATACTCGGATTTCAATAAAAACGGATAAGAAAGAGAAAGAAATTATCGTACTGTGTTTCGTCTTTCATCCCTCTTCCAGAGCAAATGTTACGTAGACGATGAATTCGTCGAACGCGTCCGCGCATTTCTCGTACGACACGCGTCAAAGTTAATTTCTCGAGATGTAGAAGCATGTTCGTTCGAACAAGGAATCGCGACGTTCAAACATCGTATCGTTGCAGCCGTGAATTCTTGTTCGAGACACGCCACAGAGAGAGGAAATTGAGCGTACAACGTCGTAATTACAATTCTACCACTTGAAACGCGATACTCGCAAAGTTTCGAACGGTTTTTATAGGAAAAGACGGCTGCCAATGCATGCTTGTCCATACTACGATCGCTTCGATATCAAATAGGTAGGAAATCGGTTGCTAGAATTTACTGCGCTATCATTACTTTTCTCGATATGGTAAAAATCGTGACAATACGTACGAAAAGTTGTAGATTGCACGATCCGACGAATCTATGTCGCTAGATTCGACCGACGAAGGTAGAAAAAAAGAGAGAGAGAAAAATAGGTAATGAAAGAAACGACAAAGTGGAAGAAAAAGAAAAAAAAAAGAAAAAAAACAGCCTGTAGACTAGATTGGATTTATCAAAGAGCGGCTACGGTTATTTCGTGAGTCGCGCTACTGCATACCGATATACGGATAATCCTTTTTCGCAAATCGACACACGACACTAACTTTCAACACTCTCTAACGATTACAAATATTTGATCGTCGGTGACAATAACATTTCGAAGATGTTTTGGCTTCGCATAAAATTCGGCCGATCCACAATGTGTACGTTATGCAACGAGTTAAAGGAAAATTGTTGTTCAAACGTTCGAGTGTTGAAATATCGACTCGACAAGGACAAACCAATACGTATGCGTAGTGACGGATTTACAAACACCAATGAAACCGTACGAAAGAAACATCGTTCCGATCAGCATGGTTTCCCGCGTGGAAAACGAGTTCCATCGCAAAATCCAAAGACTTTGGCTTCGTACAAATATCGCTGAACGAAAAGAGTCGTAGACGATAAATGACGTTCAGCGAAACAGCTGTCTACTTGATGTTGTGCACCGAGAGCAGGTGCTTGAGAAACGAGGCCTCGATCCTCGATCTGTAAGGGCAATACTGGCAGGAGAAGTGAGTCTCAAACGTAACCATTCCGCAGCCCATCTTCAGATGTTTCCGTAGATTCGACGCCCAGGAGTACATTTGTCCGCAACGCGGACAAACGTGCAGCCGCGGCCTCACGATCGGGAATAAAGGAGCATCTGGAAAGAAATCTCGGTTATTAAAGAACGACGAGCGAACGGCGTGACGCGATGCGATACGATGCGATGCGATGCGACGTGGCGCAAACCGAAAAGGATTATTTAGGAGGGCAGGTTCCAGAAGAAAGAAAAGAAAGAAAAGATGGGGGATCGCAGTGGCTAGCTTCTAGACATCGAAGCGCATGCCTTGCCAGGTTAATAGAACACAACGGAATACGACGACAGTCCCGTCTAGTCGCCGATAATCGTACGCGCTCTTCGAGCAGAAACCTGCGAAGCTGATTCTATTCGACGGCGATCGGCACGAATAGTCGCTTCGGGATTTCCTCGAAAAGGGCATGTTTCCGGTTTCGAGCAGCTAAAAAACGACGATGCTAACACACCTGTACTTTCGTACTCGTGCACGCGCATATACTTACGTTCTGTTTTCGTGGGCCGGATCGTTTCGTTCGGCTGCCATTGCCTGAAAATATTTGTAAAACGATCGAGAGAATGTTAGCGTCAAGGGTTAGGTTTTCGCATGGAGTAAAAGTACACTTTATTATCGGCCAGCAGATCGGTCGCACAGTAATCCATTCGCTAATGCATGTGTATCCGATGTTTACAAAGTAAATGCCTCTTCAAATTTCCCTTAAAGTTGGACTTGTAATCGCAGATAGTGCAGCAGAAGTTTGGTGGCTTGCCGCAAGCCATTCTTTGATGCAGTCTCAAGCTGGAGGGCCAAGAGAATGGTCGACCGCACCACTCGCACGTGTGCATCATGTTACCTGAAACAAAAATCTTAGTCAGCGCATTGGCAAAGGCGTGGGCTTCCCAAAGACCGTTCGCAACCGACTTTCCATTCTTCTCCTCTTCCTCGATGTCCGCTAATCTAGCTTTTTCAACGTAGAAAATCCACGTTGCAAAAGCACCACGCGATACGATAGTACGTCGCGACACACCCGGTTTCATCAACGTAGACACTGGAATCGAATACACGTGAAACGAACGTACGAAACACTTTCTCCATCTGCCAACAATTTATTGTTCATACAGCAGATTTTTTTGACCAGGTAAATGCAAATTTGCCGGGTTGCAGGAGCGATTGCGAATAAATACGACGATCGTGGTTGGCGAATCGGTGATTTCATCGTTCTCCAAAGTGTATTCGAAGTATGTGCTTTCGTAAGCTGCCCTTATACTTGGTCCTGTGCGGACAATACGGGCAACATTCCTTTGGATCTTTGCCACACTCCTTTCTCAAGTGATTCTTCATGTTTCTCAGCCAACGATAACCTTTGTTGCAGTTTGGGCACCTGAAGCAACCTGGCTTCTTGTCCAGGCAACTGCTCGATTCCTGAGGTAGCTTCAAGCTCGGGTTATTCGAGTATAGCACCAGCTTGTGATGGCCGACAGTTCTGCTTTGGTAACGGTATCCGGACCAGGACGGCTCTGGAAAAAGAACGGGTGTATTTTATTATTAGAAAGAATTCTCGTCTGGCCGCGTATTTTCGTATGTCGATAATAATACTAAAAAGAAGAAGACAGTGGCGATAAATCGCTGTTAGAACAGAACGTGTTCAAGTATTTTAGAAACGTCGCTTTTTATTCTTCGTTATATTCGTTTGGCACATGGCTTTATACAGGATCACGACACTTAGGCGTACAATATGGTACGTAGGATGGGTAAAGTCTCATTTTCACTCGATAGCAGAGGAGTAATTCTATCTGCAAACGAAGGTTCCGCAATGTGAAACATCTCTCTAGCTGCTCTCTATTCTATCGCGTTACAAGATTCGATTCACGCGACTCTATGCGAGAACGGACGATCGTCGTTCTTTATCCTATATGCATTGGCGTTCACCGAACGGAATGGTAACGTACGAGAAAATATAAACGCGTACGAAGCGTACGAGGCTTACGAAACGAGAAACGAGGGTGCAAGAAACAGGTGGAGGAAGGAGGGAGAGAGGAAAGCCTCCTAGATGCTACTCGAGAACACGTTCTTGCCAGGATGATTGGTTCGAATATGTTGATAGAGATTGCCACGCTGTTTGGTTCTGTGGGCGCAATAGGGACATTTGAATTGCGGCTCCTTGCCACACTCGTGCCTGGTGTGTCTGACCAGTGTGGCGCGATGCTGATACCCTTTGCCGCACGTCTCGCACCGATACGGAAACTCGACCCGCTTCGCCATCCAAAGGGTCGCCAGGTCCTTGATCAGAGGCATCATCGGGTAGTTGCAATTCCTTTGAAAGTTCTTCGGCATAGTCATGCACGGGATCGGTATGTCTGCAAGTCACAGGAAGAAGAAAACGAGGGGCGTTAGTTGGCGAGCATAAACGAGCGACTCTTCGAATTGGGAAATACTTTGTCAGATAAGAAATCCAACTACGATCAAGAACATTTCGTTTAATTGCGTTTCGTTTAATTACGGCACAATAGTTTTCAATCAACATCAAAACTACATCGAGTCAAAACGTTTAAGATTGCACGAGAAATACGTGTTTGTTATTGTTCTTTATTTTCCGTTTTATTAGCTAGCAACGAAAGGGACCTTTATCTATCGACAAGTACACAGACAAAAGTACGAAAATATTGCCGGTAGAAGTTTGAAAAGGAAAAATGGCTATTCAATTTCCGCTCGTGTTATACACTTCGAGCACCGCATGGCGGAGCCTCGGGTGACGATGTTCGATGTGCCGGTGGATCTGGTCGATGGTATCGCCCACGGTATCGCAATAGGGACACATCTTCTTCGACTCGAATCCACATACTCGTATCATATGCGTACGAAGATCGGTCAAACGATCGAACTTTACGGTACACTTTGGACAGAAATTCGAGTCCCGGAACGATGACGAACGATCGTTTACTCTCGAGTAGAGATTTTCCATCGGTCCGGCGTGGATCCTTCCGCGTCGACGCGTCACGTCCTTCCCAATGTTAAACAACGCGCTTCGACGCGAACCTGAAATCGAACGTGTGCCAATTAGAAATTTCCTTCCGTGTTTTCCTTCTTTCGTATCTTTCGATCGTCTCGTCAACGACCTACGATCGATCGTCCAACGATTATCGTCTTACTATCAAGGCGATTTAGAGGGAAATCGAAGTATCGGGAACGCGAAAGCGTTAATTCAAATGTTTGTCTGTTATCTTGTACGTTATTTACGCAATAACTTGAAACATTGTACTGTGTGATTTATTGTTTCTAACACTCTTCCTCGATTCTATGCTCTTACGATACAATAAGGTTAGTCGATAGTCGATAGTCGAGGGTGGACAGAAACGAAGGGACAACAGAGAACACGTTCGCTAGAAAACCGATCGACGACGGTCCAGGTGTATCCTTTCTCGTCGTTGTCTCGCTATTCTCTCTCCGTCCACTTTCTCTTACTTTTCAAACACGTTCTAAACATTCGCTACGCAACTTCGGTTAGACGCGTGCTTGTTGAGCGAGCACGGTCCTGCGGCATTCTCTGCAGAAGCGAACAATTGCATTTGTCGCGCGAAATCTTATCTTAGAAACGTTACGCGCGAAACTCGAACCGATTTCTCTTCTGCTGGCGACTAAAAGGCAGAAAGAACTAGCGTTAGAGGAGGAACGATATTCGACGATCGTTTCGTCGTCTCGTTTGTTTCTCGTCGTTCGCCCGGCGAGTAATACGAGTACAAAAGTCGCGGAAAAAGGAACTTGTTGCCCGTGATTGGCAAATCGGAATTGATCGGGGCAGAGTTCGATCTCAATTCAGATCGATCACGTATACGTTTTGACCACGATGACACTGACGAATGTGTCTATAAACGTGACCGCGTTGTTTCATTCGCGCTGCACAGTAAGGGCACTGAACTCTCGGCTCTTGTCCGCACTCGAACTTGGTGTGCCTTTTTAAATGCCATGCGTGTATGTAGCTCTTGGAGCATCTAGAGCACGTGTGCCTCTCAATGTCTCGAATAGCGGTGGCCCTACGCCTCCTCGAGCCGAGCGGCTTCTCTTCCTCGTAATCGAAATCCTTCGCTTCTTCCATCACCACCGAGCAAAGATTCTCCAGATCGGTTTCTATCTTGATCCTCTTGATGTCTAAAAAAAGAAAAGTAAAAAGGAAACGCAATTAGTCGCAGTCTCGGGACGTGTTCGCATGACCGGTCAGATACACGAAGAAAACAAAAATGATGGAAGCGGTTATCGTTACGAAGAGGATCGGGTTACCGCGAGTTATTTTTCCCGCCACCTTGTCCCCGAGAAGACCGCAAGCTGACCTTTTATCAGTGTCTTTGAGCGAGCAAACACGCAAAGGCAGAGCTTCCGTGTTCGGAGCTTCTCGGCCCAGGGACGAGAATAACCGTCGATTAACCGTCGATTAACTCGTTAACCGGCGAAGCGGAGGAAAGTTGAAAGAACGACCAAAGCGACCGCAAGTGGCTGCGTCGTTTTAGCGAATTCGATTTCCACGGCAAAGAGAAGCGAACGTTGGTCGTCGCGCGTCCAAGCGAAAGGAAAAACTCTCTCGCGAACGATCGCCAACAGGTGGTACTTGTTCGAGTCCAGTAGCACCGTAACAATGCTTTATTCGCATTTCACATGTACATTCGTGAAAAACCGCACACACACACACACACACACGTTACGACGGCCAGTATTCCCGTCCTTCGATGTTATATGTGTGTATATATAACGATGACGCAGATCGTGACGACGAGGCGACAACGACGACGCTATACCTTCGTTACAAGACGTTCGTTGTCGGTTAGAATGCGAAAAGAAAACGTGGGCATTCGGGAGAACGAGAAACGGAAGAACGTCGACGACGATGATGGACTGGACGGGGAACAGCTGTTACGAAGAGCTGGTCATCAAGGCGAATCGATAATGTAGATGCGTTGACCCGAGTGTTTTCTACGTATGTGCTCGTTCACGTGTGCCCTTTGCTTGCTGCGAGTACCGCAGTACGGACATTTGAATCTGGGCGCGACGCCGCACTCGTAACGAAGGTGACGATTCAGACTTTTCACCACGGTGTAACCATTCCCGCATTTTGGGCACACGTAGTTCTTTTTCTTGCTGCCTCTGCGTCGAGGAGATCCGTAGGCATCGTCCGACGCGTGGAACTTGCTCGCTTCCTCATACGAACCGGCTCCGTAATTTCCGTACAATAGTCGAAACGAACGATCCACTGAAAGCAAAAAAGCGCTACGATTAGAATTATACGAGAATCGATGGTGCGACGCCCACGACGATCGTAACGATCGTCGCGACTACCGATCGCGATGCGACAATTAGAAGAGAACCGGAAACTCATAATCCGCTAATCCCGTGCACTCCTCCTTCGGGAACCACTCCGCTACCATTTAAATATTCGCCATTCTCGTAAATGCTCTGTTTCTCTCTTCCAGAGAAATATACGATAAGGATGGTGCGGAAGGACGTGGAAGGAAAGTTGTAATTGAATAAAGTGTTTATTACTTTACTTATGAATACAATATATCTCATGACGATTAAAATTTAAGGTCGATCACGCAAACCCTTTCCTCCGGATGTTTCTTGCGGATGTGACTATAGATCTGTGACGTTTGTTTGCTCCTCAGTTTGCAGTAAGGGCACTTGAATCTAGGTTCGTGTCCGCACTCGTACTTGTAATGCCGATTACGGTTACTTTTCAACGTGAAGCTGTGCAAACACTTGGGACAGTAATAGAGCAAGCGATCTTTGCCCACGTTGTTGCCCGGCTTTACCATGCTCATCAGCGAGTCCAACACGCTCAGATCTGCAAAGAAGAAACAAAGTACGGTGAACGTCCGTTCAAAGTCTGTGGACATGCGACTATAATACAACTCGCGCGCCAATTCGCGTTCTTCTCCTCGCGTTCGTCGATCGAAAGAATCGATCTGTCGACCGAACGAGGGAACACGATCGACGACGTTTTCGGAGCTGGTCTGGAATATGTACAGACGCATCCATGACCTACGATGAGTTCGTTAGTACATATGTATCGCGTGAAAAAAAAAAAAGCAAAATACGTAGCACCGAACCAAAGGATTCTCCTGATCTAGCAAAGCGACGCGAGATAGAAACGAGAAAGAAAGACAAACATAAAAAAAAAGAGAAACAGTAAGGAAGAAGTAAAGAAAACAGAGAAGAGAAAAACCGAAAGATGAAAAAAGAGAGAGACAAACAAACACGGGTGGTAAACGATCAAAGAATTACATCACACAGTGCACGCTCGGTAATCGAGCGCAGACAGAATCGCTGGAGTGTTTGAACATCGATTTATTATTCGTATCTTACAATTCCACAGTGACGACGATATATGATCACAAAACATCGTGGAAAATGGGGAATAGTAATTGTTTCGACATCGAACGTAATTCGCGAACATTTATTCGTAGTCAAGTCCCGAAGGAAACGATCGGTCGTACGAAACCGATCAAACGGGGAAAGGACAACTTGTTCGTACGATGAATGGAGAAACGCGTCTAGCCCGGCTCTGATCGGGCGTGTATAGTTATTAATAAACGCACTTAACGCTACAACATCGTTAATTATATCACAGCAACAAAAACAGTCGGCCACTAACGTCTAGGTGTAGGTAGAAGAAAACGAGAATCAAAGAAAACATTTCGGTCGCGGTGCGAACGGCTACGCTTTCGCCGTAAGCACGTGGTTGCACCAAACGTTCGTATCCTGCTGTCTCCGCGCATCGATTTCAAAAGCTTAAAAGCTCGGCATTATCTTTCATCGTGATTCTCATTCGGTTCGATAAACGAGAAACAAAAGTGAAAGAACACAACGTTTGCCCCGACCGCTTCACCCTGTACCATTCAGTCTTAAAGCGGAAAGCGTACCGGCAAATCGAAAGGTACACTTTCCTCTGTTCCTCCCCTTTTCACCCTTCGAACATCCAACGATACGCCGGACGCACAATTACCCGAAACAACTTTTAAACGTTATTTGACGAACGCGCGTTTTCTGTTGCTCCGGTTTCTTTGCTTTTCTTTTTCGCTTTTCCTCGTTATTTCTTCACCTTATAGCTGGCTCGATTTCACCAACGGATGAAACTGTTACGTTAAAGTCCATTTTTTTCCTGCTATGAACGTTAAGGATGCCGTTATTATCGTTATTCTTACTATCTTTTCCATCGACTCATTCCTCCTTTCTTCTCGCGCACACGCACACTTTCTCATTCGCTCTCTCTCTCTCTCTCTCTCCCTCTCTCTCACTCACTCTCACACACACACACACACACACACTCTTTCTCAATCTTCTTTCCATAGAAAACATACAATTTTATCTAGTAGGACGTCTAGAAATCGAAGAACTTTTCGTGTGACAGCTCGTGTGCATCGTGGAACTTTAAATGCAATTGTACTTGAAACATGTTTACGTTCGACTTCTCGGGCAAACCGGTTACCGGCTAATGATTACGTCGTCAACGACGTGAACCATTCGTAGAAAACACGAGCAATTTCAACGTGCGGCAAATTAACCGACGGTCGCGTTCGATATCCTAAAATTCGAGATTCGTTTGAGCATCGTCTCGTTTCACGACTAAATCTCGTAAACGATCGTTCCCTAATTTTATAAAACATTTAAAAATTTGATAACAACGGAAAATATATGTATCATATGTTAAATGTATGTACTGTATAATATTCATATACGCGTGATGTATATCAATGAACGTGGCTGTGTGTCAACGTGTATGTGTAGGTATATACGCGTATATTACATGTATTACATGCATGTAACGTATACGCAAATGCGTGTATGTTATTTCTCTAATTATAAGAGGCGACAATCGCAAAAGGCGGCGTTCGCGCGGAACTACCTTCTACGTTTCCGATGCGAACAGCAAGCTTTCGAGACAGTCCGCCGACGACAGAAACATCTCGAAAGGGACGGAGATCGGATCTGCCGTAAACACGGGAAACTATTACGCGAAAAGCGGTCGATTATCTTAGGATCGAACACTCGCACCTCGCGTCGCCTTCTCTCGGCCTTCACTTTATACGACATCGTTCGTTAACGAACGAGCAACAGGAACACGTACTAAACCTCCCGATTCGTGTCTTCTCGACAGCCTCGGACGATCCTTTTCACAGCTGATCCTTCATTTCTCCAGGTGCACCACGTAAACGGGCTGACCTACGTGCCTGGTTCTAATGTGGGACATCACGTTGGACGTTTGTTTGCTACGGAATTCGCAGTAAGGACACTGGAATCTCGGCGGTTGGCCGCACTCGAACTTGAGATGCCTGGTCATGTTGCCTTTGATGGTAAAGGATCTTCCGCACTTGGGGCAGCCGAATGGCTTTGTGAAGCATTCCGCCAGCGATCCCTTTGTGTACGTGTTCTTCTCCCTCCCTTGAGAATAGTAATTCGGCAATGATCTCGGCGCAGTCGCACCACAGGAATCAGTCTGACCAATCTCCCTGTTGCTTTCCTCGTTCTCAAATGCTTTGCAAGATTGTAAAACGAAGTTTAAATCCAACTGTGGGACCGCGGCATAGAAACCTGAAACTTCAAGATCGGCTGGTTAGTGGAATCGGCGAAATATCGGACGAACGATTTGGGAAGACAGCGGGATCGCTGGATCCGAGAATCGATCGCCGTCGGTTAGAGCCGTACTCTCCTTTAGAGATGTAGCGATCGTATTGGATCGGGTCGAACTAAATCGGTCCGGGGGTAGTTGGATCGGATCGGTTTGGTTCGGTTGGCTTTCATTTAAATTGCGACATGCTTCGTATCGACGACGTTGAGCATTGGAAATGGAAAAATAAAAGAAGGATACCTTAAAAAGTTGCGGATGATCTTCTAGATGAAAACGTCGAGCCAGTCTCGAGCATTTTCCAGACCCCCCGCCCCTCTCTCTATCTCCCACCCCTTTCTTTCTTTCTTTCAGTCTTTTCTTTCGTTCTTTTTTTTTTTTTTTTTTTTTGTCTTTCTTTGCGAATATCAAAGCAGACGAATGGAAATCACACGATTTTAACGAACATTATTTCTAATTATTTTCAATCGTTTAATTTAATACGTACTAGGGAAAATTGCATCTTAGGCTAGGTTAACGGTAATTAAATCTATCGAATAGAAATCGTTGTGTACCATTCCATCTTCGGCCGATGGCCACGTCCCCGATGGTTCGGTTAGCCATTCTCGTGCACGAAAGTATGCAGACGACGGGTTGCCATTTGATAATCGTGTACGTTGTCGTATAAATTTGCATATACCATAAAAAAAAATATTAAACTACAAAGGATCGTTCGTGCGTATCTGTCATTTGTGTGCAAATCTGCATGCATTTTAACCGAAATATTTACACGCAAGTGTCGTTCGAAGACTATATTTCAAATCGATGTTTCGCGTCAATAGCTTGAGAAATATTTTTGCTCCGCGAATACCTTCGCGCGGTAAGGAAATACGTTTCCATAGAAAGCGAGTATAAAGTGGAAAGACTACACGTGTCGATTACATCGAACGAGATCGGGCGCAAAATGGATGGATCGTCGGTAGTAGTGGTTTCGTCGAATCTTCAACGTCGAGTTCAAAGCTTCATGTCGAAGATAAACACTTCCTCTTCCGGATGCTTTTTTCTGATGTGAGCGTAGACCGGCGATGTTTGCTTACTGCGAAGACCACAGTACGGACACTGAAATCTTGGTTCGTGGCCGCACTCGTAATTCACGTGTCGATCTTTGTTTCTCTTCAAGGTGAAACCGCGACCGCACTTTTGACACTGAAACGGCTTCGTCTTGTCGGAAACGTTTATCTTTGCGCTCCTCCGTTTCGCGGTTTTGCTCGATTCCAAACAACGTTTCCCGATAGTTTCCAATCGGCTCTTCAAGTCTAGGTTTTGTCCGAGCGCAGGCGGTAGAATATGGGCGAATCCTGAAACACGGAGACATAAATACTGAACAGCATACTCTCGACCGCTGTACAGAAGAGGCTGTACAGCTTACGGAGTTTGGCCACCCCGTCGAACGGACGTTCCGTTCGAATGCGTCGCTCTTCAAGGGCTCCGCTCGACGGCAAACTCCCTACCGACCCTTATACTATTTAGCTCCGGGTAGCTCCGTGTTCGCCGCGAGAAATAATATACCCTCTTCACCACCAGCAAATCGACCACTTTGTCGTCGCGAGCACAGAGCTGCGTCGGAACTCTGCTCGGAATGAGCAGCCATCGAGCAGCCACGCAATTGGGGGAAAGGTACGCATTCCACGGAACCTACGTTTCATCACGCGCACTTCTTCTCGATTCTCTCTTCGAAACGCCTAGCGAAGCGCGCTCGCAATTCAAAGTAACAATTTACAGATACGCTTTTCTCGATAGGTTCGGACAAAATCGGTGTTCGCACGATGCAACAACAAATGAGACTCCTCGCGTGCACGTGGTCGCTGCTAGCACATGGATCCCGTGGAACCATCTTCCCACCAAGCATCCATCATACTTTACAACCAGCCATAGAAAGATCGCTCGTTAGTTGAAGAATATCGAGCAGACGATTGAAATATTGGAGCTCGGTAGGTGTTTGTCACGCGCCAAGATGCACGGCGATCGAACCAATGGATCTCGTGTACAAGGGGAGGAATAAATATTGTTTTTCTTTTCTTTTCTTTTCTTTCTTCACTCTTTTTTTTTCTTCCTTCGATTCACCACGATGCTTTATTGCGAGCAACAATCGAAAGAACGACAATTGAAGTGGAAATATTAAAGTTAAAATCGAAAGAAAGCACTGAACTTTCGGTCCCAGAACGTTTGCGCGAGTTGAGGATGATGTACGCGTAAGTGACGGATCATGTGAGACTTTTGGTAGTTTTTCATGGAGCAGTGAGGACATTCGAAGCGCGGAGGCTGTCTGCACTGGTTCCGCAAGTGCGACAGCATCGATTTCTTCCATTTGTAGAGATTGCGACAACTGGGACACTCGTACATTCCGTCTCGTCTGATGATCGTAAATTCTCTGCCAGAACGACCGTGGAACCGCTCGATTTCCGTGCTCCCTTTTTCTCTTTCTGAAACAAGCACGCAAACAAAAAGAACGTTATTATCGGTGTACCGTTATTTCGATTCGTTACCTGAACGTACTTTTTTTGTATAGAAACAGCGTAGAAAGAAATCCCAAGTGAAAAGTCCGCACATCTCGTGCAATTCGACTGCCGAATCTAAATCTTCTCTAGGCTTTTCTTCTTTCTTTTTCTTTCTAGCGCAATCCTCGTAAACTCTACTACCATTTTCCACAAACCTGTGTTTCATACCGGCTCCGTCCAGTCGGCCGCTGCTTGTCGACGTTTTCTAGTCAAATCAAGTTTGCGAGAACGAAAGTTAACGCGCTTACATACGACTATGGAACGGTATAACAAGTACGTCATAGTCGATGGCAGTCGATAGAAAAATAGCAAAGTTCAAAATTGGCATCAATTATTTATTCACGTTAAAACTGTTTTAACGCATATTGCAGCTCTCCGAAGTAGAATGTGAAAATTCTTACCATCGGACACACACACGTGCGAGGAGAAACAGTCGATATCGAGAAAATACAGCAAGTTAACGTTCACGCATGCACCTAGACATTGGAAAACGCAATCTCGGAGGGATGATCGGAAATGAAGAGGAAACGGATGGGATTGGACGAGACGAAATGAGACTAGATGAGATGAGACGAAACGAGATAAGACGAGACGAAACGAGACGTGTCGAGGCGAGATAGGACGACACGAGACGAGATAACATCGAAAGCTAAAGAAAACGAGAGAGAAATTGATCGAACGATTGGTTGGAACGACGAAAGAAGGATCTGCGAGCTAATCGGTTCGATGCTCCTGGTGGTAGAGTCTTGCATTTGTGGCGATATCGATGCAATAAAGTTTGTATTTCGGATGAAGTGTGCGTATATGCGTCCACACGTTGGTACGTTGACGAAGATGATTCTTGCAGTAAGGACACTCGAATCTCCGAGATGTCCCGCATTCGTACTTATAATGTCGTATCATGTGACTCCGATGTTTGTAGGTACGAGAACAATTCGGGCACGGATGTCGATTTCGTTCGTAGAGCTGAGTAGAAGTCCGAGGTCTCATGTTCCACGTACGTCTGCCGGAATCTGCAAAAGAGGACAAATTTTCCAACGGTTAGTTGCGAAAGATCGACGAACGATAACGTTCAACGCTCGATATACCGCTGACGGTGGACTCAGCATCGAGACAAGACGAAATCGAAATTCTGCTCAGTGAAAGAGACACGGAAGGGCAGAACGACGAGAAGTTCTCCGACGGTTCGAACGTTCGTACGTCGAGCGAAATGGATAACATGAAAAGTTCTGTTACTCTAACGCTAATATGAAAGGAAACGAA
This sequence comes from Bombus bifarius, assembly GCF_011952205.1. NCBI lineage: Eukaryota > Metazoa > Arthropoda > Insecta > Hymenoptera > Apidae > Bombus > Bombus bifarius. The sequence goes on along the minus strand of NW_022884412.1, from coordinate 246,707 downwards.
AGAGTGGACCGCAGCAGCAGATGTCGCTCTTCACTTCACTTTCCTTTACGCTTCTTCGTCCTTCATCGTCGTACATGATGGTCGTGCGATCAACGAGTGAAATGTACAATACAGAAACGCAGAAACGTGACGATCGAAGGTGGATAAAGCGAGCCGTTGCTATCGCTATGGAATCCTTTATTTTCTATACAGAGTGACTACGAGTAGAAATGTACAGAATATGATGGAGAAAATCGGTTCCAGCTACGGAATCGATGTTGCGCATTCTTCGCTATATTCGCATCCGTCGCGTATCGCTACGATTTGAAGCGTATCGGCAATGTTCGGTTACTAAAGCGTAGGAAGGAGATGCCCTTCCCATTTCGATAATCAGGAGAATTTTCGCGGGCAAATATCGGACGGCTTTCAGCCCTGCTGAGTATCCAGAGCGTAAATCGGCCGATCGCTGTGATTGCTCTTAATATGCGAGTACACGTGCGACCTGTGTTTGCCAGTGTACATGCAATGCGGACATTGGAAGCGCGGCGCCTTACCACATTCGTATTTCAAATGTCTGTGAAGTCCTCGATACCATTTGTAGGTCTTCTGACACTTGGGACAGTCAAAGTTACCTCGGGATGTGGTGTCCACTGCTGGAAGCATACCGGTGTTGTAGCATCTTCGTCTCCGATCCGGAGCCAGAACGGTCACGTAAGGCAATGTCGACAGGTTGAACATCACTGGAAATTACACGGTAGTTTTCTCGGTAAGTGATATTAACAGGCAAACGTTAGCTCGACGACACATATAACAGCAGTATTTTCTCCCCTCCCACCCCACCCCCGCTTTTCTCTCATGCTGCGACAAAGAGTTGGCCGTTCATCGAAAAATGTCGATCGCGGCAACTCTAGTCTGCGATAAGAAAGTAGACGCAAAACTTAGGCGTTTAAAAGCAACCGTTGCGGATCGATGTAGGAAATACAGTGTCGATATAACACGGTGCAAAAATTGCGACAACTCTCCTGTAACACGATTTTGATGCAACACGGAACGTATTAACCGTGTGTTACAGGCGAGTTGACTGTATATCGCGCACACTTTCCCATGTCTGCCGCTCTTTGGAAGAAGATAAGTAGGAAAAACGGTCGGAAGTGTTGCTTTCCGCTTTATTCTTCTTGACAAATGTATAAAAAAAGAAGCAAGATGTTTGGATAAAAAGATCTTTCTCGCTAAAAAAAGAAACGATTCAGCGTGGAAAAAGGGGTTGCTCGAAGTTTGCCACCGTTGCGGGATGACCGTTCGACGTCGCCAGAAGCAAACGATTCGACGACAAAGGATCTGGTTCCGTCTGCGATCGGCGATACACCTGAAATCAAATTTAGCAACACGGTTAGCCAGACGCATGAGCGCATTTCATGTCTCTGTTTTCTCTTTTCCTCCCTTCGCTGTGTCTAACACTCTCGAATGTAAATAAAAAGACTCGAGAGACTGGGCTTGACAACTTTATTTCGCTTGGTGTGACACATCGATGGAGCGGAGCCGCGTATTAGAAGAAATCTCTCAATCGTGAGTTCAGTAGAGCCGTTTAAAGCACAGCGCTTGGTCAGGGTGATATTTCCTGATGTGGGCGTAAATGTTCTGGGTAAACTTGGAAAGCTTGTCGCAGTAGGGACACTGATATTTCGGCGCCATACCACACTCGTGACGCAGATGCCGCGACATGTTTTTCTTTAGGGTGAAACCACGATTGCAACGTGGACAATAGTGATTCTTGTGCACGGAGTACACTTTCGGCCGCCTCCTCGGACGTGGACGAATATGCTGCCAAACACCTGAAATATCGAAGAAACGTGTTAGCAGGAAACAGCACGATGTACGAGCCGTTTTCGAAGCACTTTCCGGTCCAGGAGCATGTGCGAGTGCATCGTTCCGTGTCGTCGTGACATAGAGAAAGTAAAAGAAAATCAAGGCTCGAAGGAAAATCCATTTTTACGTCTGGATCGGCAAGAGAGGACGTTCAACGAGGATCTTCATGGTCGAGATTGGAAAAAAGAAAAAAAGATAGGGGAAAATCCTCGTTGAAACGTCGATCAAGCAAAGCTGGCTAGTATGGGACGATGTACCGAAGGAACAATGCGACCAGAGACTGATGCAGAAAGACATATATATATATATATATTTTTTTTTACATTGGAGAACATGTGAAAAATTGTACACGATTTTACGTCACTAATATAGCCTCGATTCGTTTCTGTTTGTGCCTCTATTTTAATTGGTTTAAATTTCGTCTTGTCTGGTCTCGTCCCGTCTTAGTATTGTCTATCGTATCTACCTTGAAACATACGTTTTCAATCGCTTTTTGGAATGCACTTCGTTCCTTAGCCAATACAAGAAATATCGGTTTTACATGTTTCTACGAGGATTCATCGAAGAGAAGAGTTTGATGGCGTGAGCTTTGTATCCGACGTGTCTCGATCTGACGTGTCTATAAATGTTGGACGAGCACGAGGCTTTCATTTCACAATAAGGACACTGATAGCGATGTCCTTGGCCACAAAAGTACCGCAGGTGTCTGGTTATGGTGGTCTTCTGGGTGAAACGACATCCACAGTTGAGACATTCGAATCTTTTACGCTCGTTCGGATGATATTTATACCTATCCAAGAAGCTTTTCATCCCCGACGAATAGTTAACAAAGTCCATGCTGTTCCATTTGAAAAACTGCTCCCTTTGATAGTCACCTGGAAACACCAAGATACACGATGGTTAATCCACGTCAAAGCCACGCAGCCATGAGCTTTATACCGTGCAATGGGCAACGTTCCTGAAGAAATGCGCGCGCGAGACAGAGAACGAAGGGGGAGAACAAGGGAGAGAGAGAGAGAGAGAGAAGGAAAAAAAGAGGAAAGAGAGTTTGGAACGATGAGAAAGTGGAAATTTGTGGAAATTTGGTTCCAGAGGATACCAAGTAATTGTTACGAATATAAAAGGCGAAAAAAAGGAGACGAAGGTAAGGGCAACTTACGAGATAACCGATTACGCGTAGCACGGTGGAAACGTAGGAGAAGAGAAAAACAACGGAAACTGAAAATTCATCGAGCTTTTAATCGTTTCAAACACGTTTATACATGATGGTTACGAGATCCTTTACAATTATCACCGACGATGTCATTCAGCTTTGAAACGAATGCTCGAACGACTAGAGAGAGGAGGATGACGGCTCCAATTTTTGTGCCATGTCCTATTCGGGCAAAGGGACAAAGTATTTCTTTCTGAAAAGACGTTCAGAAACGGCATCGCCACGACGCGACGCGACGCGACGCGGCGAGACGGGACGAGACGAGACGAGACAAGACGAACTATACGATAGTGCGAAGTGAGGTATCGCGTGGATTAAGTACGATTTTGGAAATACCGATTAGAAATCGATGTACCGTGGCAACTGATATTCGCGGCAATCAATCGCTCAAAACAGTTTATTGTAATAAACTTCCTTTCCTTCGTGGTAACGACTTATGTGATATTTGACGTTAGATGTATACGTGTAACACTTGTTGCAATAAGGACACTGTATCCCTCGAATACCGCACAAATGACGAACGTGGTAATTCAGATCTTTCCGCCTTTTAAACGTCTTCCCACATTGATTGCAGTCCAAATTGGTGCCATAGAGAAAAGCTGCGACGCTTTTCACGCTACGAATCTTGCGTTTCTGATCGCACGCGTGCTTCAAGTGGAAGACCAAGTCCCTTTGCTTGGGAAACATCTTGCCGCACTGCGAACACTTTGTCGCGTTCGTCTTCGAACGGGACGACGTGTCGTTCCACTCTGAAAATTAAAACACAAATACGATATATAGCCAAGTTCGAGCTATAACGCATCCGCGCGCAGGGAGATCCACGATTTCTATGCCGAAATACGTACACGTGCACGTCCACGTAGACGTGTACGCGTTAAGAAAATCAGCAATTCAAATTCATTCCATGGAAGCGTAGATAGATACATATCTACAAAGCGTTACATAGTTACGCGTAAATGAAAGTAGGGCATCAAGGAAACATTATAATGCTCGTAGATTCTGACTATAGATCCTGATCATAGGGACCAATCGTTTCGTGACTCGAACGTATACCAACGACAGTTTCGTCGAGTTGCTTTCTCGCGCAAGTGCACATGCACGCGTATGCACATCCGCATAAGCACGACGCACGTACCATAGACGCTCGCACGTACCACAAATACGCGAATACGCGATACGCGCACGCACGCACACACGCACACGTACACGCGCACACAGGCACACGAAATATCAGATCGACGGAAATCATCTCTCTTCGAATACGCGTATGGAGCCTTGCTACCGTCATCCGTGTGACTTGATCACGCATAGTATCGCTATCTCGAATAAAATACGTGTAGTGGAGACAAAAAAAAAATCTGGCAGTGGAGTTGGATTCGTGTCGATTTGATCTGCTATTCCAATGATTCTAAACTATGATACTTCACCGGCAGCATTTCACACCGTTCAAAACATTTTATTCACACCGACTGGCAATTTAGGATGCCATCGTCTGATGTGCCTGTAAACATTCGAGGATGAATTGTCCTTCTTATGGCAATAAGGACACGCATATCTAGGAATCTGGCCACACTTGTGTCTAATCAGGTCCCACATCCTTCGGAATCCTGCGTTGCACTTTGAACAGATGTAACTGGAGACCGCGGCCTGCGTCCTCGCGTTTGGCCACTCCAATATCCGTACATCTGAAAAGAATCAGGACAATTAGTCCTGCGTCATGTCACTCGCTACCGTTTGCCAAAACTATATGCAATATCGTCTCGAATAGGCCCTGCGAACAGATCTAACGTGGCTATCGACAAGCGTGTCTAATCGCTATGGCGATTAGAATAAACGTAACAAAGTAACACGGACAAGAAAGAAAAAGTCGAGCCGCTGCGCTGTAACGAAACTGCTCTCCTCTCTCGGCTTTCTGTCGTCTCGACGTCGTTTAACACGCGTCCTTGATTTACCAACAGTTTACACCCATCGCGTTGCGAACCTCGTCCAACCTTATCACGCGTTCAAACACGCGTCTGCTGTTTATGTGTGTGTATGTGTGTTTCTGTATGTACTTGAATCTGTGAAAAGGGAAGAGGGACAGCGATCGGAACACCAACGACTGTCTGGAATGATTGAAATTAACATTATACTCGCAAATGTATATATCATATACCACGGGTTAAAGATATGACGATTTTATTGAGGTAAACGATACATCGTGTATCATTCTCTCGCGCGTATCTACTACGCAAACACTCGATCTGTTCGTCCATCTGAATACTTGCAATTTTAATCGATCTCGATAATCCTAAATCTCTACTATCTTTGTTCTTTTCTCTCTTTTCTCTTATTTTCCGCTTCGCTTGCTTTCTCTCCTTCCTATTCTCCACCTTCTTCTTTCTCTTCTCTGTTCCCTCTCCCTCTTCCTTCCGTCCTTTTCATCTTCTTCTATCATAGAAAGTTCATAGAAACTTGCCACCTACGAAAATACCGGAATACGCGTGCACGCGTTGCCAGTAGCCTAGTCTCCGAAACTGCGGAGAGTTGTACGCGACACGAGGGAAACTTGTTGTTTACTTCGATGCGAATCGCGCCGGACGTTACGCCGTTATCCTTGTGTTTTCAAACGCGGCATAGACCGATAGATCGACAAACTTGACGCGGTCAAATGACACCGATTGGATCGGAACAGATCGCTATATTACGACTGGGAATCAGCGCCTTTGTCGAGCTAAGGCAACCGCGAATTTAATCTGCGGATTAAATGGAAATCGCGAGATCGACGAGATAAACTCGAACGTAAATTTGACGAAAAAGGAAAGATCGTTTTTAATTTCGATGAACGATCACAGGCATTCCGTCGTGTCGCATTCTGATGTGTTTGTAAATATTCGACGAACACTTGTCCCTCTTGTTACAATAAGGACACTTGAATCTCGGTTCCTTTCCGCAGTCGTATTTCATGTGCGTCTTCAATGTTTTCTTATAGGTGTAACCTGCGTTACATATAGGACAATGATAGGACATTTTGCCAGAGTCCCAGAATACACCGTCTTCGTGCTTGATGGCAGCTCGTCTCCCCCTGTACTCCATGTCCGCTCTCAAATTATCCAGAACGGCGGTGTTATCGTAAGATGGTAGGGGCCGTCCTACGAACAAGAAAACAGAGCCAACGGTTAGCAAGCAGCGAAACCGGTGTCGGTACCGAACGGAAAGGAACAAGGAAATAAATACAACAGAGAAACGAATTAACCGATACGCTTAGTAGGTCGACAGAAACAAACCCCTAAGATTTGCTGCAATACGCGAACCAATGTCTAATCCTGTTGTTAAATGTCGAGCAGTCGCTGAAACGAGTAGCATCGAGTAAAATGAGATAGCTGAAAGACGGGATAGAACGAGAACAGTGATTCTCACGGGACAAGGAACACATCTATTTTCGTAATCTTGTACACACAACTGCTCGCGCTTTTCGCTCGATTCCAATTCATCCCGAATCACACGCCTACGAAAGAACGCTTCCATGCTTTTGTCCTTTCTTTCCTGTCCTTCCTTCCTTCCTTCCTTCCTTCCTTCCTTCCTTCCTTCCTTCCTTCCTGCTTTCTTCCAAGGATCGATACATCGATTCAGTAGAGCTTGTACGCTTGAATTCTACTACCCTTGTGGTAGGTCCTGATATGCCTGTAGGTATTCGAGGATTTTCTGTCCCTTTTGCCACAGTACGGGCACTGAAAGCGTGGTTCCTTGCCGCATTCGTATCTAAAATGTGTCAGCATGTTCGCCTTCTTACTGAACGAACTGCAGCATCTCGGGCAAAAGTATCTCTGAACTTGATCGGTTTGCCCCGGCCGCGACTCCTCAACGTACCCTGCAAAAGACAAGCAAATCACAGGCCGAGTCAGTAGGCTTGTCTACGGTTCGTGCGACGAATTTCAGAGAATACGATTTCGATCTGAAACTGCGACAGCGAGACGCTTTCAACCGTTTTCAAAGGTCTCTTCGTTGTCGGGTGAACGCGTGTTTCTACGTAGACGCAATCGTTAAATTCTGTCAAATAATTAACACGCTTCCGGTGATCGAACGAAATAAACGAATTTTATTGGCGGATGGTGGTTAAAGAAAGAAAAAAGTTGATCGATTACAGAGATCTTATGGTGACAGAGAAGGATAGCAATCTTTGGTGAAAAGTCGCAGCACAAGTCGTTGAAAACAACGCACGCACGTGCTGTGCCGCGCGTCCGTATCTCCACGTTGAAACGACGCAGCGCAAAGTCGTTGTCGTCCACGTCTCCGCGTTTCCTCTTCCCTTTTTATCATCGTCGTCCTTCGAAAACAACAACATCTGCTCTTCGTTGATCAACGCAAAAGCAGCCGGTGTGGCTTAAACAAAGGCATTTGTTTGTGGACCCTTCGTACGTGTTTGTAGACGTTCGAGCTATATTTTGACCCGTAATCGCAGTACGTACACCGAAAACGAGTCTCGTGGAGGTTGCAATGGGACCGGTAGTGACGCATCATACGGTCTTTCGACAGGAAACTGTGTGTGCAACGAGGGCAGTGGAACCAAGCATGATGATTTGCCGGCTGTCTACCTGCAAGCACGGATTTCATATCAACATTCAAATATTTCGCCACACGATCAACGATTCGAAGGATATCAAAATTTCTCCCCTCCTTTCGCTCTCTCTCTCTCTCTCTCTCTCTCTCTCTCTTCCTCACCCTTGCTCGCGCGCCATTTGTTTTATTTCAGCACCAAAAAATTCAATATCACTCGATTATTAACAACAGAAAATCGACTGTATCGTGATCTACCCAGCCGTGTGTACACAGTTAAAATCGAACGAATAAAGCACAAGCGCAGAAAATCGCAAGCCGGTGACTCGGTCGAGCTTGCAAGATGTAGCGAGTGGCAAAATTTCCAATTAGACTGTACTTGTTCGTGAGCACCCGTGCTACTACGTAGGGAAGGAGAATGAATACTGTGAAGATGGAATCGGAACAAGAGCTTAGAAAGTATTGAAAACGGACGAAAACAGAGATGCAAAAAAAGAAAAAGACATACATAAAACATAAAAAAAAAAACGACAGTTGTCTTTGCGACATTTCCCTTTCTTTTCTTATCTTTTCTCTTCTTCCTTTTTTCGTCTAATCTTCCTCACTGTAATTATTCGCAATTCCTACGCTAACTTATTCGCGCCAGTCCTTTAGTAAGTAAAAACGTTCCTAGGCTCCTTGAGAATAAACTATGGGCAATTGTACAAAGACTATCAAAAAACAGGCTTTACGTCGAAGTGCAGCCACGCAAATGTACAATACAAGATCTAGTCGGACATTACAACGACGGTACATTGCCACGGTTTGGTACCGACATCGAAATCTTGCTGTTATAATAGCAACGATGATAACGACGATGATGATGATGATGATAATAACAATAGCAATAATATTAATAACAATATGATTCTGTTCGCAATTCGCAAGCATACATCGTTGGTTTTTATTCACCGCGTCGGCGGTTTATTATCTGTGCTCGATCGGAATTTCAATAAACCTCGGTACATGCATTCTACGTGGTTCGGGGCTCGTTAAAATCGAACAGGTTCCTACGTTTCGTTCTCATCTCTCGCTCCGATCGTTTCCATGCCTCTTCTTCCGTCTCTTCTTGCCGAACAACTCGGCCGGTTCGGTCGATCGAATTATGCGCGCGTTGCAGCCTGCTCGAACCGTGTTCCGCCGTCGTAACCGGAAAAGCGCGCACGCGCGTGCAACACGAAATGGACATGGTATACGGTCGGTTTGCGGCAATCGATATATTCGGTATAAATAGGAGGTGATTAGGTTGAATCGACGATTGGAAATCGAAGCAATAGGTCGCAGCGTCGCCAGGACGATTCAGTAAAGCTTGACGAATCTTAGCTCCATGTTGTGATGCTTGGCCCTAATGTGCCTATACACAGCCTGAGTATACTTGCTGCGCATATCGCAGTGCGGGCACTTGAAACGCGGCAGATCGACGCATTCGAGTCTGTAGTGACGACTCATGCCGCCGGAAGTGTGAAATGTACGGGCGCATCTTGGACATGGAAAGCCGCGCCGGTTAAGGGACGTCTGTAGCCTCAGCATGTGCCGAGAATTTCGAACGACACCGTGGAACTTTCCCAAGACAATTGGCCTGAAGTCTGTAAGCAGAAAAAGAGACGAGAATGGACCGTTAGAGAGAAGTGAAAGCAGCAAGTCGTATTTCCTCTGACTCGTTCGACCAATTGGGAACGGGTGACGAAAATTAAATATAACTGCGGGCCAGCGAAAATTCAATTTCACGACGAGCCGTCGTTCGTCTCGCGATCTTTAAAGGGATCGGAAGGATGATACGTTGCGTACGTTCTCGCACACGTATTTTTCCAAAGGAGAGACAAGCTTGGTTGTGTGTTTGTTGTGTCCTACGTGTTTTCATTTATTGACAGGAATACATAGAGTCCATCGTTTGAAGCATTGGCACTCGCCCCATACGCTAGCAGTCGTGCGTTCCGATTGCAATCTTCTTCGTGCGATCGCAGTGAGAATATGTTCGATCGTTTGCCACTCGCGCGAGACAGGGCACGCGTCCAATAATCGACGAGGGCATCCAAATGAAAAAAGAACTGTTTAAAATCGAGGTTTGCTTCCGTTGGAACGAACAACGCGATCCCTGGTACGGCGTGGTTGATTTTTTGGAAACCATTCGATGCAGATGATTCGCCATGGCCTCGAAGCCGATACGATGAATTCTTCTCGCGCGTCGATAAATCAGCGTTCGCTCCGTTTTCCGTGATAAGAATTTCTCGTGATCGAGTCCGTTGTCGCAAACCTGACGAACGAACCTCTCGTTCGGTCGCCATTCTGCTATATCTGAAACGAAACAAACCGAAAGGCTCGTTAATCGAACGAACGTTCGTGGAACTTGGAGTAACCGGCGAAAGCAAAGAAAACCAAAGGAGACGAGACGAAACGAAAAGTTGGACGTTGTTGCTGTTGTTGGATCGTCGTTGCTAAAAATTCGAGAGGAAACATTGTACGAGATCAAAGTAGGAGAAACGAGTCTGTTCTTCTTCAGCAATTTTATTCGTTCGAACGACAATTGGAAAATATTGGCCGTCTATGACGCGTAATCGAACAACACGATCTGGATCGTGCATTTGATAGCACGTGTCCGAAAGAAATATAGAGGAAGAGGAGGTTTTAACGCTTGGATACATTTTGCTGTATCCGATGTTGGTTGGCTTGGTAAGCCGCGAGCAACGGTTCAATAGAGTTTAACGAGGGTGACAGGTTCTTCGGGATGCATACACCTGATATGTTGATAAACGTTGGATGTCTTCTTGCTGCACATGGTGCAGTAAGGACACTTATACCTCGGCGCCTTGCCACACTCGTACCTAAAGTGACCCAACATAGTGTCTCGCCTGCCATAGCCGTTGTTACAGTTGGGACAGTGAAATTTCCCGGTGAACGCGTTGTACAGCTTGTCCCGTTTCCTCGCGTACTTCCTCGAATGCGCGACACGGAGGAGATCGTCGAGTCGGTCACCTACAAAACATCGTATCACGGTCAAGTTCGTAAGCTAGCCCTAATTCCCGCGAACAGCTTTCTCCAACATCGCCTTACAATTGGCACGCAAACGAGAGGGAAACACAGGGGATCATGCAAAGTAGGATATAGCATATAGGAGTAGAGTACACATCGACCAATACGAACAATATCAAAGCCGATGTCGCTCTTTCAAACTGAATACAGAATATAGAACCGAACACGTTTATTCTCGCTTTTCCCACAAAAGTTTCTTTATTCTTCCAAGCTTTCAGATGTCTTTCGATTAACGGGCTCTTTTATTTAACGGTTTTATCGATCAACGATTCCACGAACGAAACCGGATCACTACGCGTCGTTTCGACGTCGCGAACCGATCCTGGTCGATTTGGCGATTTGAAAGTTGCGATTCCATTCGGACGATTCGAAGGCGAACCGTTTCGTTTACGAAGAAGTAACGCACAGAGGTAACCGTTGATCAACGACGTTCGTATCGGTATCGTTTCGAGAAACGGCGGCCAACACATCGACACGCGTCATACATCGCGTCGGTAGAAGAATGGTCCTAAAACAACGTGTTACAGATGACCGGCTTGGATGGGTGCTTGTGCCGTATGTGATCCTGGATGTTGAACTTTTTCTTGCTCAACTTGCCACAATAAGGACACTCGAAGCGCGGCGGTTTGCCGCAATCGTACTTGAAGTGGGCCGTCACCGCGCTCTTGGTCGTGTAACTCTTTCGACAACGTGGACAAGGGAATCGGGTTTTACTTTTTCTCGAGCTTCGTTCCGGGTACTTGTCCTCGATCCAAGGTAGCGGCAACATTTGTAGGAATGCTGAAAACAAAAACGGAATAGATCGGTTAGTTGTGATTTGTGAAAATCTCGCTCGAGACGCTCCTCGTCGATTCGAACAAGGCTTGCTTTTCTTTTCCACGCTTTTTGTCCGCGGACGAATGATGTATGATCGTGCGTCCGATTTCTCGTGAAAACTCGCGAATCGTTTCACGCGATGGTAGTCGTTCGATCGAACGATCGAGCCGCTACGGAAGAACCGCGTGTGCGAAGGATCGTCGGTGAACAAGAAGATTTACAGGTAAAGATGAATGAAACTGAATGGTTTCTATGTGGGGAAAACTCGGAAATTGTGCTTGCAGGCTCACACACATACACGCGCGCCTCACGATAACGTTCAACTATCTCGTCGAGTTATAGACACACAACAAATAAAGCGATTGCAGGCATCTTCAAGCTGTATGTACGAGAACAAAATTCATCGAGGAGTTGGCAAAACACGCGGTCGACGATTCGACAGCCGCCAAAACACTGTCCTTGCCGTTCTCTTCCACGTGCTTAACCGATTTCGTCGATTTCCAACCTGTAAAGCGTAAGTAAAGTAATTGAACGCGTGTTTAATCGTTACACCTCGTCCACGCTGCATGAGATATATTTTTCACGTGGGAATCGAAGGATAATGGTTGGTCTACGCAAAACACTAGTTATTTCTTTATCACAATCAAATTCTTTATTGTTAGCAAATTGTCTTAAAGTTAAAGAAAGAGGAAGAAATAAGTTTATTGCTGGTCATATTGAAGTACAACGACTTCGAGCTTCGATCCTGGATGCTTCAGGCGTATGTGTTTATAAACGTTGTTGGACTGCTTGCTCCTCATTTCGCAATAGGGACACTGAAACCTCGGTGGGCTGCCACACTCGAACTTATAGTGGCGCAACATGTGATGCAAGTGCCGGTAAGTCCTCTCGCACTTTGGACAATTATACCTGATGCATCATCGTAACGTTACAGAAAAATCGCGAATTATCGCGTTTGCACGCGACTCGAATGCCGGGAATCGTCATCGAAACGCGGCAAATGTACGCGATATCGCGACCAAACAAGCAATCAGACTAACCTATTGCTATCATTGCTTCCGTGCTTCTTTCCCAGTCGACGACAACGCTGTTGTTGCGGTTCCAACTGCACACAGTGATCCACGTGATACTGGAAGATCGATGGATCCGGTAAATACATCGCACCTGAAATCACAAGCAGAGTGGATTCTGATGTAACGCGTTTATTCTTGTTGCCGTAACATTGTCGTCGATTGTGAAGGATATAAAGAGGAACGAGGGAAAGGCGGAGAGACGATGAGAAGAGGAGAGACGGAGGAGGAGAAGGTGGAGGAGAAAGAAGAGGAGGAGGAGACGGACAGAAAAAAAATAATTGACAGAAAACTCACAGCAATATTTCTTTTGTTTCTGTTGGCACAATTGGAATTTTAGAAAATCGAAAAACTCCCGATTTCTCCAACGGATGAACGTTTATTGTATACATGCTACTTGAGCTTACAGATTCTTCGTTTCCAATATTCCACGGAAATTGGTGGGAATTTCGAGAATGCGCATGGACGGGCTCGCTAAACGAGATGACGAATTCTTTTTGCGATCGGATTGCTCGAAATAACGTTATTTATCGCGCGATTTGCAAAATACGTCTCCTTTTCTGTATCGCGTACGTTCGATGGCAGTTCGTTTGCATGCAGAAAGAACATTTCCATATGGATTAATTTTTTCGTGCGTAAAACTGTCTATTGGTAGCGATGTCGATGAGAAAGACGCACATTCCTCGATGTTTGGTCCTAATGTGTCTATACACGTTCGAGACCTCTTTCGAACGCATGTCACAGTAGGGACACTTGAACCTCGGTCCTTGGCCACATCCGTACCGCACGTGTCTTCGGAGGTTCGTTTCCCTAGTGAATCCGCTTGGACAGTTAGGACAGCAGAATCTCTTCGACTTGTTCCGCCAGATGCCGAAATCACGACTGACTGAAACAAAAAACGCAGCAAAATACTCGCGCACAGTCTACGAGCTAATTCGAGTCGCATAGATCGTCAACGACAGAATTCGCGTATGCAACAACTGCGGCAGATGAAGGAAGAGACGGTCGACAACGACGAAAACAACGACGCCGACGTACCGAAAGATCGATAACCGATCGAATACTGGAAACGTTCGAATCGCGCGTCACAGAAAAATCAGCGAACGATTTTAACCGCGCGTTGCGATTTCCATTGGCCGTATCGCTGGGCAAAGTGACCTGAAACGAATCGCTTTGCATCGTAGAAACACGAAACGACGCTGACAAAGGGTCGGAACGCGTGGTTCAAATAAACGCTATATATATGCGATACGATGGAAACGAATAAAATTTGTTCAAATCAATTTCTGCTTGATATTTTCAAAGATAATTTCATTCCCAGTATGTTCGTAATCACGTACTTATGCATGCACAAAGGCAAGCGCATGCTCGCTCACACGTATGTCAGTCTGTGTATAGTATTTAAGTTAGAAGAAGATAATTGGGGAGAAATCAGAGAATGGGAAACTCGGTCTTGAAAAAATGTTGGCGAAACGAAGCAACCAACGAAGCAGCTGCTACAACTTGCTTCATAGCCGACTCATTTTGTACGAGTTGTATGAGTTGTGTGCCATCAATTCGTGAAGATCGATGACGAAAACTTTCAAATTCGCATGTTTTCTTCTGATGTGCGTGTATATATCCGACGTCTTTTTACTTCTCTGTTGACAGTAGGGACACTGAAATCGTGGCTCTTGTCTACATTCGTAACGCAAATGTCTGGTCAGACTCGGTTTCTGGGTGAAGGCACTCGTGCAATTTGGACATGGAAACCTCTTTGTCTTGGTAAACGGATCCGATCTTGTCATTCTCGTCTGAACGACGACGCGAGCATGGATACCTAGAAGGAGGAAAATTTCACATTAATTTAATTCCATTTATTTATGGCGTATACGCAAGGCTAATTCCCATCAGAGTATAAATAGCGTACACAATGCATAAAGGATGCCAGCACAATAATAGAAAGAGAAAAGGAATCGAAAAATAAGGGAACGAATATAAATGTCCTGAACATCGAGAGACGATGAAAGAAAGAAAAAGGAGGGGAAGACAAAGAAAAAAAAGAAGGAGAGGACGTGTTTCACACGATCTCGCGAATTAGCGATCTGAGTTTGTTTTGAGCCCTTTGGCTCGGATAAAGGAGTGAACGGTGAACTTTGCTTGAAATAAAGACTCGCGAGTACTTTGAATTTTGATTTACTTTATTGAACGTAACTTCGATCTGCGCTCATGTGTAGCGCTTGTGGTTCTCGAGAAAACCGTGTACTAGGCACCTGAGCGAAACTACCCTTGAGACAGATGATAGTGAGATAAAACGTTCAGTCGCATAGTTATCAAAATACGTTAACTTTATGACAAACCATTTCAAACAGACAATTGAATTTCAGTTTGAACCCAAATTCGTCGGCTCCGTTGCGATCCGAAAGTATCGCGATAGCGGAAGGTTCGGCGTGGAACCACAACAGGTGGAAAACGAGAAATAAACATGGAAGGACATGATTCCGAACCGTATGAAAAACTTCGATTCGTTGTTAGTGTCTGCGTGTAGCCGATATAAATGCCGAAACCCTGAAGCAACAAGGGGAAAAGGCCACGATTGCATGCAAAGCGTCGGCAAGGAGCGAACCTCGATTCTCGTCATGGATGATTTTACGATGTTTCGTCGGAATCGCGAGTCGACAAAAGGTATCGGATCGGATCGTTCGACAACACGGCCGCGCATTCTTTTCTCGTCGAATCTCAAGCTCGGCCCTAGCTTCTCTCATTGACGTTCGCTGCTCGTCGCAAAACGATTCATCTAACAATTTCCCACGCTTGACAAATATCGATCACATAAACGTCGTTGTTCTTGTGCTTGATCCTGATGTGCTTGCGTATATCAGCCTTAACTTTGCACACGTAGTCGCAATAAGGACATTTGAATCTCGGTTGTCGGCCGCATTGATAGCGCAAATGACTGGTCAAGTTTCTCTTCCAAGCGAACACACTTCGACAGTTGGGATTCGGGCAGGCGTACTTGCTGGCTTTCACCAGGCAATTCGTGCGTTGCTCACCCCTCAATGACGTAGATCCATTGTGCCCTGAAAAAGAACGAATCGTCCGCGATCAAACGCTTCTTGGAAGATGGCATCGAGTATGTGTAATAAACGTGCGAGAAAAATCAATGAAAACGTGGCCCTATAAATCCGTTCCGATACCATCCATCGGATCGCGATCGTATTTCATGGTCCGTGAAAGAGCGAAAAAAAGCATGTGCATAATCGTTGTGTGCGCCTATAATTACCTGCTATTACCTGCAATGAAAGAAGGGAGAGACAGCGGGAAAACAGCGATAGGAAAGTAACGTATACTCGTGATGGAACCGTGCGATTTACGTAACGTGTTTTAGTCGTAAAAACTAGCACGCAACTTGGAAAAGGCGAATTATGCTTTATTCGAATGAAAATACAGGTTTCGGGTTTGCGTGGAGGTCGACTAGTTGGAAGACGAGGCGGTGAGCAAGTCGACCACGTAGACGACCAAACCGTGATGTCTTCTTGGTATGTGCTTGCTCACGTCTCCTTTAACTTTGCAACGATACTCGCAATACGGACACTTGAATCGTGGCTGCACGCCGCACTCGTATCTCAGATGTCTGTTCAAGTTTCCCTTCCAATTAAACGATTTGGCGCAATTAGGACTCGGACAAATGTAAATCGCGTTGCGCAGTTTCGTCGATCTGCATTTCGTCGATCTACCAACTTCCCTGTACGGCCACCAACTTTGCTCGGAATCTGAAACAAACGAACAGACGAAATTTTCTCATTGCGATAAATCGGTTGTTGGCTCGTTCGCTACCTCGATTCATCGTCAGTATCGTTTCGATACTTGGAGTGTGCGCAGAAAGAACGCAACTTTTCGGTTCGTCATATACTCAGTTTATTAAGAAGAATTAATGCGAGATGACAAAACACGGTTCGACCGATAGAATCGCAATGAATCGATCGAATAAAAAAATTCTAGGCGCTGAGAACGTAGATGCTGCAATCCTTGTGAACTCTCTTGATGTGCCTGCATATGTTGGCCTTCCATTTACCACGGTACACGCAGTAAGGACACTTGAAGCGCGGTTCTTGTCCACACTCGTTACGCAAATGTCTCTTCAGCGTGCATTTCCAAACGAAAACGCTCGGACAATTAGGACAGGGAAATTGCTTGTAAGTCGCGTCGTTGAACCGTACTCGTCGCTTCTTGTAGCAAGCGTTCGCGTGATATCGAGAATCTGAAAGCAGAACAAAATACTCGCGGTCAATTATCCGGATCGCTAAAAGTCCGAGAAGCGACGCGAAGGAGCTGCGCGTTTACTCGTTTAAGTTGGATCGAAACGTCCGGTCGATCAACGTCCACGCTGCGTATTCGACGATCCTCGCGCGCTCCTTCTTCTTTACGAGGCGCGAGGAACAACGCGCGAAAACAGGTCGCGTGAATTTCGCACACGTCGTTGCACCTTTACTCTATTCGCATACATTGTGAGACGAAATTCCAAACGTTATACTCGCTGAGATACTCTTAGTCCTCTTAGTGGAAGATAGCCTCTTTCCCCTCGTGAATACGCGTTTCTGTCCGATTCGATTCTTTTGCGCCTGTGCCCGAACGCGTCCGATCGGCATGCTTCGAACGGTTGACGACGCTTCAACGAACATGATGACGAGCCTCGATTCCTATCGAATACACCACAGGTTTACAACAACAGCCTGTTCTTCGTTCGACGCTGTAAGAATGAGGCGACTCACCGCGTCGCAACTCGCACGCCTCCCAAGTCGACAGCATAACGCGACAATGATAAATGAACAAAGTTTTATTGTGAGACATTTTTACTCTTCGAGTACAAGAAAACAATTATTTGCATCTTGCGCAATGTTAGTTTCTACCGATGTCGATGCAACGTACGACGCTACCTTCGTGTTTTCTACGTACGTGCCTATAGACGTCCGATGTCCATCTAGAACGAAAGTCGCAAGACGGACATTTGAAACGTGGATTTTGTCGGCACTCGTAACGCAGATGTCTGGTTAGGGAGCCGCGGTGAGTGAAAGAACTGCCGCAAGCGTTAGAGCAGAAGAACCTTTTATTAGCAGCGGAGAGTCGTTGGGCGGTCGATTTGCGCTGTCTCCAAGTTGCGCAAACCAAACGCGAGACGACGCCTGGAAAAGAAGATTCACCACTGAACGTAAACAGCTATCGTTTGTAAAGCGTGTTTTCGTTAACTCGCTCTAACGTAGATAACAACCATGAAGGATATAAAGAACGCGAAGACCGCAGAGCAGAGCGGGACAGAGAAGAGAAAAGGGCAGGACAGGGCAGGGCAGAACTGACAATGAGCGTAAAGCGAAACAGGGCGGAGAGAAGCAGCGTAGAGCAGAGGCGAAGCAAAGTAGAGCAAAGAGGAAGAGCAAAGAATCACGTTGCGTCTCGATATCGCGTGGAAAGGATAGGAGATGAAATAAACGACGACAAACGACCAACCGTTTTTCGATCAACGTATGTCTTTATTTATAGTTACTGGTATAATTCGTAAATGGTAAAAAAAAAAATAGAGTGGCGTTATAAAAAGGGAATTTAGAAATTCCCCTAATCAAGTGTAGCGCATAAGGAGCAAAGTAGAAAATGGCAGCTGCTACTTCGGTGAAGCGTCGTTGAATATACGAGGAACGAATGTGGTTAAGTCTCTTCCTTACGAGCGATCTTTAGAACGTCGATCGCGTATACCTGACAGTTTTTGTGTCTTCTTCTCACGTGCTCATAAATGTTGGCCGATTTCTTGCATCGATATTCGCAGTGGGGACATTTAAACCGGGGTTCTTGGCCACACTCGTAGGTCAGGTGCCGATTCAACGAGTATTTCTGGCTGTAGGCACAGGTACAGTTCGGACAGGGAAACCTCTTCGTCTTAAAGTTATTGTCTAAATCGGTTTGGTTCGACGATCGGGACCAGAGTTTGCCGATACTTTGGCCTTGGTCGTCTTCGATACCAACGTTGATCCCGAACACGCTGAACGGGCCCGTAGTATCTGGAACGAAACGGGTCTGGCTGATTGCGAGTTTATACGTGCGTTTCGTTCGTGGAAACGATCTACGAGTGCGCATTGAGAGAATCCATCTCTTCGCGAAAACCGAACGATAAAATCAGGAGATTTGCAAAAATTAGACAATCGACGATCATTGACTAGTACAGAGATCGTAAGTAACATATGTATCATCCGTGAAGACGATGAAAATGACAATAGGTCTGGTGTAACGAACTTACAAACCGGTAGAAGCTGCCACGCGCGATCCACCATCCAAAACAAACGTTCAGTTTGTCGTACGATACAGAAAAATTGGCTGTCGTTTGATCGCATAGCGGATCAACTTGCGCTACTTTAAATGCTATCGAAAAATACAAAAGTTTATGCCACATTGCGCAACGGGCAATCTCAACGCAGTCGATTTATTTTCTACGGGACTGTGTCTCTTCAGTTTTCGCAGGGAAGAGAAACAGAAAGAAAAGAAAACGAAGTAGGAGCTGACAATAAGAGTAGAAAGAATTCGACTGGATCATCGGAGTCAATCTGATGACAGTTTGTCAAGCTTCGTTTCGTTGATCGTTCGAAAATTCAGTTGTTACTAGCTTCGTTATTCTGTTGGTCACCGCGAATATCCAGAACGTACACCGCCTGATCAGGATGCATTCTACGTATGTGAGACCTGACGTTCGAAGAATGCCTCGTACGATACGGACAATAAGGGCAATTGAATCTCGGCAACTGGCCGCACTGAAATTTTAGGTGATTATACAAATTATTTTTTCGCGTGAAAACGTTACCGCACTTATGGCAAGGATAATTTTCGCTTCGTTCGTTTCGATAGTGATCGTAGATGCAACGAGGTCCATCACGGTAACACGTACAATTCGATACCGGACATTGAACACCTGTGAACAGAAAAGGTCAACCAAATGACTTTCGACTATGTCGACTTTTTGTCTCCATCTTAAACGAGAAAAAATTTCATACTTTCCAATCGACGCGACCTATGTATTCTTTTCGCTTCGCGATTCCGTAACATTAATAATATCACTGTAAACAGTTGACTACTTTTAACAAAAATCATTATATACAAAAGACAAATTAAATCGTAACATAGCGAAACAAATGACAGAAGAAAGAGAGAAAGAGAGAGAGAGAGAGAGAAAGAGAGAGAGGCAGACAGACAGATAGACAGAGAGAGGGAGAAAGAGACAGAGAGAGAAAAAGAGAGAGAAGGGGTTCCAGCAAATATTAGCTTTTCTCAAGCACAAAAATACAGTGGAACAAGCATTGTAAATGGTAAAAACTTAGTTCGTAAATGTTTGTCAAATGTGAATCAATGGCAAGTTGATTCGCATAAGAGTAATTCCTCTGAAGCTAAGGAACTCGCATCGTTAAGAAGCGAAAGATACAGATAGATAAATATATTTACCCCTGAAAATAAGGAGAACGGGTATGCGCTACGAAAATCATAGAAGTTGACCAGTTTTGCTTATATCTACAACGTAAACTTCGTTGCCAGGGTGAATTCTGCGCACGTGGGCTCGCACATTCGAAGGATGTTTCGTTCTATACACGCAATAAGGGCAATTAAAACGCGGCAATTGTCCGCACTCGAACTTCAAATGATATTGAAGATTATGCTTTCTGCTGAATACGCTGTGACAATTTCCGCAAGGAAACTTTTGCCCGTGCTGGTCGTTCGTTCGCGAAAACGTGCCTCCTCTGGTCGGCGAGTACGACCAAGAAACGTTCTTCTGCCTCTGGTGCGGTACTAAGTAGTTTGCCTCTGAAAAAAGCATAAATATCGTTCTTTCATTCTCGGTTTATGATATCACGTTCACGTAACTGCATGAAACATTAGCAGGAACGATATTCGTCGTATCGAGTCACTTTTCGTATAAAATGACGGGTTCGATCATCGTTTCTCTAACAATAAATTTCGATGTACATACACATCAATTACGTTTAATTATAATACACGATAGGCAGACGAGGGAGCATGCACATAAGGAGTTTTCAAAGGACGAGTGTTCGGCTGAGAGCTGTTTTATTCAAGATTCGTCCGGCTATCGCTATCGTTTAATGTTGCGCGTTCATTAGATCGACAACGTAGACTTCTTTATCCGGATGCTTTCTACGCACATGAGCTCTAACGTTCGATGTGTGTTTAGTCCTGTAAGCACAATATGGACAGTTGAATCGCGGTAATTGTCCACACGCGTACTTCAAATGGTGCTGCAGATTGTATCGCCAGTTGAAAGGCCTGCCACATTTTGGGCAAATGTGCAGCACTTTGTGTCGAGCCCGAGGATGAGTAGTCGCCTTACAATTTGCCACCGCTCGATTCCACCCATAATTCTCGATCGGACTTGGTACCTCTTCTGGAAAATGCAGACGTTCTTACGGTTAATTCTCGTAAACGCTCAACGTTTTTCAATTCCAAACATCTAACAACTAAGCCGCTCGCGACGCTTGCCGCTCGGAGAATCGCTCCCGTTTCACGAACATACTTGCTTCACCGAAGCACTACTACAGATCACAATATATAACAACTAAATGAACGCAATTTGTTGGAGATTTGGAAAAAAAATGCAACGTATGAATGAGTCGAGTGGTTGCGATTTTCTGCTTCATACTATTATCTTTCACATTCATTACAGGGCATTTCGTACATGTTGGAATGACATTCTGCGCATAAGTTTAGATCCATGGATCGACGAGACGACTTTACTTCGTTTCGCTACCGTCTCCAGATCCAAAAATATCCATCCTTTCGATATGACGGCACAAGCTGAAGGCAAAACAATAAAATGAGAAGGGAAAGAAGAAAGGGACAACAGAACACGACTGTTAATGCTCCGGGCAAAGAAAAAGTACAAAATTGTGCGGATCAAACGGAATCTCTATTAAAGATGATAGAATTGAAAACCGATCTTTATAAAATTCGTCTTCGTAACTCCATTGGTGGTACATGTTTCATTTGGAAATACATTGCACATTTAAAAATACTTTTATAGATATAAATACATATAAATCTAATACGATAGGATTAAAAGTAATCCTATCGGTATGGTACAAGTTTGCACTCGTGTATACTTTAATCAAGTTCAACAATTTGAACATTTAATTTGCAAATGTTCGGAAATTAAACCAACCTGTTTCGTATATGTCGTAATACGATGCAAGAACAAGCAATGTATTAGATTATACAATCAGATAACGATAATAGTAAGATGCGTCTAAGGACACGTAAGGAATTCTACGAGTTTTCCAAGCATCCATTGCCGACAACTATCGAAAAGCTGCCATTCTCGTCATGTCATTGTCGTCATTATCGTCGTTATCGTCGTCTGGGTCATCATAATCATCACTATTGTATTTATGCTCTGAGAACACAGGCAAGCATGTTGAAACTGGTGCCGCGTAAGTATATTTATGCTCCCAAAATTTTACAGACGTCGATAGCGTAAACGTTACGACCAGGATGCTTTCTACGCACGTGAGCACGCACATTAGACACGTGTTTCGTTCTATATACACAATAAGGGCAGTTAAATCGCGGTAACTGGCCGCACTCGAATTTGGAATGATAGTAGAGATTATTCTTATGGCTGAAAACACTTGGGCAAGTCGGACAAGGAAACTTTTTCTTCTCCACATATCGGTTTACCGAAATTCTGGTTCTCTGATAAGGTCGACGTCTTCTCCGGTCAGGCAAAACATACGTAAAATCTGCTGATTGGAGATACTCTGAAACAGAAACAACACAAGAATCTCGTCAAATATTGCGTTCGTCTGATCAACGGTCGGTTTTTCAATGCGGTTCGATAAGTAATTTCAAGTTTGCTTGCAGGGACATACCTCGGGGAACGTTTTGTTCGTCGCCAAACCAGTCATCAACTAGGTACGGTTGATAATCACGAAAGGAAAAGATGGGAATTGGAGATATATATATTATTACAAATATATGTGAATATACATATATCTCTGCCAATAAACGTAAGTAACAAATAAGATACCATTTCATATATTTATGAAAAACTTGCTCGGTGTTTGCAAGTGTGTTGCAAATACGATGTGTCGAACGTACATGGCACTTTCTGTTCCTCTAAACCGTATCACGATAAGTTAAACGTTCCATTCATGGAATCGGTCGATACTGTACGCTTCTTGGTCGATTACTCATCGAGACAAATTTTCATATTTTGTCGAAGACGAAATTTCTCATTCGATACTGGCTACTCTCGCGTACGTGTACGTATCCGGCTCCAATCATCTGCTTTCCAAGATTCTTCTTTCCAGAAGGTAGCTTCTACCGACAAAGCGTAACGCGCGACGAGGTGCTTGGAACTCCTAGAAAAAAAAAGGAAAGAAAATCGCGATCAATTCTGAAACGTCGCAAGTCTAACGTAGCAAAAGTGCGACGTTAAAATAGGAAAAGACTGTTCCAATCGTACTCCTAAACGCGACATCTTTACGCGTTCCCACGTCTTTCCTTTTTTCCCCTTGTCAGAAGTAAATCGAATTCTTTCGGAACCATCGTGAATAACGTAATTGTTTTCGGTATTAATCCGAACAGGCTGACGCAATGCCTGTTGAAACGAATCGATTCGATACTAGTTTATTTATGGCGTACGATTTGAACACTTTTCTTTTAAAGGAGCATGGATCAGTACCGTTCTACGAGACAACGACGACGATGCCGATGATGACGACGACAATATCCAAAACGAGGATGTTATAAAACCATAAAAAAAATTTCATTTGAGAATGCATTCGTTCGTCGCGTTCATCGCGTCTAATCGATTCAGATTTTACGATTCCCGGCTTCTTGCCAAGTTTCTTCTTCCTTTCTCCGTATCCTTCCGCACACGAATTTTCGAACCTTAGGCGAGCGTAATCTCAAGCAACGTGCTGTTGCAACTGGCAAAGATCTACGGTGTACACTTCTCTTCCTGGATGACATTTGCGAACGTGTCGTCGAGCATTCGAGATGTGCCTGGCGCAATAGTTGCAATACGGACAATTGAATCGTGGCTTCTGACCGCACTCGAATTTTTGATGATAGGTCAGCCCGCCTTTTCTACTGAAGACGCTGGTGCAATTGCCACAAGGGAACTTCCGTGCGATCATTCTCGAGGAATCGGAGGGCGAAACGATCGTAGCGTTCCTCGAGAAGCCGTGGGTTGGTCGTTGAAGAAGAAGGTTTTGCGAGTGTACTGCCGCGTCCGTGAACACACAGTAATTTATACCTGGAACAGAAACAAGAACGCGACACCCGTGTCAGAGTAGTTCATACTATCAGGAGCTCTGCGTACACAAAGAGGAACTAGAGGAAAATAAGAATCGGAGCTGATGTCAAACCTTCTTCGGTCGTCGATCTCCAGGGTGTCAATGACACGCCAGGATGCGAGATGTTCGATTTCCGCGATGCAACATCTTCCATGAAGAAAAGGATGAAATAATAAAAAAAGGACCGCTCCTATATGATCATAATTACGTAACAGCTTGATATTTTATTTTTTACACAATGAAATTATTACGCCCTCGCAGAAACAGCGCTATTCGAAAGTGGTGTATAGCAGAAGAAGAAGGGCGGAAAGTTGACGGTACATAGTAGACGATAATCGCGAAATGACGCGAAAATGCTACACAAAAGAACACCTAATATACCTACTTTTGCACGTATGTACAACGACTTATAAGACAGGTTCGACTATTATGGTAGCAGAATAACGTGACGAGAGATGGCACGTCTTGCAATAGTCAAATTCAAAACGCGTTTGTTAAATGGTTTACTCGATTTTTTCAGAGTTTTCATCTTCCGTTGCAGTGCCACGGGTCGCGTTACGCGACAAATTGATAACGTTGACTTTGCATCCTTGATGCTTTCGACGTACATGCGCACGTATATTCGAAGATTTCTTTGACGCGTAATCGCAATACGGACAACCGAATCTTGGTAATTGGCCACACTCGAACTTTAAGTGTGAATATAAATTGTTCTTCCGGTTGAAAGTGCTCCCACACTTTGGACAAGGAAATCGGTCTTTCTTGCGGTCCTGAAATTCCGCTGGTCTTGACATCACGTTGCACGGTATCTTGAAGCCACCCAGATGTTCCAGATCTGCAAGAAAATGTTTGGAACTCGTCAGAGTCCGCTCTAGAGCAACGAACACGTTCCATTTATGGACGCCTGATTTCATATCGATGGATAGGATACCAAGGAAAGGATAGATTGAAAATAAAACACCAATAAGCATCGTACGATACAGGAATTGAACGATGTTACTCGATCGTTTCCGAGCTTCTCTCTTTACGCGCGTGCGTTATGTTCCAGTAAATGACAACTTTATTGCGACTATATACAAAAATATATAAAAATTGAACTCAAACGTAGAAAGGATATTGTAACTCTCCCCCTGTCCCTTTCTCATCCTTATTTTCTAATTTTCTCAGATCTCTTGTCGTCTCTTAACGAGTGTCGATATTCAAAACTCGAGCTTGCAAGTGCAACTTACAAACAACTACACACAACTTGATTTAAGATCGATCACGTAAATGATAGAACCAAAATGAATGGACCGGATGTGCGCGCGGACGTTGGACGTTTTCTTCGAACGATACTCGCAATGAGGACACTTGAACCTCGGCAACTGACCGCACTCGTACTTGAGATGCTTCTGCAAGTTGTTCTTCCGGTTGAAAACGCTGCTGCAATTTGGACAGGGAAACCTGACGTTGCGAACGTGTTGCACAGCGAAGGACGTGGAAGCATCTCGTTCATCCATTAGAGCTTCAAAGGTAAGCGGCTCGTCTGCGAACAGAAGAAACAAATTGCAAAGAAGTAGGTTGATGTACCTTGAACGATTCACGAACGAATGTACCGTGGATTTGTCAATCGATCGAGAAACGTCGGATTTAACGAAACGAAACATTAAACGAGGAAATAACGTAGAGTCGGATTCTTCGAATGAGCTTTCAAATCGATGCACGCCGACATCGATTGGCCATGATACTTCCACCATATGTGTTCACGTGTTTCTATACGTGATCGAGATCGTCATTATGATCGATGACTATACACGGCAGGTTATTCATAGAATCTTAACGACCACATACGCGAAACGTAATCAATTCCGGACGCTTTGCATCTGAGAAAGTTACTCGTACGATTCTGCAGCCGAACCTTTTCGCTTCCATACCTTGGCAGCTTGGTAGCTGAAAGCACAAATGCTCGTTATGCCGAATAAACGTCTCTCGTTTAAGATTAACACTATGCCTAAAGCGATCGTCGTTTCAGGTTAATATCAAGTTTCGAGCGGGCGACAGAAGTGACATTTTTCAATGTTCAAATAATTTCTTTATTGATGAAACGTGCACGTGGATCACGGTAGACCAGCGATTTTCAACCTTTTTCATCTCACGGCACACGTAAAGCAATTGCTAAAATTCTGCGACGTGTCGAAAAATGTGATAGATGTGGTTCAAGATAGGGAATTCGCATCGGGTGGCTATTGTTCTTTCGGCTGTTATAATATCTTCGTTTGACGATGTAAGGGATAAGAGGTCAGTAGCCCTGAATGAATAATAAATAAAAAGAAAGTAGTTGAGCATCGAAGCTTTTAAAAATACTCGCGGCGAACTAGTTGAAAATCGCTGTGGTAGACGATACATTCTCAACGCTCGACGTAGACGTCGAGTACGACACACGCATGGCGAACGAAAATGCTGAATTGTTGCTTTGTTCGCAAAACTAATCAAACTTGCATTTCCCCCGCGATTACGTCGACACTTCCTTTCTCTCTTCCTTTCTCTCTTCCTTTCTCTCTCCCTTTCTCTCTCCCTTTCTCTCTCCCTTTCTCTCTTTCTCTCTCTCTCTCTCTCTCTCTCTCACTGTTATAGTTGCTATATCTAGATGGGAGAACGAGAATAAAAAGAACGAGAATGAGGGAAGAAGAGAGGTAAAGGAAGAAAGGTAAAAAGAAATAGGGACGAAATCTGAAGAGTATTAGAAGTAATATTGTATAAAAAGTATTCGGTTCAACGTATATCTTATGTTGCATCGTTACGATCCATATTTCCACGAAAGAATGAAGAATTCTTTCCAAGTTTTGGCCATGTAACGACCGGTAGAAAAATCTCGACGTTGTCACTTTTACCGAAAGCTTTCAGCACATATTAGTAACATTGTTCTATCGCAGTGTAACCAGAGGAGAAGATCGTGAAATGAAAGATATAGCTGAGAAGAGTACGAACGAAGCTGGTAAATAAAAAAAGACTATATCGCTGGATAATCGCTCAAACGGCCAGGTTTGGTAGTCGATAAATATCCTGAACATAGACCGCGTTGCCCTCGTGCTTCCGTCGTATATGCTTCTGTACGTTGGATGTCTTCTTCGAGATCAAATCACAGTACGGACATTTGAAGCGCGGTGGTTGGCCGCACTCGTATCTCAAGTGTGTAAGGAGACTTCGTTTCTGGCCGAAAACGCTCGTGCAATTGCCGCAAGGGTACCTCTGGTTACTGTTCGGTACGAAACTCCTGTAAAGTCTGCCGCGCTGTCCTGCGCTCAATAACATTCTTGACGCGGCAAATTGTCTGAAACCTGGAAAAATTCAGTGATCGGTATCAGTACAATGTGGCAATGGATAAAGCACGAAAAGCGTTTTTGCTGTTTAAAAATTAGAGGGCCGAAACTTTCGATAATTGGAGGAAGAAAGCGCGTACCTTATATTTTCTCGTAAATGGAAAATGAGGATTGCGACGAGTAACGATACGTCGCCGCGCGTATCGCGTTCGAGTTTTCGCAAACGGCGGAAAAAGAATCGAAGACATTGCTATTTCTGAACGACAATCATGCTAACGAAAAATAACGAACAAATAAAAATCCCACAAAACGTAAATAACATGAGACTCGTTGGGATGCGACAGTTATTTTGAAAAGGTACTTTATTCAGAGTAAGTCGGTAACAAACATTAAACAAGCTGAATCGACAACAGCGATCCGTCTTTGAACAATAGTGAAAATCATTGAAAAGCATTCTGCGTTAACACGTCAGGGACTTTCAATGAAAGATCAAAATATGAATGCCATTTTCGGCCTCGGCAGCGGCGGCGGCGGCGGCGTCGTCGTTCTAATCTTAACCAACAGTTTCAGACGACTCTACGAAAAAATGATCGCGTTAGCTTTATTCTCGCCCTTATCGTTCGAAGAAAATTATGCGTTCGGAGGAAAATGCGTTAATAATACTTGGAATAACTGTAACTAGAGTAGAGATAGAGTAACATTTCTAAATAAATTGCAGAGATATGTATCAACTGTTTAGTAGTGTCCTTGCTTCGACTCCTTATTCTTTTAATTTTCTTCTCCGTCTCTTGTTTTCGTTCTTTTTACTTGAGTTATAATCGTCCCGATTCGGTTGTTAATAACGGACTCTCGACAATTGCTTATACAAGTCGATAATTTGTAGCTTTTCGTCCTTATGCATTCGTCGCACGTGAACATACATATTTGAAGAGAATTTCGCCTTCTTCGTGCAATATGGACACTGATATCGCGGCTCCTTACCACATTGGAAGTGACAGTGTGTTTTCATGTCCGAAAGTCTAGTGTAGCCACTGTTACATCGTGGACAATAAAATTTTTTCCTTGGTAAGGAACTTTGAACGGAGACACTGTCAGGCCAGTGTGTCCTGGAAACCGAAGATACCAGCTCTTGACGACAGCCACTTTCCATGTAGAGAAACGACTCATCCTTCGGGTCGTTGGCAAGATTTCTTCTTGGCTGATAACCTTCGGTCCGCATCGATCCCCTTGCTATCATTTCAGCCCGCATAAACGACGAGTGTAACTGGCCGTACATCGGATCTAGAAAAAGAATCGAATTTTTGTTGCAAGTTAATAGAAACAAAACGGAACCAACGAACTGACGACATCGCAGAGAAACACATTTTCATCCATGCTCTGAGCATCTAAGCGCACGCGTGCGCCTTCAAGCTACTTCCTTTCTAATCGAACCAGTCAATTTTGTACACATTCTGAGCAATTTGTATTTTATTTCCCTCCTCGTATCGTATGTATCGTTAACGGTGAATTACAGAAACAGAAGGAAATATATATAGGAAAGGACGATGGAAAGAAAAACGAGAACTAGAAATCAAGCATATGTATTCTATTAGACTAGCTATTCTTTTGCATTAAAGTTACGAGGGCTATTCTACGACGATGGATCGCAGGAGTTCGGTTACTTGATTTATTTATTAAAATCAATTTACACAGAATCACGCGTTCGAGCACAAATTCCACGTTATTCGTTCCACGAACGTCAAAGAGACAAGCCGTAACCTACCGACCAAATTATATTGATAGTTAATAAATAACGACATTATGATAAAATACGACAATAGATCAAGAGATTAAGACAATATACGAACGAAAATATTTTATTCAAATATATTCAAATATTTTATATTTTATTCAAATATTTTATGCAAATAAATATTCAAATTTTCGCAAAGATAAGAAACATATATTGTTATAAAGTAACAATAATAATAAGAAAAACATTCGATGAAACTGTTATATCTCATTTAATATAATCGTGGAATAATCTTCAATATTTTATAATAAAATAATAATAATAATAACATTTATAATAATTGTAGTGGAATTAGTAGCAATAACAACAATAACAAATAAATAAGAGTTTTATAATAATATTGTAAAAAGGTACGTCGTGTCTACAATGTATGAGTAGCAATTTGATATCTAGCACTTTTAACGGTTGCTTTATTGTTCTCGAAATGTTCGGTCATATAAATGAAGTATACTACATGACACTTTTGTATAAACAAGAAATAAATAAGTAAGAATAAGAAAATAAAACAAGTATATACTAAAGAATAAATTAATCGTTGTCAGAAATTTCACTAACTATTTCAGAATTTAACAAATCCTCTTGATCTTCATTATCGTTGGCACATACAATTTTTTTCGCGTGTTTCTGTGCACACGTTCTTAGGTGTCTTGCCGGCACAACCGTACCTGTTAATTTTTTATGGCACATACTACACTGAACACTTCTCTGGCACATGTGACGCTCATGGTAATTCAAAGCTTTTTTGTGTTTAAAACGAGCACCGCATTTCATACAGACAAACGGATTCGCGTCTCTTTCCGTGTGACACTTGGCAATCTTATTTTTAAGACAATTATTTTTCTCGTGTCTTGCCAAATTTGCTGGGCGAATAAATTTCTTGTCGCAATACCTGCAATTTATCGGTATCGACGATAATTGATTTAAAGGTTGCATCCATCCTTCATTAGTACTTAAATCATTAATCGAACCACTCGTTTCGCTAGAATCTCCTTCACAGTTTTCGTCATTACGATTCCTGTCGTTTTCCTTATTGCACGGGACTGTTTTACTCCTTTTACTAGTATTTTCATTTCCATCGTTACCGTCATTTCTTTCGTGTCCGCTGCCAGTACTACTATCGCCATCATTGCCCCATTTATCCAGATCTACTTGCATCAAGTCGTCCTCTGAGCCCCAACTATCGTTACGTTCAGACTTTACGATGACTCCACTAGGTTGCTGCTCTTTCCGGCGTGTTAAACTGCTGGTAATTCCTCGCTTCTCGACACACCCTGTAACACAATCGATCAAATAAGTATCTCTATCCCGTTGGATCCTGAAAACGACTAAAGCTTCTACGAAAATCAAACAACGAAGTAACTAAATGGTAACTAAAGGACAACTAAAGGGGTAACTAAAGGATAACTAAAACAGAAAAAACCCATTGTAGTCGTGTACGTTGTTAAGTAAATGAAAAGGAAAAAAACAGGAAGGGAAAAGAAACGAGAAAGAAGTAAACTGGCCAGACTGTTCGCTGTCCCACCGATCACTTAAGTTTCTCTTTTTATTAGCATAATACAATTTCCAAAAATTAGCGAAAGCTTCTAAAGTAAAAGTTACGATCGCTTTTACATTTTCTATCGACTTCCCTTTATTAACATAAAGTAAACTCGAACACCTAGAAAAACGACCTTCGAGTCGCGTGTGAATATTCTCGAAAATCTTCCGATCTTTTCCTCTTTTCTTTCGTTTCTTCGTAGAGTATTTCGTTTCTTTCTAGGAAATTCCAATGTTCGGAGCAAGGGTGATGCGATTCGGTGAATGGTAGAAACTCGTTGTCCAAGCACTCCGACACGAACACATCTGTTGCGACGCACAACTTACTAACAACCAGTCGGATGGCAACTGATCGGTTGTTTATCGCGAACCTTGAACGTTGTTAGCGTCCAAGATGGAGGAGTACAATAAAGGTAAAGAGCGAGGTTTAGTTCACCTTATTTATTACGCTCGATACTCTGATTACACTGGTTAAGTTACTATATTCCACGTTCTACTCTGAATCCACTGTCCGTAAGTGTACTGATTATCCTGTTAAATATACTGTTCATTGAGTG
Organism: Bombus bifarius; assembly: GCF_011952205.1. Lineage (NCBI taxonomy): Eukaryota > Metazoa > Arthropoda > Insecta > Hymenoptera > Apidae > Bombus > Bombus bifarius. The sequence continues at coordinate 215,653 of NW_022884412.1, read as the reverse complement.
AGTACTGGTAAGTGTTGACTCTTAGAATACTGATGCAAGAGTCTGTCCTGTCCGTAAGTTACGGAATATACTGTTAAATATACTGTTCACTGGTACGTGCTGACTCTTCGAATCCTGCTGCAAGAGTGAGTCTTGGGGCTGTTGCTGTTGTAGCGGAAGGTTCGTCGTGGGGGCGTCCCAGGTCTGTTCCTACCTGGTCCTTGGGTATGTTTCTGAATGGGCTGGCTGCCTTAGTGACGGTTCGCGCGGGTGACCTTACACTTGGGGAAACCCGCGTGTCCCGTCTTCCTGAGATATCGCATAAAAATATAGGTATTTTACGGTAGGTCCTAAAGTACCTGGACTGTACAATAGGCCCACTGTTTATGATGGGTCCGCATTACGGTACCCTTGACGGTCGTCCTGCCCGAGGCTCGCGTCCGGTGGTCATACCGTAGCGGTAATTACCAGGCGACCCCTCCAAATCTCGAACAACACCTGAAATATCGAGCAGCGCATCAGCTGACGCGCACTAACTCATGACAGAGCAGAGATAATCCAAATAAAAGAAACGAAGTAACGAAGATGTAGACGAGTCGTGTTAATGGATTAATACAGATTCGTCTCCTTTTTTCTTATAGTATTTCCCTTCTTAACGAATATTTATAGACGAACAGGTTCGCGACATTTCGCATCGTTTACACTGTACGCAAAGAGAGAATACGGGCAAACAGCTTCTAGACAGTATACAATATAATCGTAATTTTTCTGCGATGGCAATGTTTGCTTTACGTACGCCGATTAACGGGTTTGGAAATTGCAAGGAGGCCGTTGACGATGTTTTCGCAAGCTGCTACTATGAAGAAAGGTTTTCCCGCAGACGGGACATTTCTGCGTTCTACCACAGTCGTGCCTAACGTGGAAAATCAGATGAGATTGTTTTGCGTAACAGGCACCGCATTGGCCGCAGGAAAATGGCCGGCTCTTTTGCAACTGATGACACGTTGATATAGGATTCCAATAGCAGAAACTCTTCTGATGACTCCTCAAATGACCGGAAAAAGTGAAACCCTTGCCGCAGTATTTGCAATTGTATTTTCTTTTCGAGTCGTCTCCACATATCGAGTCCGCGAAAAGCTCTGCAACATTATTAATAATCAATCAGTTGTATTTTCTCATTAACTGCAGTTCAAACTGCAGAAATTCCTAGCGAATGCGCACCGTTCTTAACTAGAACCGTCAACGCTAATAAAGAACAACTCTCCAATAAAGGATTTTTTTACGAACGATCAAATTTCCCGCCCCAAACATCACCCGTTGCTGTCATGAACGATCGATAGTACAAAACTAAAAACATCCCGGAACGACCCGCTGCTTTTTTTATTCTTTTTATTTGTCAATATTCTTTTTCTTTTTTTTTTTTTTTTATACATTCAAGAATCAAAAAGAATATAGTAGCGAGAGATGGGAAAGAGAGATAGAGTAGGGTGTGCGTGTATACGTGTCTATGTGTGTTAAGAGGATAAGAATCTGTGAAACTTGTTAAACAAGGATAAGAATTAGAGAAGACGCATCCAATACTGTTTTATTTGTTTACATGTACAAGCGAATATTCGATAAAATTCTTAACAAATACTTAACAAATAGCGATTACACGTATGATCGGCCCACGGACGAATAAATCGACGAACTGAAAGAAGATGAAACTCGAAGGGACGTGCGAGATTAAAATATGTCCTGACTAAAATCACGATCGAATGTAATGAAACGAAAAGGAATGAAACGAAACTTGCAATTTCGATGTTTACGACAATCACAAGATCAAAGGAAAAATCATCGATTCTTGCTGAATCAGGCACGCATAGGAAATGAAATAAAAAAGAAAACAATAGAAACACACGACGTGTGTTATATCGTTGCTGTTTTTTAATCGCAAAAGATTTCAGATGCTCCTAGATGGGTGTATTACGTAAAAGTAAAGAAACGCGACTCTTAGTAAGATTTGAATAAAACTTAATCTAAGTACTATAACTATGACACTTAAAAGCTACGGTAGTCGCAGCTATCGTGTTTGCTAATAGCGGAGCGAACGATGAAGACAGTCTATCGTTCAAACTTCTGTTCTGATTCGAGGATGTGATCATCCCATAAATTCCTTCCGTCTTTTTATTATGGTATTTAGAACAAAATTTGAAACATACCTGTAAATATACTGTGAAAATATCTTCTATAAAGTACCTTCTCTCCACCTTTTTGCTAAACACATTATTACGCCGTTGCCGTAAAACTTTTGTAGCTTCTCGCTAAAATATTTCTCGAGGTAATTTTTTACGTTAGAACTGTCAAATCTTTTACAAGCCAAGATATGTTGTAACGAACGAAATAAGCGCTAATTTGAGGGGGTTATATCCGGAGAATGCGAAGGGTGTGGTAAAGTTTCCCAACCAAATTATTCTCGTCATTTTTCTCACGTTCCCTGCCACATACAACCTGGCATTATCGCAATGATACGTGGTGAAAATAACTTCAAAAATGACTTTGTCAAGTACATGGGAAGAAATTATAGAACTAGAGTATGATTACGACAAACTTTTCTCTAAATACCACGATAACAGCGGAACGAATTTATGGAATCATCTAATGTTTACGGTGTCGGTAGAAGTACACGTGGCTTTGTCTTTGGCTGCGATGATATTATTCCTTGTTTCGAATAAAATCCGCGCACGCAGATATATCTGCCTCCTTGGAAGACATTTCTGGAAGCCACGGATGTCTCTATTAGCCACAGATCTTCGTGATTTTTTCGCTTTCCTTATTAGAATCCCTCCTCTCCTAAAGCTCTCGTTTCTACTTTATCCTAGAAATGTTCGACCGCGTTCCTTTCTTTCACTACAACTTCATTTTTCGTATTCTTGTGCCGCTTTTTTTTCTGTTACCAGAATTGTCTAGAAATCTTTGAATTATTCTAAATTTCCTCTATTATTACGATAGAGAGTAACCGGATGGATTACCTTTAACCACTGTGATCAAATTTCGAACAACGAGGTAAACATTGTGTACGGAGGCAGTTGAAAGCAAAACGAAACCTGCTGTCAACGTTCGTAATAGTACATAATAGTCAAACATCCGACGAGAGAATTTCGGAGGACAAGGGATTAACGACAAGTGGACTCTATATACTTGACAAACATCGAACGATAGATAATTAATAGGTAAAATAATAAATAACGATATGTGTTATGATACTCGAGCAAGTGTCCGGTAAAGCGTCAAAAGTGTCATCGAGAAGAAAATGGTCGACTAAGACGACACGAACAGAAACTATCTTTCCAATTTGTAACAAGGATTGAACGTCAAAGAAGATTTTTAATTCATTCGGACCTCATCTAACCGAAACAGCAATAATAATTCGTCAACTTTTAAAGGTCCTGGATAATTCTACCGCGTTACCGGAAGAATAATCCAACGAATATCGCACTACATATAAAGTTGTAGCTAAGCGCGAAGTGAAAACAAGAACGCGAGGAACATGGAAAATGACCCTTTGTCATCGAAAATAAAATACCCTACTTTTTCTTTACTCTTTGTTGAAAGTCAAAATTCTCCCACAAGTTCTCTTCGGCCGCTGCTCAAAAACACAAGAGAAACCCTTGGTTAAGAAAACTCGTTGCAAACAAGTAATTCCATGATGTAGTAATTATTTTCATCACATTCCTGATCGCTCTAAAACGCACACTTAACCGGAAAATATGAACATAAAAATATAACCATTTGAGTCCCAGGGATCTTTGAAAACACATCTATATTATTATATATGCGTACTATTAGTTTATAAATATTTCAAATTTTGTTCAATACAAATTATTGAGAAGATAACAATGAAATATAAAATACCGTCAATCATTCGTAGCGTTCAAACGTACTGGGACTTCCCGACACACAATCTAAACAGTGCAATCGCACTGCTTGAAGCTCAAACGGATAAATGAAGCTACGGGTGTATCGAACGAACCAAGATGACGAACAAAGGAAGCTATTCAAAATCTCGGTATCACGAAGCGCGTGTTGTACGTGTTCGCACTCGTAGAGAAGTGCGTTGCTCGCTTGCCGGCTTCAATCGAGTGACGAGCTGGTTAACGCGTAGGGAAATTCCCCCTCTCCATGCCTTTCGATCATAGCGATATCTATGATCAGTATCGCTCGATCGAAAGCATAATCCGATATTTCGACTGATTGTGAGCAGGTCGACCCTTAGCGTCGCCGTGACAATTTCTGCTTCGAAAATAATCGTTTTGAAAATAATAAATCGCGAGCACCGTCACAGCTTGCTATCTAACATAAAACAATGTTGTATAAAGTCGTTTTTAAAAAGTCTTCGTTATAATTAATTCGAGAAGAACGCCTATAAAACGAATAATTGTAGATAATATAGCTTAAAATTACAGGTGTAGCAGCAACTACATCAAAGAAGAAAAAGTATCGCATAAGGAGAATGAAATTGATCGGTTGCCACAAATATAGGTATCCATTTTGATATTCACATGGGAACACAAACATAGAAATTCTCTATACGTTGCAATAAATCCTTTTGAAAAACTTGATCGTGTGACTTTATCATACGTGGAATGTCTCGGGATAAATACGACCTTATAATCCCTGTATACACGCGTTAATTGTAAAATAGATGATATATACCGGCAGAAAGTCTAAATATGTTGCAAAATATCTGACAAATTATATAACGATATTGGGGACTTTTGGTTTGGTTCGGGGCGAAGGTAACACGCGGACGGAGAGCTCTGGGGAAAAAGGAGAAGGAAATATAAAGTGACGCGAAGAAGGGAAAATAAAGGGTGAGAATACGAGGAGAAAGTGAAAGAAAAGCGAAAAGAAGTCTGGAACGAGAGAGAGGTACGAATTAGGAAACTAGAGGAGAAGAGTTTAGGAAGGCAAAAGCGCGGCAAATAAAGTAAGGCAAGGAAACAAAAGATGACGTTAAACAGAGGAAGACCAAGGAACGCGGGTAAGGTGGGAGATGAGGATGACTTCAAAAACACATTGGATAGGTACAGCTTGTCAGGAAAGGAGACACCAACCAGGAAGAGAGGAATGGAGATAATAATGGAAAAAATAGAGAGGATGGAAAGAGGATTTGAGGCGATGATAAGTGAAATAAAAGGGACATTTGAAAAATAAGTGGAGGGAATGAATGAAAGTCATTGACATATGCAGACGATATTGTGCTGGTGGCGGATAGAGAAGAGGAGCTAAAGGAGATGTTGAAGAGACTCAAAAAATTTTTGAAGGAAGCCGATTGGAGCTGACCACGGAAAAGACCAAAATAGTAGTCTTTAAAAAAAGAAGGAACAAAAGGAGGCAAAGAAAATGGAAGTGGGGAGAGCAAGATACCTAGGGTATATACTGCAGAAAAACGGAAGTGATAAGAAGCACATACAAAATAGGAAAAAGAGAGCAACAATTGCAATGAAGAAAACATGGAACGTGGGAGAAAGAATATTCAAACAGGACTACAAAAGGAGAATGAAGATGTTTGGGGCACTGGTAGAGAGCGTGGCGCTATTTGGAGCAGAGGTATGGAGCTGGAACATGGAAGAAAGACTGGACAGAGTTCAAAGGGGATATGTGAAATGGATATTAGGCTTAGATATGACAACACTAAATTATATACTGGTAGAGGAATGGAAATTAATAGAAATGAAAGAGAAAGCATTAAAAAGAGCAGCAAGGTACGAAGAGAAAGCCCTAGAATCAAAAAAGGAATTAGTAAAGGAGTGCATAAAGGAAAGAGAGAGAGAGAATGGGGGAGTGGTCAGGAAGGGAAAAGAGCAAGAAAGAGAAAGAAGGGATTAGAAGAGGTGAGAAAAGGAGGGACGCAGATAGAAACAGGAAAGGAGCAAGAAAGGATGACAAATTATAGAAGAAAGAAGGAAGAGAGAAACAGAAGAGAGGGGGGAAAGGATAAGGGAATCCAAGTATAATATACACTACAGAAACATAGCCAAAGAGAAATTACCAAAGTACTTAGAAGGGAGGATGAAGTGGAAGGACAGAAGAATACGGGCAAGATTCAGATGCGGAAACGAGACCAAAGCAAGGGAATAATGGAAATAAGAGGGGGAAAAAGATGCAGACTATGCAGAAGGAAAGAAGAAGACCTAAGACATGTAATAGAAGAATGTGAAATAACGAGAGGACCAAAGGACATAGGAAAAACGTTAAACGAGACTGGAGAAGGTTTAGCAGAACTTAAAGCAATAATAGAGGCGGGAAGGGCAAACGACAAGAAGGAGGCATAGCAAAGAGGCCAGAGATCAAAGTTGCAATAGTTTTTTAGGCATTAGTTGATAATTTATAGTTCCTAATGTTTAGTTTTTAGGGGTAGAATAAGCAAGGTAGTGCAATAGAATAGAGTGGAAAAGAGGGGAGGTAGACATATAAGAAGAGAATTAGATGTAAGAGATGTAAAACCGAAAGTTCGTCCAAAGCCGAAAGGGACGGACTAAACAATAATAAATATAACGATATTGATAAGAAATTATGAAAACCGGTGAAGAGCCATGAAATAATATACAAACAGACCTAATATTTAGCATTTGATTTTGATTGACAATTGATTAAGAATACCTAAATCCTCGTCTTTATGCCTAAAACTATGTATAGACAGTGTGAGGCAGATCCATGACACTGCTTTATCCAATAGCTGCTTCGCTCAAGTTGCTTCCCGCCGTTACATAGAATGCACGAGGTAGGGTGAGCTTCAGTTACATTCTCGAAAGAAATCATTCAAGAAAGTCATTCAAAGCGTCCAGGCGAAGCAAATGGGGATTTGCGAGACATCCTTTATCTCGCCAAGAATTCGAAAATCGATGGCTCACCCCGAGGTAGCCTCACTCTCAGGTAAGTTTGGGAACGAGGCAGCCTCGCCCTCATGTAAGCTTAGGGACGAGGCAGATATACGGTATATATCTCACGAGGCAACCTCACCATTACAAAAATTTAGAGACGAGGCAGGTATACAGTATAGTCTGTCTCGCATTCTCTTTGCATAGCCTTAGATTTCATTTTGTCTCAATATTATGTGGATGGACATCTCTTCCTGAAGCTACTATATGGACAGTGAAATTCTGCTGTCTAAAGATCATGATCAGTTTGTATCACGATCACAGTTGATTTTAATATCAGTGCCCTTGTGGAATAGAATATTACGCTCGCGAAGCCAACCCTCCAAATATCCTTTCGCAGATAAGTATTTCTTGCTCTCGATGACAATTAAAATCCAGGTGAAATTAAGCGCAGTAGTAGGCGGAAACAGCGACGGCCGTTAAGCCTATGAACGTTACACGAAGTTTAAACAATTTTCATACTTGCACAATTAAATTCATCTTATTATTTACGTGGAAATATCTCGCTTTTCTTTTCGTTTTACTCTCTTTTATTCCATTTATATTACGTAGTATTATATATATGTTACATATAATAAATACATAAGGATATAGATCCAAAGGAAACTTTTTCAGAGATTTCTTTTTATTTAAATTTCATAACAATTTGTAAAATTCGCAGAGCAATAATATGTATTTATATTTAATGCTCAACGACAGCGACATCGATGATGACGATAACGGTAACGATAATGATAACATTAATGGTAATGATAACGCTGGCAATAATGATAACGATAACAATATATTGTTCATTCTCTCGTTGTATAAATCCATGTTCAAAATTATATATTTCATTAATATATATATAATTATATATATATATATATCTAATAAAATTATGTATTATTCAAACAATCTTTGTACACGATGAAAAATATCTTTCTAATGTGCACCATGCCAGTAGTGAAAATATAACATTTCATAAATATGTATATCTTCGATCAATTGAATACGTATTGTACTAACCTCACTACAAGAGATTGATTTTTCTAGTCGAATTGTTCGTGTACCACATTCTTATATGTATATGTATGTCACATCCAAGAGTAACAGTGCACACAAGATGTATTCAATACCGTATGAAGTACGTTCGGTAAAATTGCCAGCAATTAATAACTTCTTCTTCAACTATTGGATATACGTTTGATCTGATATTCAACAAATATGAAACGTCCACTTAAGTGGGTTACGTACGTACACACTTGCATGCACTTGTAACTTACACATGTATTGTTCTGATAAATATCTAAAAAAAAAAAAAGAAAAAATAACAAACAAAAGATAGGAATATTATTTATTTGGCATTATTTGTAATCAAATTATTTGGCAGTTTATAACATGCGCGCACCCATGCTATATAAATTTATCAATTTGTACAGTTTAAATAACGATTCTTCGTTAACACATTCGCACCGGATGCCTCATATTTGAATTGGGTTCTCTTACTAGCACCCGAATGACGCACGTGTGAGTTATAAAAGGTAATAAACACTTCAAATTCTCCCCAGAAGTGTCAAGACAATAATTCGATGAATTATAAAAAAAAAAAGCTATATGTATATTTAATATGTTTACAAGTTCTTTTAAGAAAAGTACATTGTGTTATAGCGATAAGATCCGAATTCGATGCTTGGGCTTTGCTCCATAATGCAATTGCAGGCAGCAGATAATTCTGGCTATGTCGTTGAAGAAAAACAACATCGTTTGATTGTTCGATGTCACTTCGATGTGTTGCGTTTATTAATAGCATTAGAATAGGGCCGTGATAATCGATGAGTCGAAATGTCCCTGTATTAGTCGAACGAGGGTTTAAAATTTCAATACACGCTTGGTCACTGCGAAATAATTTACGACTCTGCTTACAATGTTTTTTTGTAAAGCATCCATTGACGAAAAATTTATAGCATCTTTTAGATATAATTTAATTTTGCAAAATTCTACGAGTTTTTCCCCGGCACTTGCATCCCATTCGACTGCAAATGAAACGATGCGAATGTGTTAATTTCATAAATTTCTCTCGAATGAAATTCAGTTTGACCTAAGTACACCAGCTTATACGTTCTTAACTAAGATTAACAGAAATATCAACTAGCAACAAAATTAAGACGCACTATGTGCATCTCCAATTTACTTTTTCAGTGAAATCAAACGATTCGAAATTTATTTCGATAGATGCAGATTAGAAGGTGACGTGACCTAGGATTCGAATGGCTTGATATTTATGTATACTTAATTACAGTATAATTACCAGTTATTTTATTTAATCTCGCGTATTAATAACATTACGCGAGACGCAATCTCCTTGCGTTAATCGATCAACGAGAAATTTTGTCATCAATAAATATTATACACTCGAAACTAGTAAAAACTCTTCTCGCTATTAACAATTGACATTTTTGTACATACGATTTAAACTTTATCACAAAAGTTACCTTTGGTTCGCCTTTGGACAATAGGATATTTCCAAAATAATAATTACAAAAAGAAAACGTACGATAATTGATACATTATGCTTTAAATCAAAGAACTAAGAGCAAATAATCTATAGATTGAAAACGGAGGTAAACATGGAAAAGCAGGAGCTAGAAACTAGAAAAAAAGAGTAAGAATAATGTAGACGCCGTTCGCCAACTTTAATACATATTTACGTGGTCTAGCAACGTGAACTCGCATCGTAAAAGACGAATAAATTAAAAAAAAAAAAAAAAAAAACACCGACATACGGAGAATCGATTGCTCGAAGAAAACGATGAAAGTCGAATAACTGGAACTACGATAGATGCGTAAATCCGTGCGATCGAGCATCTTTGAAGTAAGATTGTCGGTGAAAAGTGGAAGCTACTTAGTGACCGATCCACCATGAATATTGAGGATGTGCTGCTTCAGGTGATCCGGTCGACAGAAGTATTTTCCGCAGAGAGTGCACGTGAAAGTATACCTGGATCCGAGTCTTCCGCACTCGTACCTGGAGTGTCGCGTCAGAGAGGATCGTGACCTATATTCACGTCCACACATGACACACCGAAATCTCAGCTCGCTGGCAGAGACACCCTCCATCATAGGGCTTGCTGTAAGCATACACGGAGGCTTTTTACATATGGGTTATCCTCCTCTATCTTTAACGGGGAGTCGAAATTCACGTTCATCCCTGACGAATTACACCTCGTTTTGCACTCCCTTCCTTCCTCTCTCTCTCTCTCTCCCGCGCGTCTTCTCGCTCTCTCGGACTTTCACCCTTCGTCCCTCTTTAATCATTCGTCTTGTTTCTCCCGATTTCCCTCTGCATGGTAGTGCAAAAAAGTGAACGACAATGGCTATTTCGAAGCGGGTTTCGTCTCTCGACAACGAACAATGGGGAAAATGAAAGCTCGAGCTAAGCATGTGGACGATATACGACCAAGGTTTAAGAAGCTCGCTCTAAAAAGAAGACTGCGCGCTCTATTACAAAAATCTTTCTTACCACTTTGATCGAACGTTAAATCACCACACTGTAACGTGACTCGATACTCGAAGTACGATGTAAAATACCGAAGTTGCGATCATTCGCAACTGGCGAAATATAGTAATCGTATCTCAACGCAGTAGCTGCATTTACCGCGTCGGTTCATGATTGTAACCAATAAACGAAAAGAAACAAATCAAAGAGAAACAAAACATTAATGAACGTTTGTTTGGAGAATAACGACGCATAATATGAAGTTAGATAACGTGGTATTAGAAGTTTGCTGGAATTTTGCTTCAGAAATTTGGAGAAGTACCGAGATCAAGCAAAAACAAAAAAAGAAAGGCAACCACGGTCTCGCAAAGCGCTTAATTGCTGTTTATATGCAGTCTTCTTTACTTTGAGCCGTTGTTATTTACATGCTGCTCCAAAATGAATCGCATTTATTAGTGTGTTTCCATTTTTACAACCGTAATACTTCATTAATTAAACCCAACGTAAAAAATGCCTCCTTGTATAGTTTCACCCAACGTATGCCCATAACAACACACGTATATGCCTAAACCTAAAACAATCTATCGTAATTGCATTTCGCCAGGTCGGTTCTTTTTCTCAATTCGATTGATGTATTATTCCGCATCACAATAATGATTATGAAAGCTTAAATTCGCGGCAGACCATGAATCAGCATGCAGTATACATTTTCAGATATCATCGTAAATGAACACACGTTTTCTTCCATAATTCTATCAATTAAGCGTAACATCGATCTTTTATAAAACATATTTTTTATTACACACTTGTGCGAGCAACACACATTTCTGTAACAGTTAATATACAAAAGAATAATCGATTCGTTTCGATAAATGTAACAATCTCTTAAGTAATTCAAGTTTCTTTCGTTAGTTAAGTCATTGGAACGACTATTATATAGATTAATATTTTCAAATATATTGGTGAAAAAAGACCGTATTGTTATTCCTACCACTGTGCAAATTACTTTAAAACTATTCTCAGGTAACTCACTATAAGAAACTCCTATGAACTGGTGATAGTTTTCTTCTTGGCATTTAAGCTGTACGCACGCGCACGCACGACACGCGTACATACATACACATCCATACATACGTACATACATGTACATACATACGTATACACACACGCACACACATGTAGTTAATCATTACTTCAAAACTAACGAAGTAGAAAATTAAGGAAATGAAACATCGGCTTTCAAATCTAAGTCATAGATCCAAATGAAGAGACCGTTGTTGCGAACAGAAGGAAACCCACCTGGTACAGCCTTAACGACGAAAAATAACAGTTCGCAAATTTCGTTGTACAATACAGAGTTTTGTAGATATCTGCAACTCCATTTGAATAGTAGAAGAGCTTCGATTCCTATTTTATCCTTCCTCCTTCCTTCTCTTCTTTTTTCATTTGCGAAAAATATGTGACGACGTAGTCCAGTGTCTGCATCGATACGTTACAACTTACGTGGCAACCTTTGAATATAATACCGTGGCAATAAATCATCCAAGATAGCTCTCTCTTGCAGAAGAGATCAATTGGTTACATCTCGTGATCATATACTGCGTGATGGAACCCTAATAGATTTTGTCTGAACTCGTTCGTCATACTCGTTCGTGTGTTACATTAAAAAAAAAAAAACTTGTAACGCTATTCAATAAAATCTAATTGTACATATACGCGAGGTGATAAACGAAGGCATCCCATACTTAATTCTTTACGAAAACTTTGAATAATGTTACGAGTGATGTATTAGAAAGAGAAACATGGAAAAACATTACGTAAAATTTTGAACGAAATCATCGTTAAATAATGACATATTTACAAAATGGCCCGCGAGTTCGAAAGAAAGATAATTTAACCACGTTTTCCGATTAGAAACTCTTTTTAATATCACGCTTAAAGTGTAAAATAACTTTAAAGTTAAAAAGAGAATAGAGGATAGGAGAAGGATAATGAAAAGAAGCGATGAAAAACAATTATTCTTTATGACAAATAATTTATTGCATATCTTCTTATGCTCCACTTCACTGGACGACACAGCTGGAATACGTGCAATCGAAGAATGCGAACTGTGCAGAATATTCCTCCTAAACGCCGTATATTCTGACCACTTATGAACACACGTTTGAATAAACAGAATTTGAAAAATCGAATCGACCACCTTTTCGTTAAATGTTAATTCGAAAAGCTCGACAGTATTGAACGAATCCATTAGAATATTCGTATTTCAATATTTTTATCGTAATCGTAATTTATATCGTAGACGCATTTCGATTAAGAGTTCTCGTCGCGGATATGCGTTATTCAAAACCATTTTAACGATACAATCCCTGTCTGCTGGTATTTCGTCAATATAGTTCCGTTTTTCACGCGATCAATATATCGATTTATAGTAGCAAACACGAACATTGAAATTTAAATGTATTTTATACAGTCATGAACTGTCAAACGAGTACACAGTTTATTCTACCAGATAAACGTGTTGTCGGAACACATTAATTGGTACAATATCTTACTGCAATTACTTTCGTACAGAATTACTTAACAATTATTACGTCGATTGCTCGCGGGACAAGAATCACGATTTACTTTCCAAAAGAAAATGACACGCGCTGTCAGTTTTTAGTCTCATTTACAATAACAGTGGTTAGAATCGTTCTCCTTTTCCTCATACACAAATGTAACAAAGAAAGTTAGTCTTATGATTTCTAATTGGTTAGAAATATCAGATAAAATTACATTTTATCCCGCAATTAAAGTTTAAATCATTGCTTTATAGCCATCGTCCTGTTATCTGCGACCTACTTGCTGTCTTTCAAGTAACGTTATCGAGACTTACAAATCATCGTTTAACATGTCACGAGCCAAAATGGCTTGAACTTTATCTAACTTGACCGACGTGATCAACTCGGCAAATATTACAACGAAAAGAACATAACAAAAAAGCTTGAAAAAAATACAAAATAACCTTTCACGACATCGGAAGTACAAGAAACTCGATAACAGACACGTCGATTAAGTTTATTTCTCAGGAAATAGACGTATTTATATTTACGACAAATATAACAATAACGTATACGTATTCGAATTGAATTAAATAATCATCTCTAAAACAATCGCGGATCCGCGTGATTGAGAGAACGAGCAACGTAAAACATATTCTGCATCGCAACATAGTTGATTTCTCTGGTTTCTGATAAAACGTGCATAACGAGATAAGTAAGAAACAAGAGAAGGGAAATGTATTGTGGAACAATTCTCCTTCACTTAGTCTCTCCTTGAGAGTCCCGGAAAATTACAACGGAGAACTGTTGATTCGAGATGGGAAACCTTCTTCTGCAGTAAGGTACCATATGATGACCAGTCCGCTTCTGATGTACCCGCATGGAGTCCAGCCGAGTGAAACGACGACAGCAAGTTCTGCAGGCAAACTGCTTCTCTACTCCACACTCATATTTCCGGTGCCTGACCAAAGAGTAATGGACGGCGTAACGTCGACCACATCGCGAGCAACAATACCCAAGAATCGACTCTGAAACACCGTGGTCCTTACCACAATCACGCCAACACTCGTACCACTCTACTATCCCTCTCATCTGTCTGGATGTCCTGTCCCGTCAAAACACATACAGAATGGTTCAGCTAAAAATCACCTGCTCTATTTATCGTATGAAAAATATTCTCAAGATAAAGTTGCACTATTTCAAAGGGTAAAATGTAACGCTGGAATAATTTTTCTCTCAAGTTCGTTTCTTTCTTTGCTTACGGAAATTCAAGGTCATCGGTACATTTTTCAATGAAACCTTGTACTTTTATCCACTAATTGATGCGTTTTTATCTCCTATACAAAGGTGCTATACCTGAAAAAATGCATAGTTTAGAAGATATTTAATCCTTAATTTTGCAAAATTGCGCATACGAAAAACAAGAAAACAACGTAATATTGATACGTGTTTTCCTTATCTGTCGTACACTAAATTTGATGAAATTAAAATGAAAATCTTATAGATTATGCATTTTCCCACGTAAATAGATACTTTAATACTTTTGTACATGGAATAGAAAACCGCGACAATTGATAGATGAAGACAGTATTATTTAAAAACATGTCGACGACCTTGATATCTTCTAAAGGCAACAAAATGACCTTAAAAAGAATTCTTCCCACCGTTGCACGTGTGCCTTGAAATAATGTAATTTTATTCTCAAGTTTTTTCGTACAATGAACAGGTATTGAGATGATCCCATTTAGCTAACTCATCTTGTATACGTAAGTCCTAGGTCCATAACGATAAAACGACACGTTCTACATTTCATTCTACAATACATCGCTACTCCAATAATGATCACTGCGCAGCAAACATTATCAGAGGAACAATGATTGTACAGTATGAACATGATACACATTGACGTTTCCCTGCTTCGTCTCGGCTTCTCGCATTTTGTTCCGTGCAGTCTGGTACTGTCTACTCTAAAATGCGATTCCGACGTATCAAGAAACGCTCGCTTCTTCAATAATTAATCTATCACGAACAAAAACGATTAATTCCAAAATTAGACTAAAAAAATTAGGTCGTCTTATCAAAGACGAGCGCAAAACAGCAAACACAATTTACTATCCTGCTACTAATCATCTAATAGAACTTTTACATTTGCAACATTCTAGCAAATCTTACACTATTAACGATAATTTATAACAAACGTGTCTCCCATCCTCTCCCTCTTTCCCTTCCTTTTTTTACCAGTGCGAATAATGTATTCAATCCTTAATCGCAAATGCTTACGTCGTAGTACGTGACTAATAAATTTCCGGATAAATCTTAAATAGAATATCGTTTTTTGACTTGCAATTTTTCCGATAGATACTTGTTAACATTTAAAGTTCAAAATGACAACAATATCTCTGCGGTACCCGCAACGAGAAATTCGAATCAAATTGAACAACAATGTTTCCTTCAAGTATCTCAAGTAGAAAACTTAGTAAATGATTATTTTCCGTTAAATTTGTCGGAAATCCCTACGTATTTCATGATTATACTTGACAGATAACGTACATTACGGGACAAAACATGCTCTTTAATATAGCCACACAGCTGGCTACCAAAATCGTTCGAGAGTCGATAAATAATTCGTTCATAACTATGTCGCTGAATATGTTGAATTAATGTGCAACGTTTTATATCACGGATGAATGAAAGAAAAGAATCACGGATGGATGAAAGTACAATCGATCGGCCTTTCGTCATCTGGCGCCTTAGAGTACAAAAGGTAAAGGATTGAACGCACATCCATCTTGTGATTTTTCTTCTAAATTTCTCTTCGTACGATTAAGTGCTTCGATACCTATTAAATTTTCTTACGTTTTCTCAGACGCACAAAACAACACATCCATAACTCCAACCACACAGAAAATCGAACGAGCAAAAACGATAACATCTTGCACCACAAGCGAATACGAATGCGACCACGAGAAACGACTTGTATTGCCCCAACACCTTTTCTTATCGCTTTAGCTTTACCAATATTATTCTTGTATCGAGGAAAAGACAGTATTCGTCACACTTACATATGTGTCGCAAGCAACATACCAATATATGAAAGAATGAAGGATCGATTACGGTATGACAAATAAAAGAAGACAAATTAAAAGCCTACTAAATCCTAATTTTATCTGGACTAAAAACAGATAACGAGATGTAATTTCTCCAGCGAAGACGTAAATATTGATTGTAATCCTCGGAATAATAATTAATTGCAAAAAAAGATAATATAAATTTATAACGTAACCAAGTGTTATAATAATCGCAAGTATATATATATATATATATATATATATATATATATATATATATATATATATATAAATAGTACTACAATAAAAATGATTGTTTGAATACACTTGTTTACAACGGATCAGGAATTAACAATTCAAGTAATAAGTATTCAAGCAATCATTTTTACGAAAAGTACTACTATATTAAAGCATACTGAAACGTAAGGCATCTTGCGTGACGATACAACACGCAAGATTAAATACTTAACCTGTGTGAACTTTCATCGATCGCTTCTGAACACATCACACGCGCGTTTACCGTACACTGCACATCTTAATTTCTTCTCTTGCACTTGTTTTCACACGACACGAATTTTCCACAGCTCCAAATCCGTCAAGTGCTTGTTACAAATTTTTACTTCGTCTTCGAATACCAAATTACCAAGCAGACAAACGAAAGTCTGAAAATTTACAGTCATAAAGAATAAGATCAAGGCTGTGTAGTGCGTTTGTACCGACAAGGTGCAACAAGATCACGGGATGAAATCACTACAGAAAATTATTGTAGTGATAAGCATAGATCGAGTTACACACACACACACACGTTATACAAGGTACATACGTTGCGTCAACACTTCAAATTATTCAGAGTTGAAAGAGCAACATTAATGTACTTATAAATATTCAATACCTTAAACTCGGTGGTAATGAATATCAATTAGCATAAATAGAAATCGCCATCAATCGAGAATACATAAACAATAGAAGATATACAAAGCCAACGATCATTAGTGTTCTGAACGAAAATAATGCGAATGAAATCGTCATATCATGAACAATAATGAACATAATCAAATAACCTAAAATGCTATGAACAAGACATTTACATAATGTGAGCAGTAAAAGAATCACATAAAAGCTTGATTGCAAAAATATAGCCATATATAGGGGAAGGAAGAAACACGATGTATAAATATATAGTATGAAATAACAAATATGAATCTAACTGCAGTTAGACTTAATTTAATGAGGAAAGGGAAACATTATTAAAATTATCATACCACCTTTTTGTCAATGCACATAGCAATTTTCCCACGAAGAAGTTGAGAAATCTTTCCGGTGATTTCAACATCCGATATGCTTTAACGTGAACACTGGAAAACTCGATGACACGTTTGTCTCATTCGCTTTTCTCTCGCCGAGAAAGATATCAAATTCGATATCTTTCAATGATCATGAAACTGTAACTGCTTTTTAAAACAGCGCACAGCTGAATTGAACACCGCGCAACTGAAATTGCAACTCGGTTAATTAAAAAAGAAAAATTACTTCTAAACCCAAAACTTCTACAATATCAAGTTTCGCAAGTAAAATTAATTCTACTTGCTTAGCTGTTTCTATTTCCAAAAAATTTCAAATGGAAAATTTTCGGAAATAAAAGCAAACAGCAAAACGTTTTTTCGTCTTCTTACATCGAATAAACCTTTCATTAAACTACTCCTTGACCTCGCCTCCTCTTCTTGAGTCGAAAAACATGAGCACAGCACCAACACATATCACAGCTGAATAAATAAAAAGAGTCAGAAAAATGATCTCATACAAATTTCTGATCACATGTATAGGAATAATTAAAAGGAATGATTAAATTGATTCATTAAGACAGATACAGTTATTCAATATATCAGAGACAACAAAATAATATTATGTGAAAAATTGAATTGCGGGTATATCTTTTGAATATATCAAATAAGCATACCCATCAAAGGAACTGTCATAAAATAACTAACACATCGCTACAAAATGCTGTAACTATGTGTACATCACATCAGAAACGTAAATTTTTATCTCGCATCATTACGATATAGTACAATAGTAGATTATACCAACTCATGATGGTACTGAGATATAGGCTTTAGTCTTCTTACCACAAATTAAATTGAATCGAGCAACAGCAAAATGAAAACCTTGTTACGTATAAAAATTATACGTATGTAGAAATTTTATATCATAAACAATTGAAATGTATGAGCGGTATGCACGAAGATATAAATACAGAAACAGTAATTGTCACATGACATAGAAATATACGTACTAATATCAATGAAATATTACCTTCTTTATATTATCGTGCTATCATATGACTAGACATTAATACCTTTACCATAACATTACCTGTTCAACCTATACAATATTTTCCTCTGGTGTTTCTTTATTCGTCTTCGTTAGATTCGTTTGTGGAAACACAACACACGGCATGGCGGCAATGGTCAACGCACAAATCGGGAAAATAAAGCCGACTTGTTACGAGCCAAATTTTACCATGCACTAAATTCGTTTTTCACGCGTATTTCCGCGAAGTATCGCTCATTATAAAATGCAATGAAGCAATACCGTCAATTTCGTCGAAATTTTAAGAACCGAAGCATTTTCGTAGCAAAAGGCCAAACGAAAATACATTTCATGAAGCCGACCAATGCACAAGAAGAGTACATTGGTTTTTCTTTCCTCTTCTTCCGTAGCATTAGCACTATCAGAATTTGAACGAGCGTTTACCGTCTCGATCGAGAAATCGCTCGATCGTGACCAAAAAAACTTCTCGTCTCTCGCTGCTTCGATCTTCCTTTTAATTTATTTATTCTCTTCGCAAAATGGCCTAAACACTTGGAAGGTAAAACGATAGCAACAACGTACATCGTAAAATCACATGGCATAGTACAACGAAATTCGAATGCCATAAAATATAACATCATAAAAAGTATTAACAATTGTATACAAATAAATGTTCCCATACGCAGTATAGATATATGATAATAGTACATATATCGAGTGGAAAACATTGTGTAATAGATGTATGTTTAAATGTTACGTATACATGTAGGTATGTGTGAATGTACGTATGCACGTACATGCAGACATACACGCGTATGTACCTGCTACGTATTTATATGTATATATAAACTCACATCTGTATATACATATAACGCACGCAAGTAAATACACGATATACGTTCGTATCATGTACATACACAACATACATGCGCACATGTAAAATATGCATTTTAAATCAGGTTAATTAAATACTTGATGTTTATATGCGTTACGAACAAAGAAGCAAGTTATGTACACATGGGTTAGTTTAAAAAAAAATCAAAATGTAATGGAACGTGTGCAAGCGCGTACGCCTCGTACTATAGTATACCTCGCATATTATCGTAGAAATGCAAGAAAGGAAGACATATGTTCGCAAAATGAGCACCACCACCGTTTATACGTGTGTGTATATATACATAACTACCCACGAGAAAAATACGTTGATCTGCAGGCAAATCACAAGATTTTTCACGCAACGAGTACGCATCGCGCTCGCTCACCTCCGTAAAGTTAAAGAGTCGTAATTACACTACCGAAGGAAGCGTAGCATGCAAGACGAATTACGCAAAAAATGGCACAACGCAATGGATTGAGAACTATCGAGTGTACGCATACACGGATGGATAAAGAAAAAGTACGTTGAGTCACACATCGTATTATATGTATTGTACGTATACCTGTGTATGCATGCATGTTTTATGTACGCTACGTGTATACATATACATATACACATGTATACGCACGCAGCATACAAATGCATACAGCAGACACATACAAATACGCACACACTATCGATACGCGTGGAAAAGATTGGACACGCGTGAAACGCGCGTTCACACGACACGTGACTTCAACGCTGCATGTGTATCACATGCTTTTATGCGAATACGTGCGCAGCGCGTATCACGCGTGCCACGGCTACCAAAAGAACACGTGCTTTTTTTGTTTTGATTTTTAGATCGTTGATGTTACAGTGACCTACAGATTTGAATATGCGGAAAGAACACACGTATATCGTGTTCCAATAGAAGGAAAAACATATCCCATCGCCGTATTCACGAGACGTTTATCTTCGTCACGAGAACGAGTAACTTTATATTCGATAACCTTCCAAACATACGCCGTGCGCTTCCAATGCGAGGATCGTGCAACCGGAGAACACGTCCGCCAATCGACGACGCACTGCCAACCGGTGCGCTCATTGTGCCGTTAAAAATACGATGTAGAAGCAACCGTGTGTGTATAATAACGCGACAAAAAAAACACGACAATGATAGTAAAAAATGAGTGAGATGTGCATATATCGGGTCCTTCCGTTCATGCAAGTGAAAAAAAAAAAGAAAAATAATGTTGAGATTCTTCGATACTGCTAATTACGTACTCATTTCTCCCGACGTATCCGGTTAACCGCAAAATTAAAGAAATTTTAATACACACGCGCACAACGATTGACTTTACGTCGCAGTGAAGAAATGTACACGAGAGAAACGCAATTTGACTTCATCTCGTGTGCATCATTATTACGCGCGGTGGATACACGAATACGCATCAATTCCTTCTTTCGTCCGATTGTTTTTCCTTACACATTATACTACCACATATCTCCGTGGACTTTTTTTTATCTTACGGCCAACAAAAAAAACACGTAAACAACTACAAATGGGTATTTTCTTTTCCTTTAGGATACGAGGGTTTGATTTCGGTTTCGACAGCAGAGGTAAACACGCGATATCTCTTGTGCGAAAAAACGCCTCTCGATAGCTTTCGTACGTTTGCGTCCTATATTACAAAATAAAGCAAAATAGAAACGAAGCTAGTGTCACTGGGCCAGTCAACATTGCGTGTTTACCTTTACCCTCTCTACCGAAATATATATATATATTTGTTTCCACAACATTTACAGAAAAGATACTCTACGCACTGCAAATAACGTGGCGCAACGCCGGCTCTACTTTTCGCTTTACCTACGCACGCGTTAACGTGGAGAATGGAATATATCATTGAGCCAAGATAGCAGCTTGAAACGATCAAACTGTGATAGCTCGTTTCGTATTTCCCAAAAAATACCGGCAGTCCAAGTACACAAAGGTACGTGTTGCGACAGATGGTTGAACCATCTAGGTCAAATTAAATATAATGGCGTGCTATTTGGTTAGGGTAGAATCGAACGCAATATCGGGTGCAAAAAACACGTTCCATGCTATGCGCAATTTACATCAATATATATTTATATATAATTATTATGAATAACATATCTGTTTGCGCCGTTTGCATCTGCTCCCAAGAACCTTCCACCCACCATCATTATCCCTATTATCCACTCACTCACTCATTCTATTCACTCATACCTATTCTTAGCTTTTATCCTTGCTCTTCTGTATAAATATATATCCCCATAAATATATATTGTGCTAAACTACTGTTAAAATTGGTTGATAATAGCAGATCCCTCATGTACAAAATACGATCTTTAAAAGGAAATAATTTTATTAAAAAAAAATAGATAGGAGGTTTGCGAAGAGAATATTTGTAAGAAAAAGAGAATATCATTAAAGAGAACTAGAAGAATTTTATACATTCTGACCACCGAAAGCCTTCACATTTTTGTGATAAAATCTTCCAAAAAAAAAACAATGTCTTACTTTGAGTACTTCCTACCTTTCACTTTAATTTATTTCCGACCTTACAATATGACTTTTTATATCTTGTAACTGTAAAAAATTTCTATTCGTGTAAGGCCAGTGTTGTTTCAAGAATATGTTAAATACGATGAATCTTATAAGTCACCGGCAACCTTTAAGGCAACAGCTACTGCGTTAACTAATATTTCGTTAAAACCTCTTGTACGATATTGTTTATACTTTTCCAGATAAAGGAAATATTGAACGGCGCAAACAGAAATTGTAAAACAGCATGAGTCAATCACGGAACGTGTTAAAACACAGTAGAAAATGTGAAACTTATATTCAACTAAAAGCTCCTTCAAAATTTTAATACGATTCGACGCGAACAATCGATTCAAGGTAACAAGTCTCTGACGACAAAACCAACGACCTTCCCCATCAATGCGAGTACTTCTCAAATCTTTTTTCACCAATTAACTTTCCGTACGCGAGAACATATAAAGAATGTGCGAGTCGTATTCCATTTGACAAACAATCCTGTCATGTCGTAAGAACGATTGATTTCAAACTAATAGAAAACGAATGCCAAGTTTTTTCGAAATCAAGAACTAGCATTGACAGAGAGGCCGCTCCTCTCTCTCCGAAGTTACCTTGCTTCCCGCGTAGGATCACCTTTCTAGGCGACCATGTACGCTTCTCACCTAACGCCTCCTTCGACGATAATAATAATAAAAAAAAAAAGCGGCAAGAGGAAATCCTTACCGTGTTCGCGTGAAAAACGTTGCCCTTTCTGTTCTTTTTCTGCTACGTATATCGAAATTTGTTACCACTAATCGAAATCCTCAATGATCTCTCCAAAAATATCTCTCCTTTTTCGTTTCATTCTGTTCTAAAAAAAGTTTCTTTCATACTGAAACTACGGCTCGTATCCCGAAAAATTTGTTCAACAAGAAATGGCGAAAGAAGTTTTCGCACCAAAGGGTCCGCCAGTTTAATTTTCTCATTTCTCAATGTCATCATACTATGCGCCCATCTTTATATACGAAGCAGCTTTGCGCTGCATCTGCCACCAGCAGCTGCATAGTTACTACAGCAGATGCACCAGCCGGAGGAAATAACAGCTGCACGTATCTTTTTCTTTCCCTTTCCCTCTTTTTCTACTCAACTTTTTTCCCTCCTGTCCCTTTCTCTTTCCTACTCTCGTATACATATTCGAAAATTATCTAACGAGCTGTGCTTTGTCGATCTCAAACAATAGAAGTTATCGTCATATGTCTGTAATTCGTACAGCTTCTAATAAATCTAAATCTTCTAATAAATCGGGATTGTATAAATTCTTAACATCACGACTATATACTCCTGTAGATTTATTGAGCTCCGAAGTAACCTATCATCGTGAGAATCCGAGTACATATTTTACTTCCACGAAGAAGCTACGGCAACATAATAAACGTTATACCGCGCAGACAATCGACCTAACATACTTCGACCATTCTAAGAATCAGGTCTATTGCCTGTTCTATTATTACAATGTTATGCTATATTATACAGAAACGATACGAACTTGCAATTGATACTTTCAGAAAATACGTATTTATTTTATTTATTTTAAGACTTGTTAAATAATTTATATATGATACTCAAATTCTATTCACGAAAATATGGTGTACACTTTTGACGTATCTTATTATGTACTAATTCTTAAAACAAAAAAAGTGCACTAAATACACATATATACATATTGGGCGTCGTTCGTAAGAAATGTAAGAGTATTTTTTCCACTCGCTGTATCAAAGGCTTACTCCACAAGTTCTCACGTATACTCTGACCGCAATACAAGCTTAGACAGTCGTGAAAGGTTCGTATTTATCGGAGTAATATGTAATTCCAACCATTATAATGAATATATGAAACTGCACATACGATACGTATTCGCGAATAAGTGTACTAAAAATCTCCTAAGTTATAACAATATGAAATTCAAATTAATCCTTTCACTTAGGATATTAATTATGAACAATTTATACGAGATTGTGTTTAAATTGATCTTTGCTAGAAGAACCTCGCCAAGTTATCTATGTATATGGAACATAGTTTTTCTGAATATATTGTAAAAGGGAACGTATGTTATACGTAATAATGATTAACATCAAGCCAATACTTTGAAGTTCCAGCATCGTTATCGCCCTACACCACTCGGTTTCGATGTGACCACTTCAGTAGCCATTTCGACCAGTACATGTGCTCTAAAGTTTTAAGATGAATTGTCGCGATATAATAAATTCTTCTTTAATTAGACAGTTTGATTAGCTACAAAAATTCTAGTTATTGCGCTCAAAATTTATAATTTCATCATCTTACATCAACTGAGATATAATAGAATTGTCATATTATACGAACTTCGTTTCAACTGAATGAAATTACAAGTCAATTTTTGATCCTAGAACACCATCCACAAGTTACGAGTTTTAACAATGGAGCTTTAAATAAAAAATAGATAGAAAACCGCACAACAAAAATTTAGTATTGTCCCTTGGTATGATAGCATTTAGAACGCTCGATTCGGCAAAGTGTATAGTACTCTTGCGTTTTCTACATACTTTATGAAATCTGCATGATATCTCTGGTGGAATCTTTTTGTCCCTGAACTTTGAATTTTTTTGAAGACGATGCTGCTTCAAATTCATGGAAACCCCTTGTGGTTGATCCGCACAACACGTTTCTTAGTACTTAATACAGAAGAGGTTGGTTGACGTCTAACTTGATTGCGTTATACGAATATTCACATGTGTCCGAACCAAAGATGCAACGATATGAAAAGAGCTGATCTAATCGAACAATAAAATGGTTAAGACCATATATAGTTATATAATGCCCATCTTAAAATAAATACGATCAAATGTAGAAATAATACTTTTATGCAAAGTGCAAAGGATACATTTATATTCTCATACTTAACCGGTACGGAAAAGGTACACCAAATTTAAGACTTTGAAGAGATACTTTGGAGAGACTGCCTATACGCATCGAATTCCGCGCGTAATTCTATACGATTTTCAATAGATAGATACTTAAAAACGAGAACACACCTAACTTCTGAATATAAATATCACTTTTATTACTTTCTGAACTAGGGCACGCAAACACCTTTATTACGCGGATCTTTTACCTATTGTTATCTCACACATACGCGCGCGCGCGCGCACACACACATACACGCGCACACACGTACCCTTTTCCTAACCTATTCCTTTGATAGTATTATTTTCTCGTATAGAATATACGTAACCACGATAATTTACTAACGAGAAAGTAAGGCACAGTACCGATCATATTAGAGAGGGTATATATACATACATACCTGTATGTATATAAATAGCAACTACCCGTTCGTTACGCGCGCGGTTTGAAAGAAGCGAGGAGTTTCGTATTTCCTTTGGTCGGTGGTCGCGGAGGAGAGTTCCTCCGTACGTTCCAAGTTTTCCTCGCAGAGGAGAGAGAGGTCGTGCAATATCGCGTTGCGAGGCCAACGATAAAGACTAGCCGCAGAATAAAATGAGGGGAACAAGGAAAAGATGTAACGGAAACTGTTATAAACATGAATGTGTGCCAGCATATCTTGCACCACCGACCAAACCATAAGATAGTTCGAAACGACAGAAGATGCAATAGAAGTAAAACGATGGTGGCGAATCCTATGTTAACCTCGTAACGTGGTATCGCGATAAAAATAAAAAAGGTTGAAAAAGATACAAGGAACTTTGAAATTAACAAGGAGCTACATGCCCTGTATAGGAAATGAAAAAGCTCTTTCAGAGACCGTGCTACTCTTGAACGGACCCCGGCTGCTAGGTTGAACCACGTTATTCGACAGTGAAAAAAAATGTAAGTCCTGTCATACCTGCGCAATAGGCACTTTTTGCAATTGAACGCCTAACATAACTCGTATCATTTTTATTCTATAGAAAAATCTATCCAAATCCAAAATATGTTTTTATACGAAACCATTTTCGATTCATGGTTTGTCCAATAATCAACGAAACTGTACAAGCAAATTACGAATAATTCGTAAATACATTGACAAAATATCCATTTACTCATTTGTTCCTACATATGATTTCCATTATATTTTACAAATGCAAAGGTTTAGTTTTCCATCAATATCAACGCGTAAGTAAGAGAAAGTTGCGTCAAACGCGAGTGCCTATTGTTACAGCGGGCAGGATCTAAAAAAAATGATATGGGTGAGCCTACCTTGAGAGTCGCGATGGGCCTGCGCGGCCTCCTGTGCTGCTAGAAAGACTTCATCTGTCGTTCCGGGAGCTCCTGCCACCGAGCCCACAACTCCTCCCGCGTTACTTCGGTCACCGGTAACGTGCCACGCACCTATACCTGCTAACGAAACAAAACAACCGTACTCATAAAATCTTTTTTCATCATGTCAATAGTACACACCAAATACTTTTTATATATAAAACACGAGATGAAATTAAGTACGGAGACAAAAAGGATAACTATATAATCGCTATGGATTGTGCGTTATCACATCGAAAAATCAACAAAATACTAGGAACAAAGGATAACTTTATTATTCTTAGCTTTTTCTCATATTCAAACAAGAACATTGAAAATACTTCTGGAATTATCCGAAGTAGTGAAATACAGGGTATCAGTGATATCAGAAATCTCATACACATCCTCTTATAGAATAAGTACACTCGGCAGTGTCACATATAGTGTAAAGTAGCACAACAAACCCCCTAACACTCCCAGTTTCCCTCTATTGTTGCGAGAATGATGTTGCGCAAATAACATTTTACATTCGTATTAACACGTTGGTCGCCACATCACCCATATCTGGGTGACGCTCTTCTTGTTCGGGTTAATTAAATATATAATATTATGTATAGCATATACAACATAAAAATATTAAAAACATATTATACCATATTCTTCATTAATTTATATTCTTGATAAAATATATTATGCTATGTCGCATGATATTCGTTAAAACATTCCAAACACATTTGGGGCGATTTTGAACACTTCGAACAATATGTTGTAGTTTTTTTTACGTTTTTTCTCGCTTCTTGGCGTCCGACAGTTTGCCTCTTCTTCTCGTAACATAGGGCGCACATCCTTCTTATAGGCTTGCCCTGCTGATTTTTACGAATCTCCAAATGGTGGAACACCTTGTTCCATGGTTGTTGTTGATGGTTGTCTGGCACAGTATTTTCTGAGGACACATCGGACCATTGGGAAACGAGAATTTCCCGAAATTTTCTTATCTTTATTTTTTTTGTTTGTAGCTGTTTGGTACACAATACGAGCATTTACTATAGTTGTTCCTAAGAGTAAATTTAGTGCTAATTTCCGCTACCACTCGATGCTTTTCCGTACCGTAGTGGCATATAAGACCATCAGGTCACTTCTGTCGATACCAGTTTTTTCATTATTGTACACTATTCTCCTCACTTTCAAATATATTTTCACGTTGTCTACTGAACATTTTGAGGATGAAAAAATCACTGATGTGCGTCTCACAAGAAGTATGCTTCTCGACTAAATGAAAAATCTGGGAAATCTGCCATAAGATCCCTCGGAATACTCTAGCCGGAAAGCTTATCGTTTTCTCCATTTCGGAACTAAATCTTTTCTTTACAATGGATCGAAGGCGATAAGCAATGAATTCGTATTTACGTTCTGCATACCGACGGTCGGATTTGAGCCCCGCGGGAAACTTAAACAAATTACGCTGGACGACCAACGTGTTAAACTCATTGCGGTCGTTGTGCTCATGCACGCACACTCACACACACACACACGCACGCACGCACGCACACACGCGTGCATACATACATACGAGAATGTACGACGAATTCTTGATATATCTCAAATACTTCTTCCATAATTAACCCCTTAACCCACAACCACGAGCATAGCCCGTAGTACGATGATCGGGTTAAACGTAAATATTATGGGCATAGCCTGTAGTAGATGATCGGACCAAACGTAAATATTACGGGCATAACATGTAGATGATCGGACCAAACGTAAATATTACGGGCATAACATGTAGATGATCGGACCAAACGTAAATATTACGGGCATAACATGTAGATGATCGGGTCAAATATAAATAATAGCGGCGGCGCCCTCATAAAGGTATAAATATTTGTGAAATATTTGATAAATAATTACAAACTGATGCAATAATTATGGTAGATACAAATACTACAAAAAGTTTATTTATACAAGTAATACAAAATTAATAATCTGCAATGGTGTGATACACTTCGAAACATTCTAGTATATGTAAGGGAACTTTGCACTTCTTACACTCCCACGTTGTCTCTCTACGTTTTTTATATTTTTGGCAAACTCTACAAGGTTTTGACGGTCTTAATTTTGATGATGTTGGGTCAATGTGTTTTGGAAAATGAGCCCAATGCCTCGCGTGCAGTCTCTCTGGCATGATCTCATCACAAAATCTTTCTCTTGAAAACATCTTGTAGGGATGCTCCTCTAGAATTTATGAAAATAAATTTCGATGTGACCAAAAATAACTTGAAACTGATCACGATACGAAGAGATAATAAGAATATATCACGAGCCTTGTCTGTGCTATTTATGGTGGGGCAAATTACAAACCGCGACCGTCATACCACGAGCGATGCCCATAATATTTACGATTGGCCCGACCATCGTACTACACAAGACGTGCGAATGGCTGGAAGGCTGCGCGAACTTGTTTACTTTTTCGGCCCAAAATTCTCCAACGTAAATCGTAGGTTAAAGGGTTAAACGACTACGATAACACTTAGGACAAAGTAATACTGATCGTTTTTAAGCTATTTCACAGTCTGGCATTTTGTACACTCCTTATCGTACTTCAGTTCCCACAGTAATAGTGATTAATATAAATTTTAATGACTACTCTATAACAAAGATAACACGACTACAAAATGTAATGAACAATTAACGAGATTTCAATATACTGCTTAGATATTATCGGTACCCTTGATATCCTCACAACGAAGCTCAGTTTTTGAAAATTGTTTAAATGTACCGATAAAGAAAAGGAATTACGTCTAAACGTACATACATATGCCATTCTAATATGCATAATATACAACAATAATGAAAGAACTAAGCACGTGATTCTTTCAGTACATGACGATATTTTTAAGAAGGCAGTAATAGAAAATCCAGAGTCAAATAAATGAAATGTAAAGGCCATATTTTCTTATCTCACAAAATTGATTAAATACCAAAGAGACAATAATTTGAAAAAATTAAACATTTTTGCTCACGCGACATGAAGCATCCCATACATTTGTGTTATTTTGAAAAAACCTGCGATATGTGTAAGGACGTTTTCTAACAATAATTCTGCCTGTCTCTCTCTCTCTCTCTCGCTCTCTCTGATAATTCCAAGAAATTGCAAGAAAACACGCATAAGTACTATCAATGAAAAACATAAGAAAATAAAAAATCATTTATGGTGGTGTATTAGAATAAAAATGAACAGTCTTTATAGAAAAATGAAAGAACATTGAATAAGTGCCCAAAAATCTGAATACAAGCCGCACACTTATTCAGTCAAGTTATTAAACAAAATAATAAATACGATTCAAGATTTTGCCAAACGAAGAAAAGAACAGTGCGAATGAAAGAAGACATCGATGAGACGATACTAATGCAACGATTGAACTTCATTTTTCAATTTTGTTCGGTGAAACTTTCACCAATGTAATTCTGAAGTTCCTTTGATTAAAAGAATAACAAATACGTTAAATAGGTAAATGTAAATTAAAGTATATCGTATTTGACCTTATTTTAACACGTTGACGCCGACGTGCACCATCGGCGGGTCACACGTATCTGTCCCGTGGGGCGGCGTGCATCGCGATGAGTCACACATGTATTTCACAAAATATATAGTACAAAATAGGTTTATATTATTTTATCTCAACATTATAAGCAGCATACAATAGTAAAAACATAACAATTCAATATTATAAACTTAACATAATCATTTCCTTCTTTCATGCAATTTTTTAAAACATGTTAGACAGAGTGTCGGCTGGCCCTTACAAAGATCACAATATGTTGTTACTTTTTTGGCTCTTTTCGCGGCATACGCACTACCTTTTATTTTAGAAATGCGTTTATAACATTGTTTACACCGCCGTCTCGTTTTGCTCGCGGGCCCTTGGTACGACTGCAGAAAATGTAACTGTTTTTTGGACAGTACTTCATTTTCACTTGGCATTTCTTCTCTGTTGAGATTCACTGTACCTAAAAGGTGATCAATAATTTCTTCGCGAAATTTTAAGATTTTAATACTTTTAGTGCCCCATTTTCTATGTACACACCACGCATTTACGAGGTAAGCCCAGCATATTAATTCTATTACAATTTTTTTATACTATTTTACGGTTCTGCGCAAACAACTATAATAGGATGGCATCTGATCGAATAGATCAACCCCCTTTTTAGCATCATTATAAAAAAAGTGGCTGGCTTTAATTTACTATTTTTCCCCTGAACAATAACGCACCTGTAATTTTTGGAAGTAGCTACCACACATACTGGCCTTTTGTCAGTCCATTTTAAACATTTAACGTAACCTAACACTATTTTCGTCGTGCATGTTCCTTACGCGCGCCGTTGTTCTCCAACGAACATGCATGACTATTCCTTTTTCCTGTGCAGAATTGAAAAATTTTTTGATTCGCGCTATGAACGTTTCTTATAGAAAAATGTTCACAGAATTGCGTGCGATGGTCAGAATTCGCGTCAGACCTCTACTTTTTCAGAAAAATTGAAAGGAGTACAAAATTAGGGTCAAAGCTGGTCTCGTCAGCCTTACTTAACACGTTGACGCCGGCGCGATCCATCGGCGGGTCACGCGTGTCTGTTCCGTGAGGCGGCGTGCCCCATTGGCAGGTCACACGTGTCTGTCCAGAGGGGCGGCCGATGGGTCACACATGTATTTCACAAAATAGATAGTGACCCAGCGCTGCCCCACGAAGCAGACAGTGAATTCGGGCGCCGCCCCACGAAGCAGACATTGAATTCTGAATGAATGAAAACCATGAATATCGGCGCCGGCGTCAACGTGTTAACATTTATAGATATATGCAAACAGATATTGCCAAACTATCGTATATCAGTGCATTAGTTGAAGTCCACGGAATCGTATAGCTTTTGTAATTTTGCTATAAATTGAGGTCAAAGTTGAAAAATTGCAGTCGTGTCTAATGCGATCCTGCGCCGCCCAACGAAGCAAACCGTGCATTCGGGCTCCGGCTCACAGAGAAAACAATGCATATCGGCGATAGCGTCAACGTGTTAATCAAAATAATTTCAAAAATGCGATAGAAGTTTAATTGAAAAGAAGTAAAAAAATAAAAATGTGTTACCATTGAATTAGTAATTGCCTCATTGACATTTACAATCGGATCAAAGGTTACGCCACTCCACTATCGAGCTTCGCAGTATATCGAAGGGAACCCTCCCCCGAATGGTAAGGATGACTAGCGAGCACTTGTAGTTCGTTTCGGGCACTTATCCAATTTTTAATATAATGTGTGTGTATGTGTTTATATGTGTATATATAATCTAAAATAAATATATATATATATATATATTTATAATCAGACACGGAAATGAAAATACAAGAAAACAGAGCAGAATAGAATCGAACGGTTCACTGTCGATCAATGGCATATTATTATTCACTGACAAATCTCGATGCTATCGGACATTATATAAACTACACACGTAAAAGCATACACCACACTAAGGCTGTCTAGGCTGGATCAGGTTACTAGGTTGTTGTCTCCATCTCCTTCTGACGACGTTCAACTTTTTCAAATAGAATTGCAGGGTTGAACGATTAATGCCGTACATCTCTGATGCCTGAGTGGTGCTAACTCCCTGTTGTAATATTGCATCCAGGGACATTTTAACCGAGTCTAAACTATACTTTCTGCCCTGTTTTTTTTCCAGCGATTTAAGCAACGCGCCTACGTCAACATCTGTGCGCGGCCGCCTCATATTCGGCCCTTTTTTACATTCGAGGAAATGAGACGCCCAGAGGGCACCGCCATCACCACCCATCAAATTCCCTCTCGACCGAGACCGCGCTCCCGCCCCCCCACCTGCAACGAGGAAACCCAAGCTAGTGTCGGCCGATCATTACACGACCCGTTTAACATTTAACAAACAAAAAACGAAACGTTCGCATAACTGAATTTCAAGTCATTAATGAACGAGTCCCTTCCTCTAATTTAATTTTATATTTTAAATTCTTAAACCCATGTTAGTGTGATACATTTACATATATATATGTCGGAATGGCGTTGAGGATAGGGTTGTCGGTGTTTGATGAGTCTTCATTGAAAGTAGCCATCGTTGCGGTGTGACGAAGATACGATTTATTGACACAAGTATGGATAACACACGTTCGACAATCTACCACGGCGGTTAGACGTCCGCGACACTAGTGACAATGGTCTCAGGTTCGATAACGAATCCGCGGTCGACGGGATGATAGATGAACGTACTCACAAAATCTAAGTCGGACGCGTAATATTCACCGGTCGTAAGGGGTTACTCTTTTCATCGATGAGATCGCGAGCGAGAATGAATTTCCCGTCCCGATGATGCCACAGAGGAAAACTATAATGGGGTGTGTCTAAGGACACGAGATCGTCGGATTCGTCAAGAAAAGCTTTCGTTTAGAAAGTAAGGGAAATTGGCGTTGCTGCTAATTGGTCAATCTCCATATCGGTGGTTAGAAAAAGATGCTAACCGCCCTCGAGGGAAAGTTGCTAGTGGGAGACGCCGCTCGTTGAAAATGGATCTCCCTTATTTTCCCGTAGTTGGGACAAAGACTGTTTGTCTATTTGAAGGACTTTAGCTAGCTAAATCTTAAGATTTATAAGGGGTCCTCGGGCTAGCTGAACGTGTACTGCGGAGACGCATCGACATCTGGCAATCATCTTACTCGAAGAATAGGGTCTGCGTGTGGCGAGCTACGGGACAGAGACCGTTGGAATGTTTACTGTCGAGTGTTACAACTATTTCCTTTTTAAGGAGAGCTATAGAATTACTCCATGCCTTTGTTAGACAAGGCGTCCATCCCTTGACCGCGGCTACGTTCGGCGACTGACTGTCGCCTCGAGCCCAAGCTCATTATCACGACTCTCGAACAATTACAATTGGATTGAATAACTACAATAGTTTAGTTACAGTTATAGTAGACTTTAGATTGCAATGTTGCGGGGCTATCCGAAGGTTCCGGTGTCCTTTCATCTCCGACATATATATATATATATATATAAATAAATCCTATCCTTTTATCAAGCTTATTTCACTCAGATGGAGAGAGCAGCTATGCTTCGATTCAAAGTTTCTTTGAATCGAAGTTTTGCTGCTGGACTACATACATGCATAACGTCTGCACAACATGGTATCATTT
This sequence comes from Bombus bifarius, assembly GCF_011952205.1. Classification (NCBI taxonomy): domain Eukaryota; kingdom Metazoa; phylum Arthropoda; class Insecta; order Hymenoptera; family Apidae; genus Bombus; species Bombus bifarius. The sequence continues at coordinate 182,475 of NW_022884412.1, read as the reverse complement.
CTCGCATAATTTCGTATGGGGAACTCGCCGTACGTGAAACTATGTAAGTATATATCTGGACAACAAACGAGAATTCGAAACGTATGCGCACAAAATTTGAAATCGACTCGCATATCGCGTAAATTCGTCAAAATACCCTGTATTTCGCTACTACGTTATAACGAAAGAAGAATAAATAAAATATAAAAATAATACGATTGTTCAACTTACCAGGATGCTGGGAGGGGTCGTGGGATGGGCCGGCTCTATTGTTATCTTGTTCCATCTCGTTCAAATCATTCATGTCGTCATCCAGCGTCAGATCTTCGACGCTTTCTTCTGGATCTTCGAGATATTCAGACTTTGGTTCAATGAGATTATCACTTGGTTCGGGCTTTTCTAGCGGCAACTAAGGGAAAAAATCATTTTATAAGAAACAGTATTTCTCTTTGTATCATTTATCTATTTAAGTATTGTCAAAATATATAAAACATTATGTGAATTATTAGAATCATGTATCGCACCGTTTCCACTCTATAAGATCAAGTAGATATGACATCAAATAGTAGGATTAAGTACGATATCATTTGCTCTACCAACAAGCGAAAGAAACAGTATCAGTAGACAACAGCTTCCATTAGACGTTGGTGAACAATTAATATACGATCTCATACGATAAAAATTCAACGTCGAATTTCACAAGGCTCACCTGTAACATTTCATCGGCAGGTTTCGTCAGCTGCGTCATTAAGGCTGACCTGCCAATGGAATCTGTGGGGTCTGCATGTGATTTTTCATCTGCTACGGGTGCAATTCCAAGCGCAGGGACGCCCATTTGTTGAGGCATGTCACTTGAATTCGAAGCTTCGTGATTTTCTACTGAATTATCATCACCTATACTTTTTCGTCTAAATCTTTTTCTTTTCCTTGATGTGGGACTTTGGGAACCTTCCCTGTAAAAATAACGAGAATAATAATTTTATATTCTCAACGAATGACGAATGAAAAATTCCAAATTCTTACCTAGAGGACAAACCCTTCGGTATTTGAGGACTGGCAGAGTCTTCAGGTAAATCCCCCAGGGGACCTTGCGACACACCCTGCCTAGGAACTTTGTTCTTTTCTATCGTAAGACCGGAAGACGAAATTGGAATGTCGGGCTGTGATGTTTGCGGAACGACCTTTTGTTGCCTAGAATCCGTCTTACTGCTACCACTTGTTTTACTTTCCGATAGACCTTTAATTTGCAGAGACTCGGCAGCTTTAAGGAGTGCTGCCAATTGGTCTTGGGAGATATTTACTTCTCCCCTGTACATATAGTCCATCATTGCTTTTAATTCTTTAAACTTAACATCTTTGAGTATAAAGACAGGATGCTTGTCATAATGTTCACTGAGGAGCCCCTACAACGGAAATATTTCCATTAAACCTCTGAATTGCACAAATTTTATCAAATACTTTGACTTAAATATTAATAGATAATAATAATAAACAAGTAGATGTCACATTAGGAAATTAACAGTCGAAATTAATGTAGAAAAGTCAAATAATACTAAATAATAGAATTCAATTTCCTAATTCAAAGATGTATTGCTCCTTTATACACCCCTCCTCCCACATCAGGGTAAAATCCCAGGGCAAGTGCCCTGGAAATCAGCCATCTTGCTTTCTCTGTATTGATTACCAGGAGGAACCAGGAGGGGGTTTGGGCTTTCAGTCTCCCTGCCTCTCTGGCTTCTGCCCAGGCCACATTCAACAAGAGCAGCCATCTTGTTTCAATTTGAGGTTCCCCCCTTTTAGCTTGAATTCCAAAATTTTTTTACAATTCGAAGTACGATGAATAAATGAAAAAGATACATCAATACCAAAAAAAGGCCTAAATTTTAAATAACCAATGTCTTTGATACTCTCGATCTGATCTCGATCGAATTTTTTTCCTATTTATCAGCGAACTAAATAACAGTTATACTTCGTATATGAGAATCAATACATAAGGTGTTCAATCTCTTAACAAGAAAAAATTCAAGACCATGAAACAATCTTAAATTTCAATTCAACCAAGCCTATTATTAACCAAGTACGAGTATTGGATGTAATACAATGTAATTGACAAAATACAAACAATAATAACAATTTAAATAATAATAATAAAATTAATCGCGTAATGGCAATAATAATGAGATAAAAACGATATTGAAAGTAAAATATTCGCAAGATTCACTCACCTCAAAATAAGGACTGCACGCAGACAGAACTACCTTATGGGCTTTCAGGTATTTCCCCTCAGCTGCCAATGTGCAGTCGACAAGCGTCCCGCTTTCGAGAAGCGTGTCGAAGTTCTGGATCAATGTACTCTGATGATTATTCCATCTAAGGCAGAACTGCTGGTCGTCTTCCATTCTTTCTGGCTTCGTTCCCTCGTTACTGAACAAGGAAGGAAATATTCAGGATAATGATGAACCAAATAAATCCGTTTGTCCGTTCAAGATGATCGACCGTGCTAATGCTATCTAATTATGTTGTGTTGAATTAACACGAACATCGAGGCCGATGATTTGGAAATAAAAGGCGAGACCAATGATATCTATTACTCCGGTTGATATGTGTAACCACGATAAAAGCTCCGCGAGGAAGCAGCAAAGCTTCCAAAATGGCCGTACGGTGCAAGCGCGTCGGTCGAATTGGTCTTCTGGCCTTTTCCTTTGTGCGTGTTCTCATAACGGTAATGGACGATTTGGTGGGGATGATGCAGAAGGACGCGCAAGCACTACGCATGCGCAGCTGCGCCCGACCTGCGCATTTAACTTGCGCACTAGTTCGAGGCCCCTGGAATTCAGGGACGTCTGCTGGATATTCAGTACCCTAACGATAATATCAAATTTCGAAAAAACTCCGCATTAAGCCAGTTGTAATGAAAATAACTAATGATACGATGATCGACATAACAAACTGTATATCAGAAGATACTGTTAGAATAAAACTTGGAAAATAAAAAAGGCTATATTATCCCCAATATAAATACATAAATGCCCTAGTATTAGTATCAAAATATTTTGCGAGCGGCGCTGGTTTGTAATTTTTCTATCTTTATTCGTCATGCGACAGCGTATCAAAATTGCATACCATATAAATATATAAACATCACTTGGAACAGTAAAGCACACAAAGTTTGATAGGACCACTAAAGAACCACGATAAAGTTTATCTCTCAGGTAAAAAGGGTAACACAATTTATATACATCCCCGAGGTTTACATCACTAACGCGCAATAAAATGGAAAATCGATTGCTCTCTTCACATGCGCAACGCGTAAATCTCTCAATGGAGGGGATAACATAATGCATAACATAAGTATACAGATACTTGCGCGTAAAGATTAATACGAAATAAAGGGAAGTGCATTCACCACGGCTTACGTCCGATTGCGTAATCTATTTATATTGTTATCTCGTATTGAATGTTACGTCAGATGACGTCGAGCAACATGTGCGAAACAAAAACAAATTGGCGACAGATAATTTTTCAATCGCGAATCGACTACCAACCGGCGAAAATGAACCATACACTTTCCTCATACCGCCACCAGAAACTAGAAGAGGAGAGGAGAGAAAACGTGGTTCGCAATATGGCCGCCCGCGAGGTCGCGCCCGGACAAAATGGCGATAGAGGAAAAGTTCACAAGAAGAAACAAGATTTCAGATCGATATCCGCTATTCGAATTTCCCGTTAAAGCATCGTCTGGACGAAAACATCAAAATCGCAAACACTTGCTCCACTGGGAAATTTGTTTTGACCGGTAACTAAGCAAAAACGATGTTTTCTTAAAAGTACGGAGAGGATCCGCCCGCGCCATGTCACCCCACAAGAAGATTTCCCGAAATTTTCTAAAGATTTTCACCGAAATCGAAAATAAATAATTGACTACTTGTTATAACACTCACCTAATATGGAATATAAAACAATCTAATATCACAGCAACGGGATGGGTGATAAGTGAAAATAAACTGCGTAAGCGTCCGAACTCGGCGTGCGCCTCAAGCGCTGCCCTTTACAACAATGGCGTAGCCGACTGCCTACTTGGTTGCCTCTATGCCGGCCGTCAGAGAGCGCAGGCTTCTCCGGAAGAGGGAACAAGAGAAGAAAAAACGCGAACGAAACTAACGAGCATGCGCTCTACTCTTACAACCTATCACGATCTTTGCCGTGATTGGAAACTACAGCCAGAGGACGCTAACCGACAAAATACTTGCTTTTTTTATTTTCACTTAACAGTTTACACAAACATTAAACGTTTGACATAATGTTCAAGCTACCAGGAAAAAATATCACAGATTACAATTCTGTTCTGACAGACATGTTCCTTTTTATTTGAAAAGTCAATGGAAAAATGTTTGACACAATAATACAACAAAATTGTTTTATATTAAAACAAACATCACGGAAATCACACACACTGTTTAAATCTGCAATGCATAATTTATGTATGACATTATGTAGTTATATCATTTGATATAAAGCAGCAAGAAAGAAATATATGTCAGTTGCGAATGACTGATCGATAGAAAACGAGACGTGAACGAGATGTTTGAATTAGAAAATTTGCTTAATATATTCATGTATAATGATTTATTCGTCATTAGAACGATAGGAATGACGCGTAATTAAAATTCATGAATGAATGATAAAAATCATAAAGTATTTTGTATGTACGTCATCCGGCCCTGGACCACAACCTAGCACGCGTAACGTAATGGCCGACTTTATACACTTGACCGAGGCAAAATGGCGAAAACCGTACAAAAATACATGAAAAATGATAGCGATTGCATTCGAATTAGCAGATAGTTCATATAAATCGCAAACGAAATATTCCCATCATGATATTCCAAACACCACACACACACTCTTCCAAGATCACGCGTGTATGAAGAAGATACTTAGGTACTGCCCATCGGTTTAACAGCGCGACCTGATTTTTTATCAACTTTTTAGGACGATAAACTTGCCCGAAATTGAATATACAATTGAAACATAAATCAACGGATATGTATACAAATTACTCACCTATATTGGCACAATCTAAATATCACAAGAGGAAAACTTGGAAAAAAACTACACGTCTTGTCCTCAGCGTACACTATCCGAGCGCCGTGGCTTCTTTTTACACAATGGCCGTACTTCTACGCGTAACGATCGACCCGCTCTGCGAGGGGATAGCCGGGATGCTCGGAAACAGTGTGCTTCTTATGGGGAGACGCGGCGCAGAGAATTCAACTCAGTGTTGTGCGCATCAAGCTACGAATAGTGGGGTAAAGAGAACGGCCGGTTAACACAGGACCGTCGAAAGACTCTTAGAACCTTGTGATCACTTTCGTACAAAAAAAGATTGATAAATATAAGCGAAAAAGCTTATCGATCAAATAATTGTTGATTCTTTTTTTATAGAAGAATAAATTTGAAAATACATGCTCTATGCGGAAATTTTCCATAGATATGATATACAAACGTATAGGAACAGCGAAGTCCTGTAGTAACAACCGTTTGCAACGTTACAATATACGATACGCGTTGAGATTTGACGCAGTGATCATCATTTTCTATTAGATAAACGATTTTCAAAAAATAATGATTAGAGTTAGGATAAAGAAATTGACAAGTTGTAAAGAAGAAAGTTGATACAATCCTGATTTTTGCCGGTTGAACATTATAGCAATTCGTGGTGGTGGAAGGGGTTTGCGTGAAGGTAGTGGGGAGAAAGGCAGATTTCCGTTCAGGGGCGCGTTTACGGCGGCGTAGCGCAGCCGGCGGGAGAGGCGAAAGGCGACGCGGGAGAAGTGGAAAGCCGGGAAGAGTGAGCCGACGAAGGGAAGAATCGGGGTCCACAACAAAATCGCTTAATCGCTTTGCGCCACCGTCCGCAACGGAACACGGGTCGTCCGCCGCCATCACGGTGCCCCCTAGTGTGCATTTATGTCTTTCTCTTTTTCCATCTTTCTCCGTGATTCGCTACGCCACTTCGTGTCGCGACGTTTTCACGGGCAAACGGAGAGTGACAACTGGCAGTCGTCAGCGCAGTACGTGCTTTACGCGACGACTGACAATAGTCCGTGTGTCATCGCGTGAACACGCGTTTTCTGAAAATTCTTCGTAAGACATCTTTCTGCGCGGAGTTCTCTATACCAAGTGTCATAACTATAGCAAAAGTGAGTGTCTTCTGCGAACCTTGGCACGGAGTTGCCAAACATCAGCCAAACTTTAGTTCCAGTGGTGATATTATTCGCGGGCCAGGTCATGGTAAGGTAAGAGCAATTATAAATTTCTATACTACGACCTTTTTTAGCCTGTTCACTCTTATTCATTACATCTCACGATCGCATCTTAATTATTCCTTTTGTTCGAGAACAAACGCATAAATATACACATTAAAATTCTACTAGTTTCATGTCGCTACTTGTTATTCCGACATATCGCGTGTATACATGCGTTACTGAAATGTATTGAAAGATATATTGGCTCTGCGAATAAGAATCTGTAAACGATAGCTGTATAGAGAATTGGGTGTGAAAATTCTGTCGATCTTCCACAAGCGACATTTTATATCGGATATATGGCTCGCGCGTATTGTTTTGACTTTCATCCGCTTCACCTATAGTCCCGAACAGCTGGTCAATTCGGTGTGCGTACTTGTATAGGTGTGCGTGGCAATGATCCACGACGTTTAACGACCTGTCGCATTCGGAAAGACGAATTACACGTCCCTCCACGCGCGCCTCGTGTCTTCTCTCCATGAGGATTTGGAACAGTTGCCGCGTGCACGTTCGAATCGCTGTCGCCGATTACGGTAGGTCACGTGCACGATAACTGTCCAATAATCAACGATTACGTATGCGCAGGAAACACTTATTTAATGTTTGCGCGTACTCTGTAGCCATATACGAAGGAAAACACAACTAGTATCATGTCTTGGTGCAAAATTACTCGTAAAACGTGAATCGTGCACCAATAATTACTTTTCGCAAATCTTTCGCACGAACATTCTTTCCCTATTTCCCTCTGTTCCTGTTTCATTTTTCATCTTTCATTAATTTTATTTTTCGCTTACAGAAAATATTAGGCGCATATTTTCTATGATAGGATACTCTTGGGTAAAGAATATACAGCAGTATTTATTATCCATAATATACCGCACTGTGAGCTTGAAACGATGGTCACATTTCTACGATAATTGTATTCTATAACAACGATACGTTTTTCGTTGACTGTTTCCAATAGATCAAAATAGGCTACGATAAAGGTACGGGGTGAAAGGAAACGTAACTTTACGCATTTATACGAGCAGAAATTATTTAATAAATCATTGATAAAACAATTGGAAGAATCGTTAATAAGCATGTATAATCATTAGTAAGGTGCACTGTATGCATCTGAGATTTTCTCCGTGATCGTGCGGCAAGCAACGGTTTACCCATACATTGTACCAGCGGTACCGATGATAAAGAGAAATGCTGCCTAGAAAGCAGGTCTTGACTGAATCTAGGCCACCCTGATGGCGCGTACACATTCTCCACAATTTTACTGTTCCTTCTCTCGGCCTTGCCGCGTTCGTATCTACCGGGAGAACCGCGTATATTTTCTCTTCTCTTCTCATCTATTTCTTCTTCTCGTCGCCTTTCAATCTCTCCCATCCTCCTGCTAATCTCCCTCTCTCCCTCTCTCTCTCTCTCTCTCTCTCTCTCTCTCTTACTCCCCCCCCCCTTTCTCCATTTTTTCTTATAACGATCCAAGACTCGAGTTTCAGACGCCGTACGCGACTATAACTATAAGGGATAATGTTAGTAAGTGCATTTATAAACTTGTAAAATTCAAGCTTACGTTTAACAAACAGCAAATACGCACGAAGAGTCATTTAGTTTTTTAATATGCGGTGTATACTTGCAACGACAATAAGGTTTCTCGATAAAGGGCTAAAGATCAAGAGGAAAGGGAAGTACAAGAGTTATAATTTCAAGTCGTACTATCTCTAAAAGAAAACTACGATGAGATCAACTATTTTCTCAAGAGCCCCAAGCGGAATCGCGTGTATATGACTGACAGTGGGGCGATCGAGAGCGACCTAGAAAGGTTTCAAAAGACATTTTCCCGTTCACCCACGTATAAAGTATAAAGCTGCCCTCTCACCGCAAAAGCATAGAGCCACATAACGTGAAATCTCGTATAATAATTGAGATAGTAAAAGAGAAAGAGAGAGAGGAAGCAGAGAGACGAACGGAAAAAATTCTGTACAAGTGTTAAGAACACAGGCATAGAGATAGATGTAATATGTTGATATAAAAGATAGAGACAGAAATAATGAAAGGTGATGGACGCAAAGAAACAGGAAAAAAAGAGAACTCAGGTGAATGTATGTTCCTCCGGATAGAATATACTGTATATACATGTATATGTACGTACAGACGAACATATACTCGTATTCGTACGCGTTTGTGTGCACCGCTGTACGCGCGCGCATAGGAACAACGGAAAGTACGGAGCATAATACGGAGAAAACGCTGGTAAAAGGAAAGAGGCCCCTCTGCCTGCCTTTCCAATCGAATCGAACGCCCCTCTCGCCTTTGTCATTTTCTCTTTGTCCTCGTTTTGGGCTCGCCGTTCTCTCGAAGAGCTCTCTCCCCTTTTTCCTCTCTTTTTCCTTCCGTCTCTCTTTTCCTTTCGTGCCGCTGCTTTACTCCTTTTCGGTCTCTTTATCTTCTACGATACCTGCATATAGCCAAATTCACGCGAAACAACCAACAACTTGGCCATTCTTTCCATTCGATGGCTACTTTTGTTTTCCATTCTACTTCTCCTTCTCCTTCTCCTTCTCCTTCTCCTCTTCCTCTTGCTTCTCCTTCTCTTCCTCCTTCTTCTCCTTCTTCTTCCTCGTGTTTGTCTTTCTCCTCCGTTTTGCATTCCTTCTCTTTTCGATCCGTGGCAAGCAGCTTTGTCGCATCGAGAAAGAGACGAGCGCGAGAAGATGGAATAGAGACGAACGAAGGTAGAAGGAGATGACAAGACAAGAAATTTCTCTTGCTTCGCTCGGCTTTGTCCAGTTTCTCTCTTCACCCTCTGGCTTCTCACAAAGCATTCTGTCTACCACCCTAACCTCTCTTTTCTTTCTTTCCTGCGTTTCGATCTGCCTCTACCCATCTTTTCCTTTTCCTCTCCGCCTCCTTGCCGTATTCCCCTTCTTCGATAACCTTCTTCGTCGCCACCACTTCCAGCTCTACATCCACTTCCACCTCCACTTTACCTCTTCTTCCTTCTCTACAGTCTTGCTCGTTCGTCGTCGTCGCCGTCGTTGCGTCGTCGTTGTCGTCGTCGACATCGTCGTTGTCGTTGTTGTTGTTATTGTTGTCGTTGTTGTCGCTACTGTCACAGTCACCGTCACTGCCACTACCAGCGTGATGACGCGCTAGCGCTGCCGTTGTCTCCTCTTTCGTTGCCTCTTATCCTACTGCTCAAAACTGATCTTTTCCACTGGCAACCCTCTTGCTTCTCTCCCTCTGTTCTATATCCTTCGTTCCTCATTCTGCTGTCCTTATGTACACACGTATATATATCCTGTTGCTTTAAAATTAAGCAAGAAGAAAAGAAGAAGATGGTAGAGAAAGAAAAAGCGAGAGGGAGAAAGAGAACTGTGTTTATCGATTATTTCGCGTTTTTGCTCACGAGTTATTTACATGAAAGTCTATACAGACCGATTAAACTTTTACGTAAGTACGCAAGCGTTAAATGTTTTTTAAACAGCTTTATTGCTAACGTCACAATAATAACTGTTATTTAAACGAACGAAAGAATGCAAAAGGGCTGACATCTCTGCGTGAATGGAAATAATATTATCATTATTATTATTCGCGTATCGATGTAACTTCAAAGCTTTTGAACTAGAAAACATATAAAAGCAGAAATTTCAAATCATCCCTATCTATATTTGTCCGCGTCCTAAACGCAGAGTCACGTCATAAACTTCCTGTTTCATTGGAAAACAGTTTAAACGTGCAGTATACATGCGTCCAAAAAATATCGTATCGCTCGATCGTTAATCGCGTTTAAACGATCGTTCGTACAGCCGATTCCGCGTCTGACTCATTGTCAATTGTATGCTATCCTTTCTCTTGCTCCTTCAGCCTTCCTCCTTCTCTTTTCCTCTTCTTTCCCTTATTCTTTTTTCGCTCTCCTGTCCTCGCGCTCTCCTGCCTCATCGTTCATTTTGTCCCTCTCTCTATTGCTGTCTCAAAAAAGCAGTTTTGCCTCTTCTCCTTCTTTCTCTGGCAAACCTTTTCCCTGCTGCTCTTCCTCATTCTCTATCTCCCCTTAGATTCTCGCTCGCGTTCCCCTTATCTCCGGAGTTTCTCATTGTCTGAAAGGGCCATCTGTCCCCCGGCTTTTTCATCCTCCGCTTTCATCCCTCCGCTGTACACGAGCACACAAAGAGACTCTCTTATCCGCTGTTCACCACCCTCTCTTCACCCTTTCTCCAACTCCCTTCTTCTTCGTTGCTTCCGTTCGGCCGACTACTCCTGCGCATCCTCGTTACTCCTTTCTCTTTCCTCGAAACTTTACCAGGTTCCTTCGTCGGCTAACCAGTATCTATTGATAATTATCGCGAGACAGACAAACAACGTTCAGGTTAAAATAGCAGGCACGTTGGAAATGTAAATTGGAAATTTTGCAATGGAAACGGCATCGATATGTCAAAGGACAGAAAATATCGCGACGAAAGAAGAATGTTTTTCGTTTGCGACGCGATGATGGTTCCTCGACGGTGGAAGAATCGAGCGAACAAGAAAAAAATTGTGCACCCTCGTTGTAAGGAAGAAGAGATCCCTCTGGGCAAGCCACGTGCGACCTTGGACAAGTCCACGTCACCCTCTTACGTTGCACCCTTCGAAGGGACGCAACCCTGATCACGTGGATCCCGGGGGTGGTTTCTAACCCTCGTTCATCCTTGTTCTGTGAGAGGAAAATGGAAAGAGAAGATGTACAGCGATACGTAAGAACGCGCAAAGCCTCGATCGAAAAACAGTTTGCAAGGCAAAAACCTAACGATTAGAAGAGACGCACGATTCGTCTAATATGCAAATTTCCTTTGGTAGAGTCAGCTTTCGTCGAACAGATATTTTTTCACGCAGATTAGAAACGGTTAAAGGACGATGAAAAGCAGCTCGTGCATATCGGGCATTTTTCTTTTCTCTTTTCTTGCGCATCTCCACGTGTCAATTCTTCCGCTCTCATTCGGTTCCAGTGAAATTGGCGTTTCCGGGTCTGTCTACTCCCTCCATGTCTCCGCAGCTCGTTCTTCCTCCTCTCTCTTTACCTTTTCTTCGAAAACGGCATCGGAGGGTAATGGCGGGGATGTAAAAGCGGTAGGAAGAACGGAGACAACGTAGCCAGCACTATATATACGACTGCTCTTTCAAGTGGTAGGGCGAAGGGGAACAGGTGAGAGGCCGAGAGAGCCCGGTTCTCTCGGAAAGGTGAACGGAGAGAAACGAAGAAACGAAGGGCATTTGGAATGCGGTACTGTTATGCCTTACGGTACAGACAGGACGGAAATTAGGACTGCTTCGACTCGTTGACCACTGCTCGTTATTTACTTCGTTCGTACATCGATTCTCTCTTTATCTCTTCTTGCTTTCGTTCGTTCTATTCGCACAAGAGTCGGTGAGAGAACGACGCTAATGTCCACTCGATACTAGCGAAACTCGGTATTTTATAATGCGTTACGTTTATAATACGCGAAAAGCTAGGTTTTCTGTCTGCGAGATACATCGATTGTAAATGTTACGATAATTCGACAATTTGACGATAAGTCGACATCGTTTCGAACACAAAAACGAACACGAGCCGCGCGTTATATGGAAAATATAGAAATCTCTAGGGTGTTAGTGGAATGTTGGAAAAGAAAAATTGGTGCTTCCATAGATACGAGAGGAATGAACGTGAAAACGCGCGTTGTTCCTCTTCTCCTGCGTCCTTTCCTGCTCGTCAAAACTAGACTTTGTCTAACGCGACTCGTTCGATTTCTCACTATCGATAAGGATAAATGCTATTTTCCTATTCTCGAACACCGCATTCGGTGGAAAAAAGGCAATGCTTTACCTGGCTGCGTTAACGTACCTGTAAAATCCCGTCCCAAACGAGCATCCATAGGATCAGTTTGAAAATGAAAGAACGTTAAAACGTTTCTAACGAAGGTAGAAAACTGGCAAAGTTGGAAATGATGGCGAGACGTTTGTCGTGTTTCTCAAGGTACAGCAGGGTCATGGTGTAACGCGAAAGAAGATTGGAAATCCGAAAGCGGTAGGCGAGACGTTCGGACATCGGTAAGGAATGGCGGTAACGTGGAAAATGTTGGAAATGACGATATGCTTAGGGAAAAGGCAGGTGGGGCGCGAAGAAAAAGAAAGGATGGTAGTGCGGAGAATTCGCCGGTGGCGATGAAAATTTTATTAGTGACGCGTTTTATCGGCCGCTGCTTTTCTACGGAGAAAGAAAGACGAGAATATGGAAGCGAGAAGAGAAGGAAACTGTTCTGGAAGATTTCAGAGTGTTCCCCCTAGAAACGCAGTTCTGACTGGAAGACTAGCCAGGAGGGGAGAAGCCGTTTCCGCTTACGTTTTCCCGGAGAAAGAGCTGGTTGGTCGTCTCGAGAATGACGGTACGACGGTACAGACGCGGACGGTACGATGGGTACGATGGTACGACGAAAGGAAAAAGTCCGAGAAGAGCCGAGGAAGAACGTCGATAACGTTGGAAAAACGTAAAACGCGCACCGACCAGGAGGAAAAGGAAACGCCGCGTGTAGTATAAGGAGAGGAAGAGAGGAGAAAGAGAGAGGGTAGAAGCTTGCCATCGAGCGAACCGAGAAAACGGAGTGCCCGAGCGGTGGAGAGAGAGAGAGCGGAAGAGAGGATAGGATAGGAGAGTTGTGCAGATAGGATAGAAGAGGAGAGGAGAGGAGAGGAGAGGAGAGGAGAGGAGAAAAAGAGAGAAGGGTGGCGGAGACCGTGGAAGAAAAGGGGCCACGAGAAAATAGCGTCTTCGCCTCGTGGGGAGGGAACGAGGGAACGAGTAAATGGAGCCAACGCGCGGTGAAAGAGGGAACGAGAGACGAGGAGGGTCGAGAAAGGAACGACGAAACGACCGAGGGACGAGGAGGGCCAGAGAAAAGAAAAGAAGGAGATGGAACGAGAACGATACGAGGGTAGAAGAAGAGGGGAGCAGGCGCTCGTCTACTCCACGAATGGCAGAGAGACAGACGGGGAAAAAGAAAGAGGATGGGATCCGAGGGAGGCGAGGTGAAATTGGACACAAAAAGCTCGAAGAAAAATTGAGATGAATCGTGGAAGGGAAGATGGAAGGGAGGATTCTCTGAAAGGGAGAGACCAACGCAGTGTCCTTCTTCGAGACCGCGAAAGAAAGCGCGAACACACGAGGGATGAACGTTCACCGATACGATATATTTATCGCCAATTTTAATAATCGCTAAGCGAGATTCGATCGGCCGCTCTCTGTGTATTTCTGTTCGCGTGCGTGTCTCCATCTGCGACACCCAATATAAGAAGGTAGCTGGCGTTACTGTTTTTGTTGATCGGTGTTGTTGCTGGTTTCGTTACTGTGACCGCTGCTGGTGCCGCAAATACGTCGATCGTGTAAGTGAACGACACTGTTGTGCTCTGTCTAACTCTGTGCTTATCTTCTTTCCATCACCGTACCTTTGCTACATCTTCTCGCGAGTGACGCGCGCGCTCTCGTTTACCGTGTCCCGCTCGAGTAGTTTAGCTTCTCTTTACCCTCGTTGCTTCTTTCACGGTCAACGTTTACGCGAAACGGCCGAGTAACTACTCTTTTCTTACGATTTTCCATTTCGTATTCAGCCTGGCTACGAAAATTATATCACGCGGTAATAAAATAACGTTCCTCTGAATGAAAATGTAATTACATACATACGGTCGATATGGCGATAGCGAGAAGGTGCGCAAGTAAAGTATCGTCGATGAAAGTATGCGCGAAAGATCGACCGGCGAGAAAGCGTATTGATCGATTCGATCAGCCGCGAACGGTTGCGATCGATTTCGATCTCTTCCCCACTCTATTTTCGATCCATCCTTTATTTTCCAAACCATCGGCAAGCGTTCAGACATATCGACGATACAGCATAGCACGGCACAGCACGCTTTCCGAACGAGACTGTGCGAGCGCGCGGTCTCACTCCGTTTCTTCGACTCGCATTACATCCGGTTTTCTCTTCATTCGCTCCGCCACTTTGATCGTCTTCCTTCTCTCCTCCTTCCGTCCCTTCTTTCTTTCTTTCTTTCTTTCTTTCTTCCTTCCTTTCCTCTTTCTTTCCTTCTTTTCTTCTCTTCTTCTCTCCTCCCTCCCTCCCTCCCTTCCTTCCTTCCTTCTTTTCTTATTCCCTTCTCCCTCTTGATCGTATCACGCTCCTCGAATGGTTTCGGTCGGATCATGGGATTACGAGAAAACGATGATTTTATAGTACGTTTGAGAATAAATGTCGATCGCGCGAACGTTTACCACGGTTCGTGGCCAAAGGAAACGATCAAACGATTGCCGATTACGACCAGTGTTTGTTCGTTATCGCTGATTATCGACTCATTTTCAAACGTTACGCGTACCGGTTAACCGAATTTTTAGATATCGTTACGCGTATTCGCGACGCGACTGGCTATCGTATCATCGTGTACGGACGAGTTGGCGCTTAACTTGTCGGGAAACGCGGAAGCAAGAGTATAAGCACGCGCAGAAAACGTTGTTAACGACCAGCGAGCGGAGAAAAAAAAGCGATCAGTAAGTACGCTAGCTACGTTTATTTGTCAACGACTTGTATCTATCACATCGGTGAAAAGAGTTTGAGGCTCTGGATCGTAGAATGGAATGTCCGCTGACGATATTATACCTACGTCTTTGGTAAACGCTGAATTTTAATCGATGCGAATGAATTGTATTTGCGAAAGAGCCGAAAACGCAATCCGAGTTACTGTTATCGCGAATGAAATGAGTCGTGTTGGACTGAGACGAGCGGCGTGGTTTCTATGCCATATCAACGCGCGAAGAGAAATCGGTGAACGAAGAATCAGGGGGGAATGAAAGGAGGCGCGAAACGAGTGGAAAGCTTAAAGTTCTCGCGTTATCGGCGCACGTCTAAGCAACTGATAAAAGTCCGTATTCCTACGGATAGATAACGCGGAATGGTCCGTATAAAGAGTCACATAGATAGAGACAGATAAAGCACGGTCCACGGAACAGGTGAATGTTACAAGACAGACCAACGCCCGGCCTTCTTCGTAGCTTTTACAGTGTCGCGTATTCGCACCGATACGTATCGTTTATTTTCTCCGCGAACATCTTCACCGTGTATTACCGGCATTTTTCTCCGTCTTACCGTTCACGTCTCTTCCTCCTTTCCGTCAAACGAGCGAACGTTGCTGACGTTATCGCGACGAAGCTTCGTGTCGTTCGTCGTACGTCGTTCGTCGCTCGTCGTTCGTCGATGCTTTATTCTCGATCCTCGATCCTCTACACGCGAGCCTCGATTCTCCATTCTAGATCATCGTTTCCATCGTTGTTCACGTTGTCGTCGTTGGTCAAACCGCGAAAGTGTTTCTCCATATCGTTGCACCGCGAAAACAGCGACTGGTTGTGCACTGTCCGCTGCCGCTACCAACAGTTGGCTTCTTCTCTTTCCGATCGGTCTTTATTTTCCTTGACTCATCCGCCTCCGTTCCCTTCGGCCACTCGCGCTCCATTCGTTCCACTCTTCGATCCTCTTACCGATCTCTATCTATCTTTCTTATTCTCTTCTCCACCGGTTTCTCGCTATCTCTTTATTTTCTCAGCCACCGCAAATACGATCTCGACCGAACGATCTCCGCGCCGCCGATACTGTGCCGGAAAGGAGAACGAATATTTCATGGAGACGGATCGTTATTGGGGCGTGCACTACAGGTACTGTCCCCTTTTACGGATCGATTTGAAGGAAGGAAGAAGAGCATCGTTACGACATATGCAACAGCTCGACCCATCGCTTGCGATTTACGATAAATCGACGAAACAATTGGTTCACGATCAAAAACTAACAAGTGATCGTTCCTTTACTGTTTTTGTTGCAGCGGCGGCATGGCCGGGCAGCACTACTGCCTGCGCTGGAATAACTATCAGTCGAACATGACGTCCGTTTTCCACCAACTACTTCAGACGGAAGCTTTCGTCGATGTTACCTTAGCATGCAACGAAGCTTCTTTAAAGGCACACAAGGTAAGCGAATCACGACCGACGGTCGGTCTAATCCAAATTAGATTCGTATGATCGATAATCCTCCTACCGATTCTTCCTCGCCAATCCTCGCTCGATTGTAATCGATATACATACCTATGGCGCACGACGTTGCGGGCCGCTCGTCGCGTCACGTCGTGTCGTTTCATTTCACCATGGCTCCAGGTCGATGCACCGATTTTCCTCTACCTACCTTATTGATCGTTCGATACAACTCCTTCTGTTTGCGCAGGTGGTACTATCGGCGTGCAGTTCCTACTTTCAAAAGCTTCTACTTTCAAATCCCTGCAAACATCCGACAATCATTATGCCCCAAGATGTGTGCTTCAATGATCTCAAGTTCATTATAGAATTCGTCTATAGAGGAGAGATCGACGTTTCGCAAGCGGAACTTCAGGTAAGAACCACTGCACTTTGTTATACTCTGATCAACTATATATCTTAACCCTGGACATGTTTTACCGTTCTATTTTTCTTTCTTCTGTTTTCTGTGTCTCCTTCCTTTTTCTCATTTTATCCGTTAAAACAATGGCGTTGCGATCACGCAACAGTGCGCGAAATTACGTTAGACGAACAAAGGCAATTCCGACTTCGCAGTTTCGATCGCGTATACGCACTTTGTAAAGGGACGAATAAAAATCGGAAAACAGAGATTTAGCGGCACGAACAAACGTTGACTATACTTTGCGTCGCGCGAATAACCGCGCCATACCGTGCAACCATGTCATAAGCCCTTCTAACGTCGCATTGTTTAGACCTCTTGACTCGACGTCAAGACGTCTATAAACGACGAGACGTTCGAAACTTTCTCTTTCCCCTCTACATTGTTTCGTATCTCTGGTATACGAGCACGACCTTTACAGACCTTTTTATCGACGACGGCGACAGTTGAGCCACGCGCCAAGCATCGGCTCTACACATCCGTCGGAAGTTAACCCATTGCCATCGACACCAACTTTGAATAGTTTCGCGATACGGATTCCTAACTTACCGATCAGGATTCGTTTCCTCTTCTCGTTTTTGCTGCAGTCATCTGCAAACCGGTTGTCGATAGTGTAGATTTTCTGCATTTTTCAAATGGCGCGATTGCATCTTTCTGCACGCGTTAACTACGGACCTCTCTATCGGTCGTTCGTATATCGTGTATTCTTTCTGCATTTCCCGTTTCTCGTTTCCTATTTCCCGATTCATGTTTTGTCGTTCTTTATTTTCCATTTCCCATTCTTTATTCCTATTAAGACCTGTTATAAATAGCTGTAATGTTATCATAATCTCAGAAATAGCGCGTGTCCCGTTCATCGTACTTTGATCTTATATTTTATTCGTAATTTCAGACTTCCGTTAAAGTTGAATCACCGTTCGATGAATTTAAGAACGTTATTTGCCGATACCGATTATTAATTTGCTAATAGTACCGATACTCGTCAATGATATAATCAGTTTCGAGAGCTTCCCCTTCGGCTATTATTATCAAGTCTCTTTGTATTTGTTCCTAATGTACGATCAAGATAGTTGGCTAAACGTTTAAATCGAACTGGCACGCCGTGCGTCGACAAGTCAAATTTAAATTGTCGGAAAAAAGGTCACGTATCGCATCGTCACTTGTCACGAAGTAAGCAACTTCCCACCTTTTACAAGAAGACTGAAAAAATACAACGATCCCCAATTACTAGGGGAAGTAGTTTGCCGTTCTTCGTGCTTTTCATCGTCTTAGATCTCCGTGGTGGCACAATTCGTAGCCTATGCACTGTTCGGTAGCGAAAATATCTTGCATGAGATCTATCTACTGTATTTTCACTAGTGTCTCCGTCGTGTCCGTGTTACTCTTAACCTCCTTTTCCTGATACCTGATTATTTGTTGTTCTTGCTACATGTGTATTAGAGAGTTTCGTGTTGGCCTTTCATTGCTTTTTCGTTGCTCGATATTCTTTTATCGTTATTATTATTTTTTGTTTGCTAAAGTTTCTCGCCTCCAAAATCCGACACCACCGTGTTAGTATTGTTTTCTCAGATATAAAAATTATACTAGATTCTAACCTCACTTGTGGAAAATATTATAACCGAAGGAAAATTCACGATCGGATAAATTATAATTCTAACAACTGATCCAAGATGGGTATTATTACATTAATGGATGGTCAGAAGTATCGAGCACGGTCTTTCGACCACCGTATGTATTACATGGGAAGGAACCCATGGTTTCTACGAGACTGTTGATTCTTATCATAAGTAGAATACGATACCACGAAACAAACATCTGGCCTCGAATTCAAAGGACAAGGTTAATTTTACGTCAGATCTTTTTCACAGATCTGCACCGACACGGAGGTGTAGAAAATGTCTATGATAGTCAAGATAAAATTACTTCTCACCCTATATATACGTACGCGTGTACCTACCAGCACGCATTAGATCGCCAATTGCTTTGGGTTTTGTATCGATGAACGAGCAAGTTTGAATTATCGTCGCTGATTCTCCATTTTCGAATGTAATTGACGACAGAATCGAATTAGAAAGGATCGGTAGAAAAGCGAGATGGATAACGCACACGTACTACTTACATATATTTAGGGGGCGAGTATCGCAGGCACAAAGCTAGTATTCTCTACTGACCTCGTTTTCGACTAGTCGTCGAGGATCTTCGTACCTACAGGTTCCGTAACGAAATCAAAAACGGAAGGGGCATGTCGGAGAATTATATTGATATTGTTCCTGCCGTTGCCTTCAACTTGACGCGACTTAAATTTAAGTTGCTACGGTACCGGATTAAGCTTTTGAAAGTTTGCAATTCTTAGCAATAAATAATTGCTGCTATGCTAGATCGATCCAAGAAGAAATTGTTAATATTGCGTTTGAAGACAATTTGACTATATATGTTTTGATCGGAGATCGAATCGACGACTTTCAATGTTTAACGGGTACCGAGATCCGGAACAGATCGTAAATAGAACGATCGCATTATTGCGGCACTACTAGCGTAGAATGCGATTATTGAACGAAAGCATTGAAAACAGCATCGTGATGAACATTTTGAACATCTATGCGTGATGTGCGTCTCGATTGCTACTAGACTTACCTACTCTCTGTCGTCGCGTTTTCGGTAAGCCTGTGCGCATCGTAGTCGAAATTATTGGTAATTACAACTAATAATCTTTTTCTGTTCCGGAGCGGGAAAAGGGATCGGAAGGGTGCAAGACGACGCACCAAAGTAAGCAACGTACGCGTGATTCGCACCACAGGGTTCGTGATCGTGCTTTCTTTATTCCTCTTAATAGATGCAAACTAGAAGAAAAGCGAAGAGAGGAGAAGAAATGAGAAGGAGTGCAAGAAGAGAAAGGCAGAGAAGAGTGACGGAGAAGAAGATGCTGCGAAGGGGTAGAAGGGCAAGCGGCAATGTCGAACGGGGAGAAACAAGAGAATTCGCGCTTCTTCCGTCGCGTCGACTTTAGACACGCGGTTTTCTACAGTGGCGTACATGCGTGCGCATACTTGGACGTTATTCATGCATACGTGTACAGTGTACAGTAAACTCGCGTGTGCGTAGGGACGCGCCTGGAGCCGCCGCAGATTCCCTTTGTCCGCGCAAGCACTGCAATTCATGTCTCGTGTCCTCTTTCTTCCTTTCTATCTTTCTTTGTTTCGGTCCTTCTGTCCTTTCCTACGCTGTTCGCTCTCCCGAAATCAAGCTCTCTTTCCTCGACCATGCAACTCATCGTCTCGATCGTGAATCGAGTTACGTCGAATCGAATGGAATAAAGTCGAGTCTGCCCGATACAGGGCCGGCCTCGAAGGACCCTCGCTATTTCACGCTGGGCCTATTTAACAAATTTCATCGGAAGTGGAGACGATTTGATCTTCGTCGAGTGTTTCTTCGACATTTTCAACATGCCATCCAATTAATTAACTTGTAGTTTTCTTGAAAACACAAATATACACGTATATATAAACTTGAACAAAAACAAGCTACAAATCTTCTTTCTCGACACGGTTTTTCCTTCTTTCGTATACGCAAAAGTCTATCATAATGTATATTACTTAACACTATCGTATTTTCTTATTTGCGTCTCAAAGCCGATTAAAAATATAAATTCGTTCGTAGTTCAATTATAACGCATGGAAAACAGGATCCTAACTTTAGGTATACATCACTGCAGCGCTCATCCCCTCCCCCTCTCCCTCTCTTTGTCTATGTCATGTATGCACGCATATATGTACATATAGTCACGACCAGCGTGTTCACGCGAGTATATAACGCTAGCTTTGTCGTACCGATGGTAGAGCCACGATTCCATCCTTTTTTATTCTCTCGCGAACCTTGCATCCGTCTCCGTTCTGCCGTGGCCAAACGCGTTTCAGCTCTTCGTCTTCTATATTCCGTCTCGTTCATTCGGGCACAGACTGTATTTCTGTTTTTGTTCGGCCGGAGAAAGTCTTACTCGCTCCCACGGGAACTGCTCGTCGATGTTCGTCGCTTAACCGTCAGAGGCGAGCGCGCGCTTCTCTCAAACACCGCAGACTTGCCTCTCCGCCGATCCCCGTTCCCACCTCTCGTACTCGATGCTCTCTATCACCCTTCCACCGAACGGACTTGTGTCGGCCCGCTCCCCTCACCGTGCGCCGCTTTCCTCCAACGAGCCTGCCACCCGCCGGTTTTCAACCCCTTTCCCCGCTCTCTCGGGGACTGGTCAGGTGCGCTGGCTCGCTCGCTCGCTCCACGCGTATGCTCAATCGCTCTCTGTCCACTGCCGAGCACGCATCCCCCACAAGTCTGTTCCTCGTTGTACGCGCTCGAGCGCGGCCTGAATCCATCCTTGTTCGTCGCGTCGGCGAATTTCGCGGCGTCCTCCGCCGCCACCGCCGCCGCCGCCACCACCACCGCCACCATCTCTTCCTCCTCCTTCTCCTCCTCTTCCTCCTCGGTTCTGGCTCTGGCTCTGGCTCTGCTGCTGCCGTTGCCGCTGCCTCTGCCACTGCCTCTGCCTCTGCCTCCTCCCGCTCTTCGCCGCGTCCTCTTCATCTCCTCGCTCCTCCGAATGCCGTGCGCCCTCAGCACGGAGCGCCGAATGCCATTTCACTTTCGTTGGGCTTCGCCGCGTAGGAGATCGGGCCCTGCCAGGAATTATCCTCTCGTTCTACGTGGTCGTAACCTCCTCGTACACGGTTTCGTCTGGCTTTTTCACGACGTCGACTCTACTAACGCTGATATCACCTCGTTTTCTCGTCGTGACTTCTGCGCCGCTTTTTCTTCTTCTTCTTCTTCCTCCTCCTCCCCCTGCTCCTCCTCCTCCCCCTCCTCCTTCTGCAACTCCTCCTCCTCTTCCTTTCCTTTTTATTTTTCCCCTTTTTCTTCTTCTCATTCTTCACCTTCTCCGCCTCTTCCTCCTCCACCTCTTCTTCTTCCTTCTCTTTCATCTCCTCATCCTATTACCCTTTCTCCTGTATCTTTTTCTTTTCCACTTCCTTCGTCTTTCTCTTCTATCTCTTTCTCCTTCTCTTCTTCCTTCACTACCTGTTCCTCATTCTCTAGCTTATCGTCCACTTTCTCTTCCTCCTCTCCTTCTTCCGTTCTTTCTTCTTTCTGTTCGTTCTCTATTTATCTTTCGCTTTGTTGCTTCTTTTCTTTCTTTCTCTTCTTTCTTCCCTGTCATAGTTACTCATTCCATCGTTTATTCTCCATC
Organism: Bombus bifarius; assembly: GCF_011952205.1. NCBI lineage: Eukaryota > Metazoa > Arthropoda > Insecta > Hymenoptera > Apidae > Bombus > Bombus bifarius. The sequence goes on along the minus strand of NW_022884412.1, from coordinate 160,483 downwards.
CATTCGTCCAATTTTTCCCATTTTTCTCTCTTTCCTCGCTTCGTTTTCCACTTCATCCTGTTTTGTCTTTACCGTCCTCCTTCTGTGTACATCTTTACATTTTCAACGAGGGATCGTTCGTCTACGGAATATCGCAGTCAGGTAAGTGATAAACGATACAAGTTCCTTTGCATCAGGATAGGAGAATGTCTCGGCAGACGCGTCGCGTTATTGCTACTTGCCATAGAATGGGTATTGCTGCGATAAAGTTTTCGCAACACACAAAGAAAGTGACAGAGGCGGTTGGTGAGGGGAACAAAGGAAGAAAGAGAGAGCAGAGGAAAGAGAAAAGGAGGCGAAAGTTTTATATGGATACACGACACCTACTATTACCCGCCGAATCTTGGACGACCGTATCGTGCACGTGAACTATCGTGGTTCGAAATATTTTAGTATACATAGCAGTGCGTATGAAGCATAACGAATCTGCAAATTATTAACTAA